>NC_065525.1:36291131-36367955 GCF_006386435.1 Epinephelus moara | reverse complement strand
CTATTATTCGGCCTTGCTTTTAACTTATTCCACCGAATACCGAATGTGTGTTTTTTTGCAATATTCGGCCGAATATATTCGGTTACCGAATATTTGGTGCATCCCTAGTTGTAACTAAGACATCCGCTGGGAAAAAAAAAATTTTTCACGTTGACGAGACAGCGTTTTGGGTGGAGCGGTCGCTATGAACGCGGAGCTTGCTGTTTCTGTAGGTACACATTTCCTGGGGACACCTGCACGTCTTGGCCACGCCCCCTCCATTGTGATTGGCTAAAGCGCAGCATCGTTCAAACTCAAAGCCATGCCCTCCCCCCCTCTCTAGTCGTCTTTCACACAGGGCTGCCGACAGATTCTACAATGTAAATTGCAGAATCTGTCTTGAGAGATTAAGGGATGGGTGACTTGTTGGTTGCATAGAAACAATTTAAAAAAGACGCAGCAAGCTCCAAAAAGTGCTCTCTCTGATCGGGGCAGGCAGTGCGGTACGCTGAACATTTTGCAACCTGCAAAACGGGCTCTGTCTGATCGGAGCCTGATGTCGCTGTCTGCCCCTAAACCTAATGCACATGGATCCTTTACAGGGTGCAATGTCTGTGTTATGGGAGTTTCACTTTCAAATACTGAGGAGCCACTATCTTTTTAAGATTTTGGTTAAAGTGGTCTATTTACATGCAACACTCACTTCACAACCCTTTGTATGTTTCTGTCATCACACTTTTTGAAGCTAAAAAAGCAGGTCAGTAAACATGAGCTAGCTGATTACACAAAGTAAACTGTATACACTGGTAGCTTTAGTTCCTCGTTTGAGATTTCAGTTTGGTGGAGTGCAGTAGCTTTACGGTGTATCCCAGACCTTTTCCATTGAGTGGTGGCATTGTTGGGTGTTGTGGTTGTCCCAGTGTAAACTGACCTCCTATCCTTAGCAACATTAGTGTCATATTTTGTCCACTGACTTGCAGCTTCTTGTGTTCATGACACAGATGCATCAGACTGGGACTCGGCCAGTACTGCCAGTAAGAGAACCCTGCCTGGCCGCAGATTGGCCTCCTCCCCTGGATTTGAGGAGTTCCCAGAATGCTCCTATCCACCTGTTAAAGAGCAGGATGAAGACGTTGCTCCAGCAGCGCCCTTGACACCTCAGAGGAGCATTAGCTCCAACAAGACACCGCCCCCCAGCACACTGCCTCAACCTGTGCCCCAACCTCGAGCAAGAACGATGGTTCCTCAGAAACCAGAGAGTGAAGAGGGTAAGGCCTATTAAGTCCCTCTGCAGTCTCGCAAACATATTTATCCATATATTATTACAGCATTTTTTTTCTTTCTTGCATTGCTCTCAGATTCAGATTGGGAACCAGACAACACGACACCTCCTTCCAATACAGCCAAAACTGACAATCAGCTGCAAAACATAGCTGAGCTTCAGGCAGTGGGTACACCAGGTAAGGCTCAGTGGGCTTATGAGTATGCCTACAGAGATTTGTGTGCACATGCGCTGTGCTCTGAAATAAAGGCTCTCTGTCTCCTTAGGTTCCCCTGAGCTCTCACCGATGGCAAGGGACAGTAGAAGTAATGCAGCATCTGACAAGCAGGAACAAAAGGTGAGAAATACTCTGAATAGACCATCTCTAACATAATCCTTATTTTTAGCCCTGGCATTTTTGTCACAGACGCAACATCGCCATTCATGCTCTCCTAGTCACAGGGAAATTGAAAGACATCATTAAGTCATAGGTATTGGTTAATACGTGCACATTTCAAAGTAGAGTTATGTTAGAAAAATCCAATTTTAATCACATAAAATTGGATCTACTAAGTCATCTAGTTTGTGACATTACTTGTCAAGGCTTTAGGAATCCTCAGAGCCTGTGTTTTCCCTCTGGCCAGTTCCAGATGAAACCTGTGAAAAAGCAGTGTTTTGGAGCCATTTAGGAAAAAACATTGACTCCCCATTTTTGTAGTTTTTGGCTCACTAGATTGGTCCTTCTGTCATCCCAGACATTTGGGGGAAAACTGGGTAAAGCATTTTTAAATGTGCTTTTGCCTTTGTGGGACATGGCTCCAAATTTTAGAAGCATGACAGACTGACTTGGGCAAAAATCTTCACTGTGCCAGAAATCACAGGTTGTGTCAAAATTTAACACATAAAGGCCAAGGAAGTTCTAACTCATCCCTAATAACGCAATCGTAGATATAATTAGAATGTAATTTGCTTACATTATTAGAAGGGTTATGAGAATGTGATGTTGAAATGCCTCCATATTGATCTGGGTATTGTTTTTTATGTGCCACATGCATAAGTCCAAACTTGCTCCCCAAGTGTGACATGAGTCCAAACTTGTTTTTTTGCATTTTTGTCTTGTCTGTTTTGTGTTTTTCCTTGTCCACCCATGCCATCAAAGGATATAGATGATGCTCTAGATACATGTGAGTTAGATCTAAATAACCCACATCCATCTGGCCATGTGGGCTCTGGCGGTGGAGTACAGGATATTGGCTTTAAAGATCAACGAAGTCCTGAAGAAAGAGACGGAGCAGGTGAAAATGTCCCGTGGGAGAATCGTTATGAGAAGCTCTGGGTAGAGGTGGAGAAAAAGGAGGCAAAATCCACCTTCAAGAATGTTGCTGGTGAATTAAAAGAGAAGTTCGGAGAACTGCTTAAATCAAGACGTTCTGCTGAAGACGCCCCAGAAGAAGAGCAGGCCACGGCTGAGTCTACTTCTGCAGAAGAAGAGTCAAGTGATGAAGAAGAAGGGGAAATCATTGTGCGCCCAATGGCCAGAGCGAGGAGTACTGTCCTTCTTACCATACCTGAGCAGAGGGAGTCTGGACTGGAAGACTCTGCGACAGAGTCGACCGACAACTCCTTATGTGAGGACAGGATGCAGGTCCGTGAGCCGCCAGCTAGTGAGACCAACATGTGTCAAGACCCAGATCTGTTGACTGATGATGCTCTGGAGGAACGCAGGTCTCTTCCAATACAACCCACCACGGCACAGAGAGACAGCAGCATAGATCCTGTTCCCACAGCTTTTGCTGATGATAACACTGTACCCGTGTCTGATATTGACTGTTGCACATTCTTAAAAGATGAGGCCAAACTTGAGCCATCCCAGAAACCACGTCTGGACCTTATCTGGAAGAACAACACTGCTAATCTAGATGAGGCTGAGAAGAACAATGCGAGTTCAGAGGAGGATCCTGAGGAATTCACCAAGTCTTGCCCCCCCTCAATTAGCAGACCTTCAGCATCTGTCCCAGGTGTTTCTGATGAGGAGCTGGAAGAGGACATGGAAAGATTTAAACATGAGGTAGGGATGCTGAAGGTTGTCTTCCTGGATATGGAGAAAGAAAAGGCCCAACTCCAGAAAGAGGTAGAGGATGGCCGTCCCTCTTATCATCCCTTCTTGATCGCCTCTCTTTCTCTTCATTTCATCCATGTACTTTATTTCATTTCTTTTAATCTGCTGTTTCGAAGGGCCCAAACTAGCCATACATAATTACATCATCTCATTTCTTTCTGTTAGTGTTGTTCATTTTCCATGTCTTGAGATTTATTTTCTTTTGGTTTGACTCCAAGTAGAAGTGCATGTTTCTCCTTATATTTCTCTGTGTCCGTTTAATTAACATGTGAAATTGAACTACCACTTGTTTGGTCATTTGCACTGCACTCAAGTAACCTATACAAAATATTGTTTTTTGGCACTATTAATTGTACTCCAGAACTAAACAAAGTTGTGTGTCCTTTAGTAGTGACTTATCCTTCATCATGCATGGACCTTGCATGTATCTTTACATTGAATAGGTTCAGTAGTATGAACTCTTTTTTCGAGGTGATATTGTGTGAAGATTGTGAAAAAAAAATAGCCTTCTTTGCCCACAAAAGAAGTGCCGTTGTTGTGCTGTGACATTTGCTGGATTTTGTTTTTGTCTTTTAATGCATGTTGAGCTAAAAGGTCCAGTGTGTAGGATTTAGAGGCATCTATTGGCAGAAATTGAATATAATATTCATAACTATGTTTTTGTTAGTGTGTAATCACCTGAAACTAAACTGTATATCTACATATGGAGTTGGTCCTCTTCCATGGAGTCCGCCATGTTGTTTCTCTAGTAGCCTAGAATGGACAAACCAAACACTGGCTCTAGAAAGGGCTTTTTAGTGTTTTTGCGTTGCCACTGTAGTTTTACTTATCCTACAAATTTGGCACAAAGGAGAAGTTACAGTTCACCTCACTGCTAGAAGCCACTAAATCGCACACACTGGACCTTTAAGTTAGTTTTTATACATGCAGGGTTTTTTTTTTTTTTAAAGAATATTGATCTCCAGGGGATGAAAACATTTATTGTCTGGCCAACCTTTTGTTAAGCATAGAGGAAAAGAGATAACAAATAATTTCTATAAAGTGAAATGACTGTAAATAGCCTACAGTATAAACTGCTGCAGACAATACTTACAGAGATAGTAATACTGTGTGTTGAGCTTATGTAGTGAGGAAAATCGTCATTCTCCTTTTTTTAGGTTGTAGTTTTAGTTTTTAAAAGACCACTGTCTCTTCTAGTATTTGGATGTTTACCATTCATATCAGACTCTCAAAAATTGGATGAGATAATTCTCAGTTTAGTTATTGAGAATGCTGCAGCAAGCATTGTAATGCATTGAAATGTGCATCCTTGTGATTAACTGAAAATACCACGTCAAATAGGGTAACCACGCTAAGGTGTTAGGTCTCCAAAGGGAGGGGTGACACTAAATTATGCATGACAAAGTGTACAAGTCCCTGCTCCAAAATGCATTTTAAAAAGGCTGGTCCCAACCTCTGTCAGTCAGGAATCAACTGTCAAGTCCAGTTATCAAATATTTACCCCTTGTCTTTTCAGGTTGGCAAAGAGACGACAAAGACTGCAATGGAGGTGCAAAAATCCAGCACTTCCTGGGATACTGGTGGAACGGCGCTGGAAGACGTGGGTACTAAGAAACCTGAGAACAGGTTAGGATGCCTGTCAAGTAAAGCTGGAGCAGTTCAGCAGGAACAGCAGCCTGCAGCCACCAAGAGGTATGCATTGTTTTGCATTTGTGCAGCTATCATTATGTTAACTATTGCTGTTACAATTTCAGAACAACACGTCCACAATCCTCCCCTAGATTCAGATCAGATATTATCCACAAGAATAGATTTCATCTGTGTGTGTGTGTGTGTCCTCTAAACCATTTTATAAGGCCCCTGTGATAAATACTCTTTAGCTACATTTGTTTTTCAATGACACATTGAACAGAAAGAGCCCAGTCCAAACCTTATTTTATTGATTCCATGTAATGAGGTTTTCTTCAGCGATGCCTTCAAGGGCCCCAAAGTGTAGATGTCACAGCTCATTGACTATCAGGTTTATTGCTCTCCATAGCACCAACGGGGCACCAGTGCAATTGCATCTCCCGCTCCAGCAGACCTACAGTAGCAACAAACAGGAGGGGCAAGCTGTAGAGGAGACCCTACAGCCGGAGCTGGTCAGAGGGGCCCGGCGCAGCAGAGCCCCTCAGACCAACACTCATGTCAATGGAGATCCTCTCTCTGTGTTTGATGATAGCACTTTAAGTGAAGTGTCGGACGATGAAGGAAGGTATATATGCAGTATGCCGCTTTTTTTGTATCAATATAACCTCTCTGTCACTAACCTGTAAGGTGGGTTCAGACTGAACGCAAAGTTAATTATAAAGGTAGCATGACTGCGTAAAAAGTCAGTGGAATGAAGTGAGCGGATGTGAACAGTCACAGATTTGCTGCAGGGAGAGTGAATGAAGGTGTCTGAAAAATGGATCAAAGAGAAAAATCACACTAATCTGAAACCTGCAGTTCCTCACTCAGCTTCACTCAGGAAACTAACATGGTGTCTACAGTAGTACATTGGATTTTATGGATTAATATGCAGAAACGTCATGCAGAAACCTACATCAGTTTGTAGAAGGGCATTTTGACTCTGAAACATACAACTTACACCAAAATTTGTATTTTCACATTTGAATACATAAAGAACACTACTGGAAAGCTACAGAACGATATAAAAACCTTTTAATAATTATGATAATAGAGCTGTCTTTTCATGAAAATACAAAGGGAAGAGAAAAAAGAAACAGGAGGAACATAGGAGAAACTACAGGAGTTGTTAGTAAGTTATAAGCACTGGTAGTTTGTGAGGAATAAACACAGACTTCTAATGAATAAACCAAGGTAGAAATTTGCTTTGCATTCAGTCAAAACAAACCTTTACAATATGGTGGTGGGCGATCAGTAGGATGCACTTTTTTCCAGATTTTAATTATTCTCCTCCCTGCTTTACATAGTTGCATGACTAACCACTGATTTTCCAAAAAAAAAAATACTAGTATACTGCATTATACCATTATACTTCCAACAACTCTTCAGTGCAGCTGTCCTGCATGTCAGTTTTCCAAATAACCTCTGTTTTTCTTTGCTCCCTCTGCTTCTGTGCTGGCTCAGGTTTCCAACCAGTGGAAAACAGAAAGACGAGGTAAAACACAAATTCTGATGGTATGGTTTAAAGTTTACGTACAGAGTACAAAATGAGAAACTGAACAGTATTAAGACCCCGGTTTATTTCCAAACTCAGAACCCTGAAGAAGTGGAGATGGCAGAAGACTTTGATGAGCTCACTCAGTCGTCGGACACAGCCACAGATGACATCGACTCTCCCACTTCAGGATATCGTCACGCATCCCTCCTTATTCAGAAGCTGGACTCAGCCACTCTGGGTACTGATTCAGCTAATTCAAATGCTAATTTATGTCATGATACGTAATTGTTTCTGCCTTTTATGATTTTGTAATTTTATCAGCTTGTTCATTTAATTTGCAAATTATGCAAACATAATATACTTTGAAATCAAGATGCTATATGCTCATTAAGTAATGAGATTTTGAAGATTTCCTTACAGGCTCTGCCATATTATATCTTACAGACTCGAGAAGCATGGTGAAGCTGCAAAACATTTTCCATGAATACGAGCGCTCCATCCAAAAGGCAAGAAGTCGTCATGGGTACCTGGCAGACAAGGTGAGCCAGCTGGAAATGGAGAGGTCGGAGTTGAAAGGCTCTCTGGAGGAAGTTAAAGATATTAAATCTGCCTTGGAGCGCAGCCAGCTGGAATTGCAGACTGAAGTCACAAACCTCAAGTGAGAGCCTTTTTTTTTCCTTGAGTACTCTGTAGCCATTTCTGTACATCATATCTCATGTGATTGCATATTTTGTGGATCTTTTTTAATTTTGATTTGCTGGCTTGACATTTCTGTCTCAAACTTGATGAAGATTTCAGCTGAAACAGGAGCAAGAAAACCGCCGCAACGCCACCATGATGTACAATACGACCAAAGATAAGCTGAGGAGGACGGAGGAGCAGCATCAGTTGGAGGTTCAGGAGAGACAGAAGGTGGAGCTCACCCTCAGGAATCTGGAGCTGGAGATGAGAACTCTGGTCAACAACATGAAACAAGTACACACTCTTAAACTTTGCTTTTCTATCGAAAATCTGCCGTGATTTTGATGTGCTGTTTGTCATTACATTGATGTTTGCTAATTTTGTACTAATAATGTGATATGACTCTGTTGATATTAAGATAACATTAAGTTACATTGGTGGATAATATATCAATCACCCAGCTTGAAGAGGACCACAGTGAGACCCAGAGACTGCTGGCTCAGGAGCGCAGCGCTCGGACACTGCAGGAGAATTTGCTCAACAGCCATCTCCGTAAGCAGCAAGAGATAGAGGACGAAAACAAAAGAAACATCAGCAAAAGCAACGAGGTAATCCTCACAGAGTGGTATCCGACATTTTAGAAACCATTAGTTTTCTTTAAGGTAAAGATGATGTTTTACACAAGATTATTATTTGTAATGATAAAGTTTGGGAATAAAATATCCGTTTTGAAATCAAATCTTAAAGAAAACCCGTTGACTCAAGACAATATTAACTTTCTCCTGTTCTTCACAGGCCTTGTCTCAGCTCACTGAGGCCAGTGACAGGGAGAGGGAGTTGCTTCAGCAGAATGCCACCTTCCAGGAGCAGCTGACCATCCTGAGAACAGACCTTGAGCGTTCACAGGCCAACAGTAGTCTCAAAGAGAGCCACCTCATGGAGGAGAACGAGGCCCTCAAGGAACAGCTGGAGGATGCTCGGCGAGATCTTAAACTCAACAGCGAGGCCCTGACCCAAACTGTCTTTAACTGCAATAACCAGGTGACCGCCCTGAAGTCTGAGTTAACTATAATAACAACCCGACTGGAAAATGAGCGGCAGACTCGTGAAGCGCTAGATGCAGAGGTCGGATCCATTCGTAGCCGCCTGGCCGAAGCTGTAAAAGAGACGGAGCGTTGCCTGGCAGGTCACACAGACACAGAGAGAGCTCTGCTGCGGGAGAAAGAGGAGCACCAGCGTCTTAAAGACAAACTCACAGGTTAGTTGTGGTAGGAATGGATGGACAGCTCCGAGCTCACGCATGCCCAACCAGGCCATGTGTTTGGTGTTTTGTTTCAGACACATTCAAACTTAAAGACATAAAAGCTACTTATCAAACAGGCACACCAGTGTGGAAGAGCAGTTTGTAATCTATTCTTCATTATCAGAAGACGAAACTATTTTTTCATCTCTCCAGAAGAAAGACGGATTTGCTTCTACCATTGTTTGTATTTCTGTTACCGTCACTGAGCTGACGCCAAGCATATGCAGGTAGTTGGGCGCACTCAGTAACCAGGTTAAGGTGTATAGACCATTTCAAACTTGACAACATAAACATTCTTAATGGGTCCTTTTGCATTTCCTGTTGGGATCATTTGCAGTGTATGTGGATGACATCAGCTGACAGGAAGTAAACATGGACCCAAGCTGTTGCCTAGCAATGCAACTCCAGTGAAACAGGCTATACATGTGACAGTATTCGTGTTTCTTTCAGAGTACTCCAGCGAGCATATTTGAGTTACTCATGAATCGATTAAGGGCTTAGCTGCACATCTGAAAACAGGATATTGTGTTTACATGCTCAAACACATAAACAGGATACTCCAAAAGCCAGATCGTAAACAGGTTATTCATGTCCATGTCAACTTGCTTTTGTTGACTGGGATGCTGAGTGGCTGTTGGATGGGTTGCTCTGTCTGGGCCGGAGCTGCTGTGGTCACTGCCGACTGTGGAGGCTTATGTTTAATTGTATAAGCAGCCTTTGGGTTATGTGTATCTTTTTGTCTTGCAATCCTTCTTGCTGAACTGGGAGCTTGTTTTTTAACTTTAAGGTTTTTTGCTTCTACAGGTGAAGCAGCCAGTCACCGTGAGGCAGTCAGCAGCCTGTCCCAGAAGCTGGCCAAGGCAGAGACTCAGGCAAACAGCATGGAGAATGAAGTTCATCGGGCCACGCTGCAGCTGACAGAGAAAGGTCTGCTGCTGGAGGTCCTGCAGCGGGAGAAGGACCAGGCAGCTGCACGTATCAAGGAGCTAGAATCGGCTCTGCGGGCAGAGAAGGAGCTGGTCAGCCGTGCCGGGGCACGCCAAGAGGCCACACAGGAGCGACTAGCCCAAACCCAGAGTGAGGGCATGTTACTACGGCAACAGCTAGAGCAGGCCCAAAACAAAGGTGTAGCAAAGGAGCGTGCTGTGACAGATGCTCAGGAGCGCTTTAGTGACATTCTCTCCAAGCTGCGCTCTGACTGCGAAGAGAGAGTACAACTAGTGGAGGAGAGAAATAAGGATCTCGCCAGTAAGGCCGCTGATCTCCGAGATCAGATCTACAAGTTAGAGGAAGAGAAGAGCGAAAGAGAGGTAAGAATAGGACTCTGCAGTGTAAGAGGATTACCTAACTTCTTCCTCCTCCCACTTACAGTCTTTATTCCACATACCAGTTAAGGATCTCTCTTTATATCTAATCAAACCCTGCTTCCCTGGGGTTCTGTCTGGGTGCAGACTAGTCTAAGACAGCTTCAGCAGGAGCTAGCTGACTCACTCAAGAAGCTGTCAATGAGTGAAGCTTCTTTGGAGGTCAACACACGGTACCGCAATGACCTGGAGGAGGAGAAGGCTCGGCTCTTTAAAGACTTGGACAGGCTCAAAGGAAAGGTAACAGCAGGAAACAGTGCCACCTTGTGGCAGCATCACCTCACGCTTTCAATACCAGCTGAGTCAATGATTATGAAGTAAACACTTTAATCTGTACTGAAATTAGAACAGAAATTAACAGTTTTCTTGGTGACATTGAAGTCTCATTGCTGATGAGGTGGATGCTTTGTGTCTGTCATGCAGCTGGAGGAAAGCGAACACCAGTACGTGCAGGCTGAGAGACGTATTAACAGTCTGAAGAGCAGTCTGGATGAAAGGGAAAAAGAACTCAACACTGCCCTTCAGAAACACCAGGAGGCGCTGTCCACCTCAGCAGTTTCAGATACTACCATCAAACAGCTGGAGGAAGCTGTGCAAAGGTATGTACAAACACACGCTGTCCGAATACACACTGGGGACTAAAAGATCAAACTATTTTATTATATTGGGTACCACATGCACAAAAAAATCCAGCTTGAAAAGTGGGCTAACGTCTGTTAAAGCATCGTCAGCCATGAGTCTTGATATGTTTCTACATGCAGTATATGAATGTCTGTGATACAGAGCGTCAATGTAATGTCACATTAGGCTCGAGATAGAGAACGCCAGACTTGAAGCGGCTGCAAAGCAACAGTCCAACAAAATTGATGCACTTCAGAAAGGCGCTGAGAAATCTGCTATGGTGAGTGCTGCTGCAAACCTGATTCAGTAAACTGCACACACACGCACACATACACAGATTTCACACAGGAGCTTGGTGGGGCCATATCTACTTTTTTGTGACTATACAAGCAAGATACAACATCTCAGTATTGTGATACTTAGAGAAATCTCTTGTTAAATCAATTGGCTGATTTTACATTACATTATGAAGTTATATTTTAAGGTATCCCATCTTTTTTCAGCTATCTGACTGCTCGCCTGGAGAAGGGGTTTGTATTGTGGATGTAGGCTTAGTTTCTCTGTGTGGGTTTACCTCTGTTTTTTTATTAAATTATACACATGTAAATCGCCGGTCATCATAAAATCATTTTTAATCTCTTTACACAGTGAAATGCACTTGGGCTTTGTTGGCTTTTTTGCACAAGCTGCTAGACCAGGAATCCAAACTTACAGAGGAAGTTTAGCTTTGTGTTGGTTTGGGTTTTTCTTGGTGACATCAAAATGTGTCTTTTCCCTTAATCCTGATCTTGGTATGTGGGGTCTTTCAGTCCTTTAAGCTGCATGATGCATGTCACTCCCCCTAGTTTAAAGTCTTCTTTCTTAATTAGAAAACAAAACGCCTTCTTGCATTTATTTTTTACAAGGCTTTTCTTATCTCTGTAGGTCAGAGGTCATTTGGAGGACTTGGTTACAAACCTCCAAAGCAGTAAGATGACTTTGGAAGACCAACTCAGTCAAGAGGTTGGTGGCTTATTTTATTTCCTCACAGAGAAAGACTTCAGCTTAGATTTCAGTGAATGAACAATGACAGACCCAAGCGTAAAACATAATGGGTCAAAGGGGTGCAGTTAAACATTAGCGATATTAGTTATGCAGTCCCGGAAGAGAAAAAGACAAAAGAATAAAAAGTGGTGGGCCAAGGAATTCTCATATTTCCTCCAATAGTCACCACGTCCTGGTTTGCCCCTGTGTAATTGTTTCAGCTTAAGGGTGATGAAAACCTGCTAATATTTATCCATACAAATTCTCTCCATTGGCCTGAACTTAAAGTAGTTGCGTATATTGGCTTTTTTTTCCCATTAAGATTTGAAATACATTGTCGAGTGGCTCTCAGCAGACTTGTCAAACAGAATGAATAAATTCTAATAACCAATTTCCTGTGGAGATTGGACCTGCATGCATCATTGAATACATTAATCAGATTTCGCTTTCCTGAGTAACACTAATATCTCTGTTAAAGTAGTGCCTAACTTGGGTCCTGTCTTTTAGATCGTAGGTGTCTGTAAGTTGTAGGAAGCCATCTGTTCCTCTATTGGAGGAAATTAAGCAGTATGCTGTAACACCATCCAGCTGTGCAGGTTTGAAGTCTCCGTCATGACAGCCATCTTAGCACTTGTGCATTTCTTTCCGGTTTGAACTTGTAGTACTCTCTAAAGCAGATATTCAGGGGTATTGTTGTCCAGCAGTTTAATTTCTCTAAATGTAATACTTGAAGAGTTCAATCTCTCTATAGTGATTGAAGAGGTGTGTCTAATCGGCTCTGATACACATCTTTTAATGTGGGTTACTCCACTTAATATCTCAGGTGTGCTGCCTTATAATAATCCCCTAGACATGGGAGAGGCATTCCCCATTTTTCACGAGGTCACTGTAATGTACTTAATTTAACCCTTCATTTTTAGCCTTTCCGTTAAATTCGTTTCTAGTCTTTGTGTATGTAATTCACCTGAGACCTTTCTGAGCAGGGAGTGTCTACATTTTTGAGTTGCCAACCAGATGAGTAAAGTAACCAGCTGAGAAATGTTTGTGACAAAGACTGACACATTTCCCTTGTCAGAATTACATTTGGTACATCATTATTACCTCAAGAGAAAGAATCAAACCTTTTAAGTCGTGTTTATATGAAAACGAGGCAATTGGAATACCACACAATTCTGAATTCACACATAAACCAGAAAAGCAGCCCTATATAAAAAAAGGAAGAATATCCCTTTCTGAAAAATAAGAACGAAGTGCACGTTTTAGTCCTTTCAGATTTTCTCTTACTGATACTTTCTAATACAAAATACATTAGGTTAAACAAATGAGAAATTGGCCACATTTTTGCAGCATGTTTGAGACAGAGTGTCTTCCAGATGAGATGAACCGTCAGAAGTCTGATCATTGTAACAAGCGAGAAACTTCTTTTTATTATATGTATGATAATTTCATTTCCTGGGTCTGTCTTTCTCCTCCTGAGGTCCAGAAGCAAAGCATGCTGTCTCACACCGCCCAGAACTCTCAGGCCATGTGGGAGGAGGAGCTGAAGGGCCGCTCCAAGTTAGGTCTGCGCCTGGCAGAGCTTGAAAAGGAAAAAGCAGACCTGAGCACCCAGGTGACCACAGCAACGCATCTATGCGCAGGCTACTGTTGTATATGATGGCTTCAGTAGCCCCTGATGGTAATAACACACTTTGGGTCTCTGTTGCCTGTGTTGCAGATGGAAATAGAGAAGAAGAAAGCCAAGAAAATAGCAGAGCAGAAGAAGGCTGTCGACACACGGCTGGATCAAGAGATGAAGAGAAACACAGAGCTCCAAAAAGAAATGTACAGGTGACTCCTAGCTTCCTCCTCCTGGCACCCTCCTCACCCACAGCAGTACTTCTCCCTGCTGTTTAGACACAACAGAGATCCAGTAGAGCGCAGTCTTTCCTGGCTTATGTGGCTGTGGTGCACCAGTGTGTGTGTCTGGTGTAAGAGTTTCTATAATTTATTAATTTATTATTATTAATTATTAACTATTAATTATTCTAATCAGCCCCTGCAGCCACTGTGTTTGTCTAGTGTTTTTGTTTTTGTGTGCTCACTTAATTGTGACTGGTGTAGTGTTTCTTATTCTTTGGCGTATTTTGAGTGTGCCTTTAGAGGTTGTTTTGATGTGTTTTGAGTCTGAACATGTCAGATTTTAGTACAAATGAGTTACATTTAATCAAACTGTTGAGATATAATGTTACTGCCTATACAGCAAGGTGTCTGTGGCTGATACTGACTGGCTCTATCACCAGCTGATCTACCGAGCCAATAATAGCTGCTACATTTTGCAGATGTTTAAAATTACCACCAAATGTCACAAAGGCCCATAGATCATATAGTCCAGGCCACTACACATGTAACAGTGTGGCTTCAGCTCTGTAGGCAACATGGAGACCACTGGGGGTGGAAAGTTTCCAACATTTCACACGCAACTATTTGACCGCTATGAATGCACCAGCCACATACTACATTTTGCCACACTTCCCAGTGTGTCACACTTAAAATAGCAAGTACAAGTACAGAAGTATCCAAGGTGAGACACAGCAATATCTCTGAGCAAGCCACGTGTATTATGTCATAACTTAGTTCTCAGGTTTGTATTAGATATTTATTTTGTGTTTTATATTCACTTATTTGTTTACTCACAGTACTTGTGCATATGTGTTTAAGGTTGCGTACTTTGTTAAAGACTGCAAAGAAGAAATTGCGGGATCAGGAGACAGGTGGGGCTGAATTTGGCTCTCCTATGAGCAGTCTACGGATGGACGTAGGCAGACACAGCCACGCTGAAGGTGCCTTGGAACGAATGAGAGAAAAGGTTTGTCTGTCTTGAGCGGCACTACGGTTTCAGTATGAACCTCAACTGTTCGACCTCTGCCTCAAACGTTTCCTCTGTTCTCTTATGTGACCAGGTGGATGATCTGCAGTTGCAGCTGGAGAAGGAAGGGTCCCGTCGCAGCCAGCTGGAGAAGGTGAACGGGGACCTGAAGGATCAGCTGGCCTCCCTGAAGGGCCTGAGCCGCAGTAATGACCAACTAGAGAGGAGTAAGAGGCAGTTGGAGGAGGAGGTGCTGGACCTGAGACGCCGGATGGAAACGGCTCAGGTGGAGCAGAGCCAGGTGGAGCAGTACCGACGTGACGCAGAGGAGAGGGCCCGTAAGGAGATACAGCAGAAACTGGAGCAGGTCAACAACTTCCTGCAGGTAAAAGAACTGTCTGGTGAATTTTAGTGGTAAATATGAACAAAGTTATTCTTGCGTTACAAAGCAGCTTCCTAGCCACTGAAAGAGTGCACTACATCTTACGAGAGATCATTTACTGGACAAATTCATGGGTGTTTATATTCACAGAGTCGCTTCGTGTCTATCAAAACATCACCAAGCCTGATTTAATAGATTGTATCTGTTTGTCTGTCAGACCCAGGCAGCATCACAAGAAGCACTGGATCAGATTAAATCGGCCAATGAGGCTAACCTGCGCTCCCAGCTGGAGCAGAAGATCCGGGAGCTAGAGGGAGATCTGGCCCGGGCCCGCACCACCAGTCATGACAGCCTCAACCAAAGAGACTCCACACGCACAGAGCTAGAGCGATACCGCCAACTCTACAGAGAGGAGCTTCGCCTCCGAAAGTCTCTGGCTGCAAAACTAGAGAGGTGAGATCAGCTTGTACCTCACAGTCTAGTCTCAAGTGTTCTGGAGGGGATGTTGTATAAACAGACACAGACGGTGCTGATGGTAACAAACTTGTATCAGTGGTTGACTTTTACTATGTCTTCCCCTCAGAGCCAACAGCCGGCTCGATGAAGCCAATTCCAAGTTGCTCAACGAGCGCAGCAGGTCTCTGATCACTAGCAGCATCGCTAACGGTGGCCTTGGAGGGTCCTCGCTGGACGTGGGCTCTTTGGCTTCACCAACACACTATGGGGCCACACTGGGGCCCCTCAACAGGAGCCTAGGCCTGGGGATCTCCCTCCTCAGCCCTGTGACTGAGGGGCAGAACAGCAGGGTGGAAGACTACCTAGCCAGGGTCTGTATTGATTTACACACCCATGGTCATTAAAGTGGAATATTCTTTATGGATACATATTTATTTTGGACCATTTTCATTTCCATATCGCCATGGTTGTCAGCGTTGTTATTGTGTAACTGTTTTGTTTAAAGATGTTGCTTTTTTATACACAGGTGTTATTACATCGTCATAACTGCAGAGACATGTTGATCTGTAGGTTTTCAGGCATTACACATCTGATATTTAAGGTTATGGAAAAACATACTTAAAAGAAAGACAGTTATAAATATTGATTTAATGGCTTTCTAAAGTCTCGTAACACCTTCAAGCTATTTCTTCCCCCTGTTCTTTTCTCTTCTTCCTCCTGCATGTTGTCTTCACTCTCTAGCCTTTATGGTAGCGGGACTTTACTCCTAACCTGTCTTCCATTTCTCACTCTTTTAGCTTCTAGCTCAAAAGTCTGTCTCTCATCTCTCCTCTCTTCAGCCAGACCCATAACCAGGTGTGTAGATGTGTCTATTTAGTGTCTGATTGGCTGCTGTTTCCTTTCACCCTGCTGCTGGGCTCTGTTCACATGCAAACCATCATGTTCAGGGTTCGCACAGTGAAAAAATAGTTTCTGTTTAAAACAAAAAAAGTTTGCCGCTAACTTTTGGGGCAGCAAAGATACAGAAAATGTGTTGTGAGCTAACCCAGTACTGCTTCAGAGCAGTGTAAGTATTTTTTCAAATGGTAAAGTATAAAAGTGAAAGCATTAAAATTGTAGCCCTCTTATCTAATCAGTTGTCTTGAAGTGGAAAATTACAGCTATATTTTAGAATTCTCTGACAGTGGTCCACTTCATTGCAGAGCTTTTTTTATGCTTCATCTTTTAGGAAAATGCCTACTAAAGGGATTCACACAGTTGATTTTAAAACTGATATAACAACAAATATTATCATAACTTGAAGGTTTATTGGCAAAAGCTACAAAAACATATTGAGGCTATAATACATGTAAATGAAAAATTCAAGACTTTCCTTGGTGAGATGTGCAGGAACCCTGGGTTTGTGGTTAGTTACGTAACTGATTATACCAGCTGAAATCTCAAACCCTGCTCCTTGATTCTCTGCTTTGAGTTGACTTTCTTCATGCTCTGACGTTGACTGGTAGAGACGAGATGATGCAGCTTTCTTGAAGAGTAATTTCATTTGTCTGATCTCAAGCTGATTTTTAGTTCGGCCCACACACATGATTTAATTTGAAAATCAAATCAAGTTTAAATAATCATACATCCCTTCATTGAAATCACGCGTTATGCCCAGTTTAGACCAAAGATTCACAACAATTCAAGTTGAAACAGGCAGCTACTTGTGATGCGCTGTTCTGCAATGCTCTAAAAACTTGGCAGTTCACACCAGTGCAACTAGATGAGACAGTGTACCAGCTCTATGCAGCAACTCTCTGTACTTACGTTCTGATTTCCAGCTTTACAAATTTATTTTGTGGCTGAATATAATTTGTAGCTCCTTTTAAAATATAATTGAGGATAGTGATAGTTAGATACTGGCCACAGCTGCATTTGTAGTCGTGATGAAACGGTGAAAAACAAACAAAACTAGAGCAAATCTAAATAACCGCAGATGGCAGGTGCTCTGTCCTGGCCGACCCCTTACGGAGGTTATGTATTCGCCGGCATTGGTCTGTTTGTCTGTAAAATAACTCGAAAAGTTCTGAACGGATTTTGATTAATTTTTCAGGAAAGTTTGATAATGGGACAAGGATGATTGGTGGTGGTGAACAGATGATTGGTGGTGATCGGTTGCTAGCTCCTTTTAAAATATAATTGAGGATAGTGATAGTGAGATACTGGCCACAGCTGCATTTGTAGTCGTGATGAAATGGTGAAAAACAAAGAAAAATAGAGCACTCGGAGAGCGCAGACCTCCGCCAAGCAGCTCGGCTTCCTTGGCGCAGGTAACGTGCATCAGATGGACTGAATTCATAATAAATACGCCACAATAATGTAAATAACCAGCGCCAATTAATCCGTCAGTGAGAATGTGTGTGTGCGGGGGCCTAAGCACATACAGCGAGCAGCAGCAGTGACCCAACGTGTGATACCAGCACACCATGAGGGCTCGGCCAGGACAGAGCGCCTGCCATCTGCGGTTATTTAGATTTGATCAGCGGACTACAAGCTGACTGGGTGTTGAAACAGGTGACGTGCTTTACATTCTAACGCCAGCGGTCGGTGATTTGACCAGCTGAGTTGCAGGTGACATCATCAGCCGGCTTGAGTCGAGCTCAGACCGGCCAGTTCACACCACTGCAACTTTTCTCTGCAACGTTCTAAAAGTTTCGTCTCGTCGCGAATCTTCCGTCTGAGCTGGGCTTTAAGGGACCCAACAGAAAAAGAGTCTTCATAGTTCATAGACTTTATTTAAACAGCACTTTTTAAAACTAAGTTACAAAATGCTGTATTAGTTCAGTTTAGGACTAGGTGCACATACTTGAGACCATCTGGGGGTTTCCGAGTGGGAGCCAAAGGGTTGGGGTTAGATGGATAACAAAGTAGGAGAGAGCATAGGGAAGCCAGAGCCAAGTAGAACCAGGATTAAAACACTTCAGGACTGCAACAAGGCAAAAAAAAAATGAGACTGATTACATATGTACCACATGCATATATAATTTGTTGGTGAATGTACTCAGACACATCTCAGTACATACAATAGAATAATTACAGTTAGCGGAGAAATAACATTTTTCTTGATATGTCACATAGACCTTTAATGGTTTTACATGTTAGTTACCAAGAACATTTTTCTTCAATGTAAGATTCATTCAGATATTCACCAAAAAGTATTTTGTCATTAGTTTAAATCTTGTACCAACTATTTGCATCTGACATCACATGACCGTACTGACTCGGCTTTTGCCACTTGCAGTAAGATTTTAAAAGGCAACATCATACGGCCTGCAGAAACTCTACACTAAAGCAGAGCTTGCATGCTTGGCATGTCCTGCTGTGTTTCACATAGTGGTCCTAATTTTCTTGCAGTGTTTTTTTTCCACTATCCAAGTATCTGTCATTACCATAGTGCTGTGTTTGGTGGTGAAATATCATCCGTTTCATGGTGTGTTTTTAAAATGTATTAAAATCTATATTAGAACATTAGAACTCAAATCTTAACGACAACTTTGCCTTTATTTTCCAGATGCAGAGTGAGTTGGATAAAAGCATATCAAGGGAATTAAACAATGGTGAGTGCACTGACGCTGGAAACATAAAAGTAATTATTTGGTAGCAGTGTCTGACTTGTAGCTGCTACTCAGTGACACTCACTGTGGTCTCTCTGTCTGGTCCTCAGCCACAGCAGAGCTGGACGCTGCTTCAGCCCGTATGTCGCCGGTGGGCTCTGCCTCGAGGGTTGAGCTGGACCCCGTCAGCAGGGCAACGCAGCAGTACTTGGAGGTACTAAAGAAGAACAACATGATCTGAACACACACCACAGCTGCTCGCAATCACATGTATTTTAGCCAGTAAAAAAAAATAAAAGCCACCGCCCAGTCATGAAACACCAGTAATCCAGTTTTGTATCTATTTACCTTCTTTTATGAAAAAGCAAACATAATGCACATTGCACTTAACCACTCAGGAGCAAAGGGCATGAGTCATATAATAGATGTTGCATCATTGATGGGTACAATTAGAGAGAACCTCGAAAGTATTTGTTCTAATCTGTTCAATCTGTTACCGTTCTGTTTCTTTTAGCACAACATATATATATATACAGACTCCTGGTTTGGATTTTTATTTGTGAATGTTGGTGTTGCTAAATCTGAATTTCTAAGTATTTGATGTATGCATCATTAATTTTTGCCAAGATATTACATTTGGTACGTGCCATCAAATGGTGCAATATCTGTCTTGGTCTTAGACTCATCGGAGTATTGTGTTTATGGTTATTTTATTTATTCACTAATATTTGTTTTTTTATGAACATGATATACTTGAATAAGACGAGCTGGAATACTCTCTGGCCATCGAAACAGGGTGACTACATTTGTACAACTGACATTTCAGCTTTTGTTTGGCTTGCTTTTAGAGCCACCAGAAGTGAAACACGCTTGTTTTTTTGTTTTGTTTTTTTTCATTATTCATAAATACTGTAACAAAATCAATATAGGAAAACATTAATGACGCCTGTACATTACAGAAGACTCTAAAGTTGTAAATAAAAAATAAAAGTAAAAAACCTTGAACTTGAGTGAAATATTGATGTCTGATGTGGACATGAGAAGCAAAAGATCCAATAAAATGACCAAGGATTTGTAACAGATTTTGGAGTTTGAAGATGTGACTGATGTGATTTGATTTTAATTTGTTCTAAACAACATACATATTAGGGATGGGCAACGATGAACAACTGGACTTTAATGAGCTTATTAGACCATAAAGTCAAAGATAACATAAGAAAAATCTGCAAACTTTCTGTTGCTGCTATTACATAGGTTACACGCAGAGCTGAAGGACCATCTCTGAGCTGCTGTCCTCCCGGTCGGCTGAAAGTCTGCCCAGTTAGCAGCAACTAACATTGCAGCGGATAACGTCCAACACTGAGACGTAAAATGGTCCCAACAGACCCACACAGACACCCTGAAATAACTTGACTCGTAATGTTTGCAGCGTGATGCTTAAGTTAGTCACTTGGTGTGTGTGTGTGTATGTGCGGGTGGACTCTCACCAGCTGTCCCCGGTGCAGCACTCACACTAAATAGTAAATGATATAAGCCATGGCTACATGTGGGTTGCAGTGATCGCTTATGTTGAACGAATACTGACAAAACAAGAAAAAAAAGAAGAGGACGGAAAAAAAAAACCAATAAATCCAACGTGGGTTGTCTTGCAAAGATAGGATTCACCTTTATTGATCCCACAGTTGAGAAATTCCAGGGTTACAGCAGTCAAGGAGAAAGAGTCAGATTAAAAATTTCGGAATTTAAAAACTTAAAAACTATGCATGCAAAAGAAAGTACAAAAATACGAAGACACAAAGATACAAGACTGATGGACCTCTGCTTTATTACAGACATAAATGTTATAGCATGCTGATTTAATTATTGTAAGTGTGCTGTGTTCACATGGAATCAAGAAGTCTGTAGACGGCAAATTGGATTTTATTTTAGAGGACGAGAGGAGGACGGTAAAATTGGGTGAGGCTGGCAGAGAATATTGGCAACAGTAGACGACATTGCCGTTCAAGGTCAAAATATTTTTACTTGTCGTCCTCAGAAAAGGAATTTACAAAGATGTGATGTCCCTCCACACAAGATGAAAACAGGGTTGATCTGAACTATATATTCTGGACATCACTAGAAAATGTTCATCATAAACAAGCACAAAATAATTTGAATATAATTTATTCAATTTTTTGTGTATCACTAACGTTTCGGCCGTCCTGGACCTTTGTGTTCAACACTCAAAACGTTAGTGTTACCAATAAATTGTGAAGCCGAGTAAAAGCAGTGTGTGGGATTTTCTGCTCAAAGACTCGAGTGATATATTCCAACGCACCTGCATCTGGGACAGCTGGATGTCCGAATACCTTTCTTCAAACTAATTCTATTTTGTGTGAAACAAATTTCATAAAATAAGAAACACGGCATCACCATTGCAACATATCATCATGCATGTTTCATTTTACTGTCGGACGGTTTTCCATCTGCCGTCTACCAACTGCCTGAGTCCATGTGAAAGCAGGATTACACATTATATCAATAGAACATTAACTAAAATATTAAGTACATTCATGACACCTGTCTCCTACCTTTTTCCTTTTACTGTAATAAGTCAGGTCTTTACAATCTGTTTGTGATAGATTCCAAGTATTGGACTGATGAGCAGTATAAGCATGCAGTTGAGTTGTAGCAGAGGAGTATATGTTTAGTACTGAACTCTCTTATGCTTGAATTACTCCTCATCCTGCAGTTATTGTGTGCAGAACTTGCTCTCAGGTATCTTCAATTCAAGATAAAAATTCAGCTTGCCATCAATATTTCATGCACAGCCATTTTTAACCCAACCCTCATTAGCTATGTTTTGATGTACTTCACTTTATCCCCCCCCCCCTCCTCTTCTCGCAGTAGAAAACACATGAAACTTGATGATATGCGCTGGTTTAGAAACCATTCCCCTCACTTATTAAAATGAGACAATGTGTTTATGATTGCCCCCCTCTGGTGTGTCTCTCTTCCCTTTGATCCGTCCTCTCTGCGTCAGCCTCAAATGTTAGATATTCAAATCTTGTTACATTTATTTTTGTTTCCTTTACAGCAGATGGGCACATCTGACAGACTGACTATTAGGTGTTATTATTTCCCCTTTTTTCAATAGACGCCACTTCATACACTACACGTAAACCTTGTTTTGATTGAGGAGGTTACAACCATTGTCATAAAGCTTTGGAGGCAGGCGAGAATACAAATAGACAGATTCTGAGGAAGAAAAAAAAGTGTTGAAAGGGTTGTTTTTGAAAAGCAGCTCAGGTTTAAAACAAACCGCTCCTCACTGGGTCATCCTCCGTCTGTGATGCCCAGTCTTGTTATCTCAGACTGCCAGTCCGACAACTGCTAAGAAAAAACAAGGTGTCGGTTTTCAACCTCAAGCCTCCGACACATGATGAGGTTGTCAACTGAACAGGCCACTTTATTTATAAATCTTCCTACCATGATACCAATGTAGAAGTGCATCTCAAACTCTGACTGTCGCCCGAACGAAAGCATGACGCAAAATAACAATGAAAGAAAAGTCAAACATTTTCGAAGCCGTATCAGTGAGCACGCCGCTCTTAGAAAACCAGAAAACTCTCTTTATGTGTTCATTTAACTGGTCACTTGTGTCGATTTTATTTTACCAGCATGACGGCTGAATCAGCGGACTCAGAACACCCGTCAAATTGATTTAATTTTTGTTTGTTGTTCTCATTCTGACTTTTTCTCAACCCTTTAATTCTAAGAACTTAATTTTCTACTAAGGCTGCAAAATCAGTCCAAAAGATTTTGTGCCAGACTTCTAACTTAAAATAATGTAGGGAGAACCCCATTGCTAAAAAACAAAAAATGTATGGATAAATGTACTGACTGAGTGATTACACTTATTTTTCTTCACACATCTCAGGCTGTTCATCTGTTTTATAAAAGGATGAACATCTGCAGAATGTACTTGAACTTCTTTATACAAGAAAGGGGAAAGAATTGGAGCTGATGTTATTTTAAGGTAATTATGGATTTATCTTGTATGTCACCCATATGATCACATGACACCCCTGCATTAAATAGTCCTAAATCTGAATTTGTGAGGTCTAAATTGCTGTGCACATTTTATCTAATTTAGTTTACCCATCTTTTAATTTAATTATTTATGTATTTTTTCAAAATGAGTCAAGCTCTTCTGCGTTAAAGTCCTCTTTTCTGATGTTACAAATCGTTAAACCTACCAGTGACCCTTGTTCTTTACTCCACTTACCTGTTGGCACAATGTACGTTAACTGAACTTACTCTAATAACAGTATTTCTACATAAAACCTTCTCTGCATGGGTCTCAACCTTAAACTTACCTGCTATGCTTGAATGAGAAAAAGATTATTTGTCCAAAAATCTGTCTTGTAAAGGTCTTTAAAAGCATTACATTTAACTGTTGATATCTGTCGACACCCTGACATAACTACCCAAGTTAGCGACACTTGAGGTATGAATGACCAACAGTTACAGCACTCTGATTTCCCACGCGCACTTGACACTAAAATGTCTCTAAATCTAAAAGAAAAGTTTAACTGAAGGACAGTTTCAAGAGAGGTGCTCATTTGATATGTTTATTTTTCTTAGTTTAATGTGACACATGGATGACTTGTGTGTGTCATTTCCTGAACCTGCACTGTCTTTGGTAAAAGTGCTTTCTTCACTCTCTTGTCTTGGTGTCAGCTACAGAGTCACCTTAAACAAGATTCTGTTGCACATGTCTGGTTACTGAATGCTAGGACTGGGGGAAAAAATTATACAGCATAGTATCGTGATATTTTTGTGTGGCGTATCTTATCATCACACAGTGCCAAGTATCGATTTTTTTCCTATATAAATTATTAACATCACAAATACAAATTCAACTTTAGGTAGCCGACAAGAATAACGTAATCAATTACTTTTTCAGTCCTCTAGATACATTTTACTGCTGCAAAAAAATGGCTGAGGTGAAATGAACAGACTGAAAACTTTACCTTATAAGATAAAAAAGATGTTGACAAAGTTTTCCTTCAGGGACATGATTCACAGTTGAAAAAAAGTTAATATTTTGCAGTATATAGCAATATATTTTAGCCCAATTCTCAGCATATTGCAACATATTTAAAATCACAATAATATTGTATTGTGACTTAAGTATCGTGATAATATCGTATCGTGGATCCTCCCACTGAATTCAAATAATTGTTTTTCATAAATTGGTTTGTTTTAAGAATGTAGTCTGTTTTTGTGTATGAACTCGCCCAGGACTCCCTTGAAAAAGAGGTTTTGAATCTCAGTGGGACTGTTCCTGGCATAAATTAAATAAATAAAAGTACAGTAGCTAGATATACAGTCATAAACAGGATTACTAAACATGCAGAGCAGCAAAAGTAGTCATAAACAATGTCAGTTTATAAAATACCTATCGTGTTAGAGTTTTTAACTGTGGAATGTAAACTCCACAATTAAAACCCACAAACACACACCAAAATAAAAATAGGACAGAGTAGTAATGGGGGTTCAGATATGGGCAACAATATATTATTATTAATAAAAAAGTTTAAATAATTTCTTGTAATTATTTTTCACCATTTTCACCAGCTTTTTTAATAGACTTTTTATTTCAAATTTTGATTGCCTTTTCTTAGTACAATTGTTTTTTGTGATTCATATTTCATTATGTTATTTTACTGGAAAAACAGGCACAAAGGTTTAGAGTTACAACTAATGATAATCATTGTACATTATTAATTCATCTGTAAAGTAATTGTTTGGTCTATAAAGTCAGAAAAATGCTCATAGCAATTTCTCGGAACCCCACGTGATGTCTTGAAATTAAAGATATATTGAAGATAATTTATCGACACATAAAATGACAAAAAGCAGCAAATCCTAACAAGTGATGGACCAGAACGAGAAAATATTTGTCATTTTTGCTTGGAAACACAACTTAAAAGGATTAATCTGTTAGCAAAATATTTAAAAGTTTATATCCAGAGCTAGTTTTTTTTTGTTTATTTTCACAACCGTAAAATCAAAAGCGGTGGCACTGTCACTGGCATCATTTTCATCAGTATTTTTCATTTTAGTGGTGATTTCAAATCAAACCTCAAATGCAAACCTAAACATCCATCTTGAAATAGCGCATCACTGTGTGGCTGTAACACGTGTAGGTCCTGAATCCACTCTGACAGTACCAGCTGTTTGTGATTTGTGGTGGTAGACATCAGCTGTGGGTAAAGGGTATAACAAATTGAGGGGGACAAGTGGAACAAACCTGAGTGTTTATTTGTTGGTGTATGCTCGCCATGCTCTAAATTGGACGTCACCGCTGTTTCTTGTCACCAGCAGAATCCAAATGTGTTGTGGGCAAAAGAGATACTTAAATTCGATTTACTCGCTCTAACATGATTTAAATGAGCCTCTTGGCTCGCCCGGACAGATTGACAGCATTGTCTTTATCGCCGCTTTGTTTTATTTTTGGCTGTTTACTCTGCCTCTCTGCTGTCATCTCACACGACGGCTTTAAAGGAGCCTGCTTCGATCTTCCGAGATCTGGGGAGAATGAGCATCCTTTTATGTTCTAAGTGCTTTATATGACAAATATGAAAAGGGATTCAAGAGAGAGCTGACAGGTTTTTTGTCGCCCTGTTCCTCAGCTGCAAAGAGCTGCGCAGGGAAAAGTCAGACCTGCAATCTTATAACATGAGAACCCGTACAAAGCTGAGCAAAGAGGTAGACCCCGCTCGTTCGGGGTCCTGCTGGGTCAAAGTCATTAAATGCAACTTGATGTACAAACAAAAGGTTTTATTTCTGTAGAATAAAGCCTGAATCCTGAACACACTGTAGCTTGAACACGCCGCAGTGCAGCAAGTTTCTGTGCTTGTTTATCACAAAATTGACCATTTCATTGTGCCGCAATGTGATCGAGAACAACACTAGAGTATTAATGAGCTTTAATTTTATTCACCCTGGCTATCCAAAGAGATTTAATGAGCAGAATAAATGACCTTGTCAGTTTCTTTTAATATTTCAAAAGGTCCTTGAATCTATTTCCCACGAAATCAAGTAGGAGATAAATAATGCATAATAATCTATTCCTTCCTCTTGTTAGTGTGGCTGTAGTGAGATGAGAATGCACTGGTGTTGAAGGAATAGTTTGGGAAACAGGCTCATTTACTTTCTTCCAGAGAGTTTGATAAGAAGATTGACACCATTCTCATGTCAGTGTTTAAATGATCTATGAAGCTGGAGCCAGGAAGCGGTTAGCTTAGCATGAAGAATGGAAACGGGGGGATACGACTAGCCTGGTAACCTCATGGTGATGACAAGATTCAAGGAGGTCAAAAATGGTCTTTTGGCTGTAGCTTCATATTTCACAGACAAAATGAGAGTGGTATGAAACCTATAATCTAATTCTAGGCAAAAAGTGTATTTCTCAAAAGTGTGGTTCTCAAAACCAAGATGTGCTTAGTTTAGCTTAGCGTAACGACTGGAAGGGTGGGAATCAGTTAACCAGGATCTGTCCAAAGTTCAGTAATTTGCCTGCCATAGACTATCACTCACTAAAACTGTATTACATTTATCACAATTTTTATCTGATTTGTGGTCAATGTGCCAATGATCCTTTTTTTTTTTTTTAAATTTACTTCGTTATAACGTGAATGAGGTGTCTATCTCAGTGTATTTTAGAGTTTAAAAAAAGTCTGAATTAATTTAAAAAGGGCTCTGTGTAATTTAGAGCATAGGAGTTGTCTGGACACAGTTCTCAACCTGGTGGTGGCTGAGCCGGTAGCTAACAGTGCTAACTCAGTGAACAGCCTTAGGGGGCGATCACACAGAAATGAGACACTAGAGACACGGACGCTTCAAAGACGCTTGAAACACTGGAAGCGCTTATTCAATGCGCGCTAGCTACTGGCGTCTGACGCTCAAAAAGTTGAAAATATTTCAACTTTTCAGCGTCTACGCGCGTCTACAAAAACGTGCGTCTAAAAAGACACCGGAAAAACGGCCGTCTAAAAAGACGCTTGAACGCCGGTCAGACGCGCCGTATCATAGGAAAACAATGGTTTTACTGGCGTTGCGTTTCTGGCGTTTCATCTCGGTGTGATCGCCCCCTTAAACAAAGGCAACCATTGTAGCCAACTTGGGGACTTTCTCACTAGATTAATGACTTTTCAGACCCTGTTTGCAACTTTATTTCTAAAAAGCTACAAGCGACAAATTTAGCGACTTATTCAGACCATCAGGGGAAAAGAGAAAATATAGTATATTGTAATTCATTCACATGCACGCTGCTCAGAGTCATCACAGTCCACGGCTTTTTCACCGTTAGTGCAGGTTCCTCCCCCTCTCTTCTTGCATCGTGCAGTAGGTGTAGGACAGGCAGGGCAAGAGGAGAGGAGGCACTGCTCGCCGTGGGAATTCAGTTGTAGCCTAGTGAGTTTCCCATTTGCCCCATCTCATTCTTTTCTATTGAATCTGTGAAGTTTAAATTCTTCCATTAATGCACATAAGCATATGCCATCAACTTTCAGCGACTTTTAGAGTGAGCGCTAACTACTTCCATTGGAAAAGACTGAGCAACACTGACAGCAACATTGCTAAAATAGCTAATGGTGTTAACTAATGGGGAATTAGAGGGTGGGCACTACGCTTCTGTGACAACACCGTCCTGATGTCAGCAGTAACCGCCTCATGAGCGCAGTTGTGCAAGTGGTATACACATATACACTAACATGCATGTATGGCCGGACCGGCTCACCACAACAAACCACAGAGAAGCTCAGATCACAACACACACAGCTGGAGGGTGACGTCATTCTCTGCTCAGGACGCCATCACTCCACTTTATCTTATAGCAAATACAGAACCTCTAACAGTAACAGTAGAGTATCTCGTTGGTTTAATTGAACACAAAAGGACAAGAGGTTTTACGTTCAGTAATTTGTGATCTTACGAGATGTTGAGGGTTGGATTAGTTGAGCCAGGCTAGTCATTCCTCCCATCTCCCAGGCTTTATGCTAAGTTTAGCTAACGTTGAATCACATCCTGGCCCCAGCTCAGTACTTAAGAGAAACAAATATGAGAATTTCCCAAAATATTTTACTTATTTCAAAGTGCTTTAGTTTATAAAGGCACTTAAAATTGCCTTTACTGATGAAGAGAAGTGTGACGCGCTGGAGTCAGATCTTCCCTCTTTGAAAAGTGACCATTCAGAGTTTGGTTTTAGCAGCATGTGTTGTAAGATAATTAGTAGATAGACTGGTGATGACAAAGAAATGTCATTGCAGAACTAGTGAATCCAACGTTGGTTAGAATGTCTGTTGTTTCAGTCTCATCATGTCTTTTAGTATATTAGTCCTCAGGCCTGATGGTCCAGCCGCGTCCTAGCTGCGATGGCAGATCTCGCAGCACTCCAGACAAAACTCAAGACACTCGGTCGGCTCGCAGCAAGACTCAAACAGCACCGAGTGGCAGTGGGCATGGCAGTTGAGCTCCTCCACGGGCGCCTCCTCTATGGCCGAGCAGCAGCGGGCGCAGGCGTGGCAGCAACAGGAGCAGAGGGTGTGGAGGCAGGAGGAGCACGCCTCCAGCAGACCCAGGAGCAGCATGGAGCACTGGCACCACAGGCACGCCAGCAGCAGGTGTAAACAAGAGTCTGTGGGTGAGGAGAAATGAGACAGAGAAGTGATTTTGCCACAAATATCACATCTGAGGTCACAGAGAAGCTGTTGTATGTTCTAAACGCCTGTCAGACACCATCAGAAACAGGGATTAACGATTCTATTAACCCTAAATTAATCTCTCGCATGTTTATTTGTGGTGCCAACGAGAACATAAAAGAGAAACAACTCTGCCGCAGTGATCAAGTGTGATTGTGTTTACTTAATCACAGAGCTTCCTTCAGTCCTCGAGGGAAAATAAAAAAGGCCACCGAGGCTGCCAGTGATGAACAACAACTAGGAAGAAGCTGTCACAAGATAATTGCTCTCCTGCCCAAATTAGGTGCAGATGAAATTGCATATATTAACCCCGCTGGTGTGTTACAGTGCATCTCTCGCGATCCTAACTGTTGTATTGTTACTCAGCTGCTGTTTTCATCCTCGCAAGGACCAGGTAGTGAGTGAGCTCATGCAAATCGAGCTGTTTTATCCTGTTTACTCAAGGAAGTAAATGAAAAGCAGATGGCAGAATTCCCTGGGGAGTGGGGTTCAGCGTTTTCCTGCTTAGCCGCTCGAATTATACACCCCAGCACATAACTTATGCTAATACCTATATATATGTGTGTAGATGAAAAAGGAGCATTATGTGTGGCTACTGTATTGATTTAATGCATAACTTCACAGAGATAACAACATGAACACAAGGATAAACAAGGAGTGGCCCGCTGCACGCTTTGATAAAACTGGAAGAAAGTGCAGCAGTCTGAAAGTCTTCAAGGGAAACTTTTTAGAGATCTATTTGTGTCAGAAGAGAGATTGTCTTTGGTGGTAACTGAAAAATCATATGAATGTTTCAAACAGTTTTTATGCTCTTTCACTGTAACTATAACTTTCCAATAATGGTGCATGATAAACCAAATTTATTAAATTACCAACAGCAGCCCAAAACGCAGTCCAAAATATGTACTGTAATAATGTTATTAATCCAAGTATACATATAAAAGTATACTTAAAATGTAAGTTTGAGAATTCAAATGTTGTTAATCAATGTATTATATGTCAGGATAAATATGACAATTTATTGTGATTTTAGTTTTATATCATATTGTCCACTGCTGTTTAAAGAGTCCATCGACTCAAAAATGTTTATGTACCTTAAAATGTCTGACCTGAACTATACTGACTTCATTAGTTACTAGAGAATTGTTTTCACATTCCTGTAATTGAGGTGCCGATGTCTTAGCCTGGAAATCCAGACCCAAATCTAGAAAGATTTAGGGTCCTATGAGTAATGCAAATGGCCCAACTCGAGGGGCGGCACCCAGCACACATTTGAAAATATCACTGTACGCAATTGGATAACACTACAACCAATCAGAAGTATACACGGGGTGACGTATCCAGAGCTTAGCTACCAGCGGAGCTAACTGGTAGATTAGACTTTTGTTGTATCTGGTCGGCAAAACAGCAAAAACGTCCTTCTTGCAAAGGAAAGATTCGAGCGCCGTCTTCTGTTCCTCTTTCAGAGAAAAAGCCAAGTCTAACTCGTTCATTGTAGCGGCCAAAGCCGTTTCAAACAACTGGTGTTCATCCGTAGCCATCTTGCAATGTTTACTGACTGATTCCGGACTTCGTCGTCGCAGCACTGTCGTCATCTGTTTAGCTCGCCTCTGGCCCGCCTATATCAGATACACCGATGTGATTGGTGCAGCTCGGCTCCAACGGCATGGGTAATGAGCATCATTACTGATTGCCAGAGTGACTCGCTGAGCAAATTCAAATTGTGCTCTCGCGAGAATTTCCAGGGTACCGATGTGCATTGCCCTAAAATCTGGATTCAAACGTATGCCAAGCAAGATAGATCATATACGTCATTAATATGACAGCCCATTGTTGTCTAATATTGGAAACACATATTAGCGGTAAGTACAGAAAGCAGAGTTTGCGTTAGCATAGCAAAGGTTTTGACAGCAAACTTGGTAGGGTGTGTAGTTTTTGGATGTTAACTGGACCCTGGAGCATCCTTCCACTGTCTGCCAAAAACCCCATCATATCAGATAGCTTAAGATAGCTCATTAGTGTACATTTCACAACCATTAGCGCTGTGTAAGCCACTGACAGTTAGCCTACAAGCTCACCACAAGCTCACCAAACAACACAAACAAAACAACACTTAGTATTCTGATACGTATACTGGCCGCCAATTTTGGTGCACAACAGACTCCTCATCTCTCACATGTATGGCTGAGTCTCTCCAATGTTTCCTCTAACATTAGCCATCATTATGCACGCTGCTCTTTCACCAGCCAACCTAACGCTAGTCACGTATCCATCTATTTTCATCCGGGTTTTCGGGGCCAGGTTGTAGGGGCAGCAGGCTTAGCAAGGTACCCCAGACGTCCGTCTCCCCAGCAACACTTTCCTGCTCCTCCTGGGGGATCTGGAGGTGTTTCCAGGCCAGATGAGATATACAGTCCCTCCAGTGTGTTCTGAGTCTGCCCCAGGGCCTCCCACCAACTGGATGTCCCAGAAAACCTCTAACGGGAGGCCCCCAGGAGGCATCCTGATCAGATGCCTGAACCACCTCCACTGGCCCCTTTCGACAGGAAGGAGCAGCAGCTCTACTCTGAGCTCCCTCGACATGTCCGAGCTCCTCACTCTATCTGTAAGGCGGAGGCCAGCCACCCTATGGAGGAAATTCATTTCAGCAGCTTGTATCACCAATCTAATTTCTTTCTGTCTGTGATGTCAAGAGTCAGCACGCCTGGGTACCTGCACCTGCCTGCTGCCTGGCACACAATACACATGACCCCGATGCTTCCCACCTTGGGCAGTGGCCCCAGGGTGTTTCCTCAGCCTCTGGGGGGACCCTGGTTTCCTCATACCAGGTGAGGTACTCAATCATCTTCTAGACCGTTTCATTCAGGGTCTTCTTAAATCGCTCTTAGTCTGGCCGGCTTACCTGGGACCACTCTGCTTTAGGAGACGTAAATGCCAGACCTATGTCCACATTTCATTTTAGTGTTGTGCCAGCGCTGGAGAAAGCGGAAAAAACTAAACCTAGCGCAAGAAATAGTGGTGGGGGGGGCATGATTGCTGTGCCTACCAGTTGCTGTAGCAGTAGGTTGGTGTGAGCCAGCCACACTCCTCGCACTCCTCTTGCTCTTCCTGCTGCTGCTGCTGTGCACCGACAAGCTGGAGCCCTGCAGTCGGCTCAGGCCTGGGGGAGGAGCGGGGAGACTGTGGTCTGGGACTGTGAGGCCACATCGTGGGCAGGTGGGCTTTTGGAGGTCACACTGAGGCTTCTTAAACCTGGCTGCCTCCTGCGAGGCCTCTGCTGGTGGGACTGCAGCAGGTAGAGGCTGGGCTGGGCAAAATAACAAACAAACATACAGGGAAGAGTCTTATTACCCCATCACAGAGCAAGAATAGAATTACTCCGTGTTGAAGCTTCGGAGTGAGCACGAAGCTATAATCAATCTGGGCATTAAAGGGATAGTTTGGATTTTTTTTTTAAGTGTGTTGTATGAGTAAGATCTTAAAGCCAGTGCAGTATTTAAGAATACTGAAGCTACTGAAGAAAAGGAGTGGTGTGACTGATGGAGGGGGCTCTGGTGATGATGTGAGCGGCAGAGTTCTGGACCAGATGAAGTTTGTGGATGGACTTGAGGGGAAGACCAAAAAAGAGTGAGTTACAGTAATCAATACGGGATGCATTCTCGGAACCCATCGGCTGTATTCGGCGTCTGACATCCGGCAGACGGCGATACAGCCTCTGGGGGCAGACCCCCAATTTTTTGGCATTCCGGTTTGATTTGGGCGGAGGAGGCGAATATCCGTTTCCGACTTCCGTTTATATATAAGTAAATATGCTGAACCATTGCGATGGATTCAGAGTTTGCAGTGACGCCAATTATGTTCCGCCTCGTTAGTTCACTGCACAGACCGTTTAACCTGTTAACAACTGCAGCCGGCTCAAATGTGATTGGTCAATATCACGCGGACTACAAACAGCCTACAACCGGAAACCAGGGCTCTTCCGCTCTTCTTCCGGAGGCAAGATCTCCGGGGTTTGCCTACAGACTCTACATTCACTGAATGTAGAGTCTGTTTATAGAGACTATACGGGATATAACCAGGCACTACCCTGCGGTGTGAGGGAGTGCTGCCGAGGATGACCCCCAGACTCTTAAACTGCGGGGAGGGGGAGACTGAGGAGTTATCAATATCAAGTGTGAAACTGTCAATTTTTGCCAGCGTGGATTTGGTGCCAATGAGAAGTTACTCAGTTTAATCACTGTTAAATTTGAGGAAGTTGGTAGACCAACCACTCCTGTGTTCTGTGAAGTAAAATTACTATTTTTATCAATGGAATCTGGTGCCTTTGAAGGGAGCATAGATGGACAGTGCACACTTAAACTGGTATTTATTTTTGTAGGTGGCATACACCTATCAACTAAAACATTAAAAAAAAAACCCACCCACAAGTGACGTGAATAACCCTGTTCACCTCGTTACAATACAATGTTCTGCTGGACTCAAAGGCTCTACCACCAACTCCCTAGGTCCAGACACCACAGGACACACCCAGAGGTGATGTGTCGATGCCTAGACAGGTCAGAGCCAAGGCCGATCCATGGTGGGGCCTCTGACCTGTTGAGGTGTGGACACAGGACCTCTGAGATACCGTCACGTCCCACGGGTCCCACCACATGTCAGGTGGCATCCAAATGAATGCAAGGACCTATGGTTTAACAGCAGGATGTTGAGTTGCAATGAGATGATCGATGTTATAAACTTCAAATGTCAGTGGTTTTAATGTTTTGTGAACATGTGAACCATCCCTTTAAAATTCGAGACACACTGGTAAGTGTAAAACAGCTTTGAAACACAGAGTCATTGTTTTGCACGCAGGACTTTTCTTTTCATTTTCTTTACATGTTGTGGTAGCGGATAGCCCCACGTCGAGAATAACAACATTTCATTTAGGTCATTGTATTGTTCACAGATCTCACGGTTTCCACTTACTGCTGATGAGGTCAGCGGGGATGGTATTTCCTCTGCTAATAGGGTCACGTGCTGGAAGGATTTCCTGCGCTGATTTTAAAGACGCACTACCTTGAGAGACATTAAGAGAAAGTGATGTTAAAGACGTATTAAAAGATATGACAGATTTATTACTGACCACTCAGTAGTCATTTATCAAAATCGCTACCATTTAATATGTGTAGTGTAGACCTGATTTAAAGAGCTCCTTACCATCACATGATTTATTAAGATGCTTCAGTGTCCCAGGAAACACTTAAAACTTTAAATATTGTTGGGACAAAAATGGTCAAATTTACGGGTAATAAATAGCAGCACAAAATATTGTCTCTTTGTCTGAAACACGAGGCAAGAGCAGCAGCGTGAAGACACATATTTTACAGCTTATGTCAGGTCAGATCATGAGCACTTGCCTTTAGTCGGGTTGCCGTGTTCCTCCGTCCTGTCCACAGGTGAATGGTCTCCTTCTAACATGTTTGATACTCATGACTGCTCAGGAGCTCCTTTACACTTCATTCAACCGTTCACCTTTCTCATCTCCCTGCTTCTGTCGGCACCAAGAGGTCAGGAAACCTCCAACAACACCCAACATGCCGCCCTGAGTCACCGCTCAGGAGACTGTGAGCTGTACTCTTTGTGTGTGTGTGTGTTTTGTTGTTGTTCAGTGACTTAACAACACTCCCCTTCCCAGCAGATTCCTGAGTCGCCGCTCTAAACATGCTGATCACAGAGCAGCTGAGACGTCCGAGGTCTGATTGTGTGACTTTAGTTTGCCTTCTCTGTTCTGCTTTTAGTCACCTAACACGATGGAGGCACATGCCCCACGAGTGTGTTAGCTGAATACTGTATGTATGCAAGCTCTCGCGCCCTCTTATGCACACAAACACACACACACACACACACACACACAGACCTGTCAAAGTTGTGCATGATCTACCATTCTGTTTGCAACTAAATGCAATTACTAATTTGCTGTATTTATGTTAATCCATGTTTTCACTTTAATAGTCTGTTAGTCAGTTTTTATTTCTGTATCATGCAAAATGTTTGGCCGATCCCACATGAGATAAGAAGACACTGCTTGATATCGAACATACAAAATATAACAATACATCTTCAAGTACAACTAAACAAAACAGCATGAGTAATAACATTATATGTACCTCTATATACTTTCAAACAACATTTATGTCATTGATCTCCATCCATCCATTTTCATCCGCTTATCCGGGGCCAGGTCACAGGGGCAGCAGGCCAAGCAAAGCACCCCAGACGTCCCTCTCCCCAGCAACACTTTCCAGCTCCTCCTGGGGGACCCCAAGGTGTTCCCAGGCCACATGGGATATGTAACCCCTCCAGCGTGTTCTGGGTCTGCTCCGGGGCCTCCTACCAGTGAGACGTGCCCGGAACACCTCTAACGGGAGGCGGCCAGGGGGCATCCTGATCCAATCCCCGAACCACCTCAACTGACCCCTTTCAACTCAAAGGAAATGTAGACAATTTTTGATGAATTAAAGTAAAGGGGGCCGTGTTTAACAACAGCAAACTACATCAAACCTCCAATTAAACCAGCTCAGTGGCCTAGCGGTAGAGTGTCCGCCCCAAGACTGGGAAGTCGTGGGTTCGATCCCCGGCCAGGTCATACCAAAGACTAAAAATGGGACCCATTGCCTCCCTGCTTGGCACTCAGCATCAGGGGTTGGAATTGGGGGGTTAGATCACCACATGATTCCCGAGCACGGCACCGCTGCTGCTCACCGCTCCCTCAGGGGATGGGTCAAATGTGGAGAACAAATTTCACATACTCAGGTGTGTGACAATCAGTGGGACTTTAACTTAACTTAACTTAAAAAGCCTCACACAACTCCTGCAGTGTAATCCAAGTCTCATTTATCCAGTTGATGCTCAGTACTTCTCACACACATGCATTCTTGCCAAAACCTTGCGATTTAAAACACTTCCGCATTAACAGTCTCACACAGGGAGGAGCAGTGCGTCTGTGCAAGCATGTCCATTTGAACTCTGCTCAAAAACTCTGCACGAGCAGAGAACAAACACACACTTGCAAGGTTGTTATAGCTAACTAAAACTAGGTGTGAACAATTTTTTTTAATTAACTGAAATTTTAAAAACAAAAACTAGACTTTAGAAAAAAACAGAAATGGCTGAATATTACAAAACTAAAATAGAATGCAAATAAACAGGAAATGTATTTTTAGCCTTTGTCAATTTGGACAAATTTGTCAAAACAACAACATGAGAAGGCGTTAGTACCACATGCAAGTAGAACGCATGGACCTGCATGTTTTAAATAGTAAAGTTTTAGTGTAAATGCATGTGTTTGATTACAACAGGACAAATTGCACTTGGATTATACTGCACCAGCTGTGTGAGTGTTTGTAAAAAGGTGTTTTTACACAGTTTTGCTGTCGTTACACGTGGCCCCCTTTCACTGCAACACATCAAGGACTTTGTCAGTTTTTGGATTCTTTGTTTACAGTGGAAGGATGCAAAAAAATCTGAGTTTCTCTCATGACTTCAGCATAAAACGGGGTGAGTAATTAATATACAAATGATAATTTGTGGGTAAAGTATTCCTTTAATCTTAATATGTACTTGAGGGCATAGAGTGATAGTGAGCCATTCAAGAGTTTTTATTTTAACCTCCCAGAACAAAATGAAACCATTACTGAGTAATTAATTACAGTCAGTGACACTGAAATCTCTGCATGTGGAAATGTTGTTTTCCCACAGATGAGTATTTCATGGAGATATTGGACACATGGGCGACAGCATCTTCATTACACGCTGATGAGAAGATGAACAGAGACCAGCCCCTTTCTACACGGCTGTTGACTAAGTGCTGTCAAAAGTGCTGCGCTGAAAAACATGTTGACTCGCCCGCCTCACTGTGAGTATATGGCACATCAAAGCAACACATAAGTGAAGCTGTTGAAGTTGTCGAGCACCATGCTAACTTTCAGTCAGTGAACGCAGCAGTGGAGAGGCAGCCAGAGGAAAATGTCGTCTAATAGGCTGACAGCGAATCAAAGGAAGCTCTGGGAGGCAACAGCAAACTTAAAGCTAACTCGTTATCAGCAAAGACAATTACTGACATTAGTCAAAACAGTGAGCTGGAGAATCTGAGGCCTTTGTTCTGGATTTGGTGGTGAAGTCTACAGTAACAGCTTCACTTCATGGTGTGACGCCATTGTTTATTTATTTATTTTCCCTATTATTATTATGGCATTTTACATGATGGTATGATAAAGGAGGGTAAACAAAATCTTTCAGTGATCATCAAAAGCAAAACAAACATGAATATTAACAAAAATGCTTTAGAAATATATTTGAAAAAAAAAAACAATCTGCAGCTTATGTAATAATTTAATGTTAATCATCATTACTTGCAGTAGGAATTTATATTTATTATTTTAATTTATTACTTTAATGCATGCAGAATCTTACATCCATTTTTTCTTTGTTCATATAGGTAACAATTACTGCTTGCACACCAACTACATAAAACACACACTGCTAAATTCAGAATTGTAAATTCCAGCAATATTGTGAGGGATCTGATTTGCACAAAGCATCCATGTGAATAGATCATTTTGAATTATGTCATCATAGTTTAGTTTGATTTAAATAATTCAAATTTCTTATTAGAATTAGCCAAACTAAAATCCAGAGAAACACAACCCTGCTCTCGCTGTTGATATTCAGTCAAAAATATGTACACATTTCACATTTATTTTCTAGTGACAGCGTGTGGTATTAAGTCTATACGTGTGCTGTTATGAGTCTATGAATGAATTAATTTATTTTGACCAAAATGGAAAATAAAAAAACAAGCAAAACATCAACAGACATGCTCGAAAAGGAGCAGGAAGAAGTGTACACTTATATAACCCTACCTCCTCCTCAGTATTCATGTCTCATTTAAAATTGTCTATACTATCCCAAACTTATTTACAACCATAAATACAGATAAATAAACAAGTCTTAGATATTAAATATACAAACCCCATCTCAACCAAATAACAAACATGTAACATTAAATATCAATGATTGTCTGAATACCTGATTTTTTAAACACAAATGTGTGATGGTGATTAAATAAACATGAACTCACAAACAATCATCAGGGTTTACATATATTTATTACATTAAAAACTGACACTTTGGACACACAATTACAGACAAACACATTTTTATAAATACAGTATTATGTGCACAGCGTCTATTGCAAATACTCCAACTGTTATAAAAGTGAAATGTTTGTAACGTTCTTTATTTCAGCGGAAACACAGTGTTAATAAAACCATAAGTTACACACAGGAACAGGAAAACAAACCAGACGGTGACATCGATAAAACACATTTCAGTAAACCGATGTGCATCATACAAGTAGTTTTAATGTACAGAGACAACAGAGAGAAGCCACGGCACAGACTGTAATACATGTTTTCAGATATGTCATCAACAGAAAACAGTCACAGCAAAACATCTCTGGCTTTGCTGTAATGTAACATCCACATTCACCCTGTGTTATTTCTTTGAGCTATCACAATAACAGACAAACAGTCGTTCTCTACACAGTATTATAACAACTAGTCCTGTACTTTGGCCTTTGGAGGGAATCATTTACATGAAAAGGGTAGGATTCAAAGATCAAGATCAAAAATTTTTTATGTGTGTAGTTCACATGTGAGCACCTGTAAGGCTTTTTATCATATCTTTAAACTATTTGTTTATTTATTCATTTGTTTTTAATCTCTGGCTGATCAGAAAAGCAGAAAATAATAAAGTAATAGGCCAGCACAAAAACTATAGACGTCACTATATTTCACTTTCCTTTCTTTAAGGTCTAAAGTCAAAGGAAAATGTCCACTTTTGCAGACATGTAGTCATCAATAGGCAACAACATCAGACCGGTTTGCTTGTGTATGAAACTATGAATATATGAACTATGTAATGAGCCACAGTTCGGAAAATCTTAATGGTATTATGTGAGAATTTCAGGCCGACTGGTACAACACACTGACGATTAAAATGAAGTGAAGGTGGTAGGGTTTATATCCCTGAATGTTCAACAAAGGCTAACTTAACTCAAACGATCCAGTCTGAATCCTTTCTTTTGTCATTCAAGGTCAAACAAATGCTCGTCGTCGTCGTCGTCGTCGTCGTCGTCTTCAGTCATGTCGTGCTGCAGACCAGCTGGTTTTACTGTGGGCAGCAGAGATTCTTGGTCATTCAGATCTAGAGACCTGCAAGAGGTGAAAAACAAAGACAGTTCAATCATGGATCAATTATTGCTGCACGTCAGTCATTTAAAGCTGGGGTAGGCAGTTCTTCTCTAAAACAATGCTGGCATTTCAGACAGTAACCCAGTGTTTCACATGCCTCCGTTTCTTTAATCTTATTCATTGTAGAGCTGTGTACAGCACATTCATTCATTCATTCAGCCCCTTTATGCTCCTTTTACCATCTTTTTCTTAACAAAACTATAAAATCAATCAGTCTTTGTCTTCTTTGTGTAGCACTTTTCCTCGAGCACTTTGATCGGCTGTTAAAAAGGAAACAGTAATGTCACCACTAAAATAAGAGAACAAATGACTATCTCTGTCGCAGCTGCGCATATAAATAAAACTGGCACGGCAAAAACAGAATCAAATGTTTTCTAAAAATTGAAGTTGAGCCCTCTGCAGTTTGAAATTATTTGGATTTTTCGTCGTTGAGAGACAAAAATTAGCCAGCTAGCCGCCCCATGGTTCATCTGCCTGGCTCCCCATCGCTGTGGACTGCTTCCCTGGGAGGAGAGCAGGCAGCAGCTTGAGAGACGGACCTTTGGTCAGTGGCTGTGGAAACTTGAATTCAGCCAGGGCAAACCCCCAGCGCCAGGGATCACAGCAAGCTGGTGGTCAACGGCAGCGGTGGGCTAACCTGTGTAATGGCAGCAACAGAAAGTCTGCTGATCTGGCAGAGAGTTTGAACGGTTTGGGATTTGCACTGGCTCGGTTTCATTTGCTACGGCTGCTGACTAAAGGTGTGCAGCTGTAAAGCCCTTTGAAAAGACAAACTGTGATTTAAGGTTCTATGGCTACATAGACGTGAACTTGAAGCCGCAATCATGAGCGTTTAGCTCTGGTTAGCCGAAGGCAAAATTTATTAGCAACATTTTCTCTTTGTTTTCCTTTTTTGGGTTGCTGTGCAGTGTAGGTAGTTGTTGCCGGTGCTGGAATAGCAACTCTCTCTGAAGGATTCTCCGACATTGGATCAAGCTTTCATCACAGAGACGTGCATGAACATCTGCATTTGTAGAACAGCCAATAGGGACGCCCTCTCTCTGAAATGACCCATGATCGGCCAAAGACTTCTCTAGTGGCGGGATTCTTGCCCGATTACACCAAAATAAACCTGCCTACCCCAGCTTTAATACATTTTTAGAGTTCACAATAACCAAAACTCACTGTTGGACTCTTGGAGAGAAGTTTTGTTTGTTGTGGCTGTTTGTTGCTTTGCTCTCCTGTATTTGACTCCTGGAGTTTCTGCTAACACACTCCCTCTTGAATCCCGGCAGTGACGCCTCAGCCAGTGCGGTCTACAAAGAAGATTGATCAGAAATCAAACAGCGACATCAACCAGATCCTGTAATCAAGAAGCTGGTGCTGCAGTGGCTTGAAAGGTGTACACTAACACATCCTCTCACCTGTAAGCTGGTGTTCAGAACCGTCCCAAAGTCGAGGTTGGAAGACACATTTTTCAGCAGTGATGGACTCCTGTGGAATAACAGAGGTAAGAGAATTTCAAAATGGACACAATCCATGTGTAATTTATAACAAGCAAATCAATACCTTGTGTATATTTCACAAGCCACAACATGGTAAACAGCAATAGTTTGAGGCAAGGTCGTTTATGACGACAAATAATTCAGTCGCACAAACAACAATCAGGAAAGAGCCTTGAAACTGTCACCAGGATGAGTCCAGCCATATTTATCATTCATTTACAGAGGCCTGTTGTTAAGGAACAAACAAGTGCACTACTTTGGATGAAATAAGGAGTTTGAAGAGTGTGGCTCAACAGAAATTAAATGGTCGCACAGCGTTTTCAGTTTATGGTTCAGGGAAAGGTTTTGAGTCATCTTCTCTTGCGTTTAGTGAAGCGTAATCTGCACAGACAGCTGTTCAAATCACACAAATATATCCCGCTGTATATGTGTGTTTTAACGTATTAACCATATCTACATCGATTGATCAGCTCCCAGTGTCTGTGAGCAGCAGGTTCCCCTCGCTCACTACGGTGGGCTGGGAAATAAAATCAATGACTCAATAAGAATGAACACTGTTGATTTCGTCCCGTGGTGCTAAAAGTGTTTTGGTTTAGTAAATATCTGCTGTCAGTCAGCCTGGTGAAGGCAGTTTGATCAGTCTCTGTTTCAGCTCTGCAGGCAGATGGATGCTTCTGTGGACAGAGGTGCCAAATGCAGGTTAGAGGCAGTGTGGACTGCAAACTACCATCGCCATGGCGACATCAGTAACGCATGTAGAAAAACTCCTGCACCCTTACTTACAAAAATACTGATTTTAATGCTGCAACGTTTCGGTGTGCTCGATGAAGGTCTAGTTACAGAAACATCACAGCATTAAAATCAATATTTTTGCATATTATAAAGTGTGCAGGAGTTTTTCTCTTCTCGTCCCTCTCCTACACACTTGTTTGGAAATAGATGTGCAAAGTATTTTTTTTGTTCTGACATTAGTAACACTACCAATCACATTGCGCGACAAAATATGCCATTGTCCATGACATATTAAAATTCTCCAGGTGTGGGACAGTGTTGAGGAAAACTTTCTCCTGTTGAAAATGCGTCATTTCTGTCGAGGGATGCTCATCAAAAATGTGGAGCAACATACTAAAAGTCACGCTTAAGGAGACTCCGTTTAGCGCCTGTCTCTTTACGTGCCTCTCCCTAAAAAGCTCAGTCAGCTCCGATTGGTCAGTGTTTCCAGGTTTTCCAAATTTTGTCCGACTTTTTCTCTGCACCTTCACTGCAGCTGGAGAATGATTGCAACAGAGTACAGCAGCACTTTCTACTTTGAAAAACCACCAATAAAGGCTTCAAAACACAACTGGACATGTTCCAACAGGAATATGATCCGCAATCTGGGATAAAATAGTAACATCAGCAACCGATAAGACATATTTCCCTGAAGTTAGCATATATCTACATGTAGCAGTGTAGGCTACATAATGAAAACACTTGCAGTGGCGAACCTGGAGCAGATGACTATAAAGAGAAATTCGTCACGATCTGACGTCAACTTTTGGCAACAGGTTTTACTTTTACATATGTTTACCTCATTATTTGAAACTTTGGCCACGTTAAACATAATTATACAACAGTTAGTTCCGACCGAGTAATTTGATTGGACGTGAGGCATCCCATGAGTGCTGATATAGAGTACAACATCACTGGGACATGTAACAGTAAAATCACTCCGCTCACAGGTGTTATAAATATAATTACAACCGTTACTTTACTTAATTGTCTTCCTATGACCGAATCACAGCCGTGACGATATACAGTACATCATTCCCTCTCGTGTGACATTGCTTAAACATCCATCACTGCAACATTGTATATATGACAGAAAATAAGGAAAGTGTAATAGGTCCTCTTTAAGGTCTAAAAATTGTCTCAAAATGCATTACATTTTTTTAAAGGGAAAATAGAAAAATTGAAAATTGTCTGTTTTTTTATTCAGCATTTATGCTGTGCTTTAAATCTCACACCATTAGCCATTTGCACTGATTTATGAGCATGTTAAATAGCCGACACCACTAAATATTAGGCGATACCTTAAGCAGAAGAAAGGTTTTTTAGTTTTTCTACATGAATATTGAAGCTTAGACAGGAGACCCTTAAGTATCTTTGCTTCTGTACTTTTTGCTAATAAAATTATTGTTTTGAATGAATAAAGAAATGTCTTATGTATCATTATATTTTGACCTGAAATATATGCAGATGCTGTGATAAACAGGAAGTCATCTACCGTACCCTGTGATCTTCTGGGATCTCCTCCTCTGGTACTCCACCTCATCCACCGTCCACACTGCGCCTTTCACATTCTCCACACGCACAAAACACTTGTGCAGGCTCAGGTTGTGGCGCACTGCGTTCTGATCCAGAGAAAATCAGAGTGAAGGAGATATTACTGAGTGCATGCTGCATAAATCAGGTATGACACACACTGGGATCACACAGTTAATTATGTCGAGGTGCGATACCTTCCAAGTGGCAGCGTTGCGCCTGAAATAAGCAAACGTCCGTGTGAACCAGTTGTATATCTCGTTGAGTGTTAGTTGCATGTCTGATGTTTCCATAATAGCCTGTAGATGGAGGGGAAATAAATAACTGTAGCACATTACAGGATCGAATTAAAGCCCTGACAGGTGATTCAGTATGTAACGTGAACATAGAAAGGTTGTTTATCAGCAAGAAAGGTCTCTTATATGATATTGTTCACATTAAAGGGCCCAGCAGAAATATAAATGAATAAAATAAAACAATATTTTAAAAAAGGAAAACAGTGATTAAGAATCTCAAAGGAGAAAACATCTGGATTCATCTAAATTGCAAATTATGCAATTAGTCTCTGAAGGGATTTAGATAATGTAAACATATTACACCTGGACAATGTTTAAAGTTAAAGCTGGGGAAAGATTTGTTTTTTCTTTCCGTCACTGGCCGAATAGACCACATTAAACTCTGATCATATTGTAAATCAAGCAGACTGAGAGAAAACTAGATTTCTGCGCCTGCTCTTGGCTCTGTTTACAAGCTTTACAAAATCTAGGACGTGACGGGAGACCTATTCCAATCACAGGTCATTTCAGAAAAAGGGTGTTGCTACTGGCTGTTACACAAAAGCAGATGCATGTGCACGTGCCTTCAGATGGTGAAACCCCGATTCAATGGCGGAAAATCCTGCAGAGAAAGTTGCTATTGTCTGTCTACACCACAAAGCAACCAAAACAAAAGGAGACAGACTTATCATAAACACAGACTAAAAGAGAATCTGACCATAAATGAAATAAATCGTGCGAATATTGGAAAAGCATTTAAGAGATGGACAGAAAATGTAGCTAGTAATTTGCTAAAAGGCTACCAATACTAGCTCATGTTTAAGATTATGTAGCCATTTAGAGCCTCGTTATGCCGGCTTGCAGTTCTGTACAAAAGAAACGATTGTGGAGTGGAGGGACAGCGTTGTCTCGCCTTTAAGCCGGCAAGAGAGGCTGACAACTTGTTATGTCTACAACCCACTAGCAAGAGATTTAAAATTCAGATAGCAGTTAGCAGCTAACTCAAAGTAGAAGTACAGCAACTAAAAACATCTGAATATTGGGGAGACAATGAGATCCGGGAACTCCTTACCCTCCGAGCAGAGGACAAGATCAACTACCATATAACAATGATGGTAAATGATTGAGCTCATCTAGACACTTAATTCTACTGCTGTCATCACTCTATGCCACCCGCTGTCTTCACCCTAACACCCCAAGAGAGCTGGTTCCCTCCACATACAAAAAGCACATGTCACACCCTCACAGGTTACTAACAAGGCCACTGCCCTTAAAGGGGAAAAAGGGTGAGCCGTCAACATATGTAACACTAGACATTGACACTGTTTCATGCTACTTTTTCTTCCACTACGTTATCTAAAATCACACACTGGGGGGGCATTTTGCGTGCGGTATTTGGTGTTTGCTTACCCCAGCTTTAAGTAAAGACAGAAATCACTTCTCCTCCAAGTCATAGACTGTACCTGTCTTATCAGTGTTGCATAGGTGAAAGGTGGTCTGATATCGGTGTTCTTGTAAAGCTCATATTCATTTTCTGAAACAAGACAAAACATACAGTAGTAATTGAAAGATGGAGTAGAAATTGTGCTATGAAGCATTTATTTTTTGTATGAACATAAAAGTGACTACAGTGTTTAGTTTACCTGAAGACAGCGAGTAGACCAAAGGGTGATGGCGACGTCTAATGGCCCCAGCACATGGTGTATGAGTGGGTGACTCTCCTTCACCACCCTGGGATGGAACACTGACAGGGATCAGAGGTTGTGGGGACACTTGGGGCGAGTCTGACGGGCTCAGGTTGTTGTTGGTGGCGGCGACTGAGCTGAGCTGAGAGCGACACAAGCAGATGATCCAAGTTAACAAAGGGACGAGTGAAATGGAAAGACTGACAGAGAAACAAAACAGAGCGGGAGATTTTTAACAGAGTGTAACAGAGCGATTGGATTCGCCTCCTCAGAGGTGATTCCGCTAATATCGCAAGAAGAAGGAAGCCAATTATTGTTAATTATAGGGTGAAATTGTTTGGTGAGTGTTGTGATTATGGTGCAATATTTGCAAGATTAACATCTGATTAGCTTCCACGTTACGAGAGCATGTCTGCTGTCTGAAAACACAACGGCAGCCATCTGGTGCTAACAGCTGGGCATCGAAAGGAAAAGAGGCACTCACATCATGCAGCGAGTCACACTCAATCAGTACGGAGATCTCAACAAAGGAAAAGTCATTTGAGAGTTATGGTAAGAAGGTGCAAAATGGTGAAACTTTTTCCACGAAATACATTTGCCATCATTTTTCTGAGCAGATTCAAATATTTCTGACCCTCATCTTCTGCAGGTGTACCCCTAAGCCATGTTTTGTTTCTTAGAAAATGCCAACATATTTTTGCAACTCATCCAACTATAAAAGTTCACCAGTTCAACACGCTGGTGGTATCTTCATCAGTGCTACAGAAGATGAGGTTGCAGCCACATGTTATTTTCACTCTCCACCACACATTTTGAGTTTTGCTTACAGCCCCAAAATGCCGTACAGTTTACACCTCATTTGCTTCGTCTCTGTTGTTCACACAGCTATTACTGCACACTATCTACCTGGAGACCGTGTGGGTCAACAGCCAGATCAGACTGTGGGGACTGAAGACTCGCAGGTGCAGAGATTGACTGCGACTCCAAAGATGGCAGATGCAGGTGAGCCATCATTGCTCGCAGACGCTCCCGTTCTTTGCAGAGCTGTTAGAGGTGATGAGGGGAGAGGGAAGACATCAGCGTGGACACACACTAAACACAGCATTGTTGAAATGGAGTGCTGTGACCCAAACACATTTTGCAAAGTACATTTCTATTTGCAGTGTCAAACATCAGGAGGGAGGCAGTGTTGAAAGAACTGAATGAATAATAACCATGAGCAAGACAGTGTTTAGGTGGAGAAATTTTGGGGAAACTCTGACAGCAACTCAGACTAACACCCTAAGATATAAATATCAGGGGAGGCATTTTTTAAATCGGTAAAAACTAATCACCTGTGCCAACTCAAAGTTCCACCTTATTGTGTTTGACCCATAATGCACAGGACTCAGAGCTCACATCCAAGCAGCAGTTCCAACTTTTGTTGTCGGACATCTTTGCAGGACTTGTTCCTACCTGAAGCTCAAGTTGCTGAACCACCTGCATCTGGACTCTGCACTGCGCTGTACTTCTGTCATCCAGAGTGTGCTCACTGCCTATATGCCTGAAACACACACAGGAGCATTAAAGGTATACTCCACTGAATATCCATCTATTGAATTTCAAATACTCTACTACCTTACAAAGATAGTAGCTACAATGGCTTCCCCAGAGACCCAAAACTGTGTCAAAATCTATCGAAACATTTATGGAAACTTCATTGAAAACACTTGGGCAGAAATTAATTAATTAATTAAACCTGTTTCTTGGCAGAGTGAAGATTGTTTGAAACACACTGAACATATGCATCTACAGCAGATAAGCAGATTATGCTGCAGTAGTTTCTATGGATATTTTGACACGTTTGTTTTGTTGTTTTCGTTCATTTAAGTCACTGAGATAAGCCTAAGCTTTTTGTGAAAGATGTTTCACAGTCTCAAATACTCTGTCCATCTGGATAAAATAATACTCCTTCTCAATACGATTTTCTCTGCAAACCACAAATATGTTACATTTGCATGTTTCATACGCATCATATCCACATATTTAAACTGGTGTAGCACATGAGCTGACTCTGCCATCAGACGATGAAGATTAAGGTGTGTTTCCTGTGGCTTTTTTAGCCACCAAACTTTGGTGTTTTGTAGCGACCTGCTGCTGTTTTTCCAGCGGGGATAGTGCCACGAAAAGTGGTTGTTTTTCACCGAGACATCACTGCTTTTCCAGAGCGGATCGTGCCCCCAACACAGGATAAATGAAGCCAAAACCTAATCATTTTCTAGCCATATCCAAGTTGTTTTGTGCCCATTCTCGGAACCCATCGCCTGTATTCGGCGTCTGACTTCCGGCAGACGGCGATACAGCCTCTGGGGGCAGACCCCCCGATTTTTTGGCATTCCGGTTTGATTTGGGCGGAGGAGGCGAATTTCCGTTTCCGACTTCCGTTTATATATAAGTAAATATGCTGAACCATTGCGATGGATTCAGAGTTTGCAGTGACGCCAATTATGTTCCGCCTCGTTAGTTCACCGCACGGACCGTTTAACCTGGCAACAACTGCAGCCGGCTCAAACGTGATTGGTCAATATCACGCGGACTACAAACAGCCTACAACCGGAAACCAGGGCTCTTCCGCTCTTCTTCAGGAGGCAAGATCTTCAGGGTTTGCCTACAGACTCTACATTCACTGAATGTAGAGTCTGTATATAGAGACTATTTTGTGCCTAAACGTAACCACACATTAACCACAGTGTTGTTGAAACGTAAAGTTTCAACGTATCCACTACACATGTAAATGTAGCATATCTGGGATTTGCAGAAATGTACAATGTCCACATTTTTTCTGGCATTTGGGTTACCTTCTTTTCTCACTAAACAAAGGTGGAAGCTGGGAATAACTTTGACCTTGATTAGGGACTTTATTAGGTGGCCTACTTTATGTTTCTTTTCTACTTTATATTTCGATTTTTGGTACTATATTGTATCTTATTGATTATTTTAAAGGCAATTTTAAATCTTTGTCTTTTTGTTTTATTGAATATTTAGGTGAGATAACTTATAACCCTTTAAGGAGTTTTTCATCTCACCTGCACAATCTGTTTTTTGTTGTTGTTGTTTTTAAAACCAATTGTTTTAATACTGTGCAAATAAATAATACGAAATACAAAATAACTTTGACCTTGCTAATTCAGTTAAAAAGTGTTATCAGTTATACATTTGATCATTATTACTTCCTATGTTTTATATTTTCATTAACAAATAAGTGGTCATATTTTTCTTATGTTGTACAAAATGAGCAAGGAGATATGTAATTTATGTCTCCCTTGAATTTCAGTTGTAACCTTGCAAACTGGTATTATGTCTCAGGAAAATGGATGCATAGCTCTGTCACCTAAATGTAATGACAAAACTGAGACTACCAACATTTCAAATCTCCCTGGAGTATTTGATACTGAAAATATTTTCACAGGAGAACTTCTTGAAATCATAATCAGAAAAGTGCAAAGAGACAAAGAGTTAAATGGATTAGGGTGGAGTTAAAACCTACTTGATGAACTGGCTGAAGTTTTCACACACCGACTCACATCCAGGCCAATTACACACACCGTGACCGTAGAGAGCGTGTGTGGCAGCGCGATCAGCTTTGACAGCACTGGAGTGAAAGTATTGTCATGATTAAAAAACCACAGCAGGCAGACAACAGCATCAAAACAGGAGCAAAGCAACAATAAAACAGATACAAGCGTGTTTTTCTTTTCTTTTCAGGTGGCAGAAAATGACAGAGAGAGGTGGAGGAGAGCACTGAAAAACAAATGGAAAACTATTTACTTTTGATTTGGGACGTGTAGTCATGTAAACTTTTTCTTTTTGCTGAACCACTTCAGGTGGCGGAACACAAAGCAAACAAACAAGACAAAATATATCATCCCAGGGGGAATTAAAAGTGAAGTCTCGCTGTGAAAGCAAAACAGCTCCTCACCCGTACCTTGAGAGAAAGAAAATGTCTACAGATGACGAGTCTTTGATGTTTAGAAAGAAGCAGTATCAGTTCTCACAATCAGTTTACAGCATGAACAGACAGATCGTACCATTCTGCCCTGCGAGGAGAAGGAGACTGCTGGTCAGTGCTCTGCCTCCCTGTGACTTTTGTTGACATAATGTTGTTGGCAGAGGAGTCCTGATTGCCCTTCAATGTTGTTTTATCTTCAGTTAGTCCGTTTGCGAGCTCTTTCCATACCTGCTGCATCTCAGCAGGGCTCAAACCAGCTACAACATAAAGAAAGAGAGATACAGCATGTTGTAAATTTCTAAATCTGAATATTTTCTTTTACATGCTGGTTAAGGAAACTGCAAAAACAAAGGGGGCTTATTATCTGTGCCTAATATATTACAGACAGCTGACTTTTTTTTCCCAATTTATGTTTACTTAATAGTTATGGTTTGTTTTTTTCTGCTGATTACATCTGCACCTTTTAAATCTGTGCTCTGCAGTGACAGTTTTTACTTATTCCCACCTCAAAGCTTGAGGGCAGAAACAAGGAGAGCAACTCTCTCTCATGACCTTGTGTCACCTCTTCACAGTAATCCAGAAATAATTATCACAGCCAAAATTATGACCAAGGATGAATTTTCTACTTTTAAGTTTCACTTTCATCATTGTTTATTTTAAACTCAGTGTGGTTATGTAACAGAACATAAAATCAACGAGAAACAAATCTCCCTGTGTGGAGGTCTTGGTGACAAAACTGTATCAGACGCTTGTCAGTGTTTGTCTGCTTATGTGACCTTGTGATATGATACAACATGCTAAAGTAACCTTACTGTAGAAAATTGGAATACAAAGTACTTTGGAAATGAAACGCCTGACATCACCATTGCTTTCAATGAGGGAGATGAAACATAATGACCTGGAGAGGGGGCAGGAGAGGACAGGACCGGTCTCTGCACCCGGAGGAGCTGCTGCTGTTGCTGCTGGAGCTGGAGGAGCTGCTGGAACACAAGCTGCTGTGCAGGGAGCTGGAGGAAGGAGAGAGAGAATTTTCACAGAAATGTGAGGTAGCATTCATGTGAAGCTCTGCTCACACTTGCTTGTTGTTGTCCAGGTATTGATCCTGAGATAAAATCAGTGGTATATACTGCATTGCTAAAGGCGTCCTTCAACAACTACTACACTTGGGCCAGAAAATATTGTTCTCAAATCCTTAACACAAGTGACAAAGCACACAAACATGTTCTCTTTTCACTGGATATTTTTGTTGGATCTCCTACCTTCTGCCATCCATCATATTAGCAATATTTTCATCATTTGTGTCACTTAACTTGCACCAGTATTTTTTTTTTTAATCAGTTACATTTAATTAATCTCACTTAAAAGATTTTTTATGCCAAAATGTGTACATAGACGTTGGTGCAAAACCACTCTTAAAGAAATAATAAATAGAATTTAAAAAACAGACCACAAGTAACTACTGACCTCTTTAACTTTCTTGCTGGGCTTTTGTTGAAGCAGCTGCAGGTGAATCTGTTGTTGTTGCTTCTTGTAAAACTCTTTCAGATGTTGCTAGGAAAATAGTAAAGCACCATTATTATATAGACATTAACACACTCAAAAATATTGCAGTAAAATAAGTAGAATATATTAAAATCTTGAATTACAAATTACCAACACAAAATATTTCTGGATCCATTGACACAGATGTATTTTATTGACAACTACCATTACAAACAATGAGCCAATGTGAGGTGTGAGGCACAATTTTGACACACTTCTTAGTTACGAGAAAATTGGCAAGAATGACAAGAGGGTTTTGTTTATTAACACTTAATTCAGTCAAGGGTAGTTAGGAGTTTTGCGGAGGCAGAAATAATACGAAAACAGAGCCCTGGAACTAGTGAAGCGAAATGGAGTACGACCTTTATTAATATTACTATTAAACAAACGTCAAACCTGTGGTTGAACGTACCTGGTCAGGTAGGCTAAGCAACTGGCTTCAACTTCATATTGACCACTGTATTGTATACTTTTTTTTTTTTTTTTTTTACCTTAGCAGAGCAGTTTGCCCAGGAAGACTATCAAACAAATTAGCTTAGGCTAGTATCAATCCAAGTTCTTTGCTAGTATAGTTATCTTTGAAAGGTTAAAGCTAACTAGGCTAACTAGCTAATTTTTAAAATACATCACCAAAGGAACTTGAAACTAAGTTGATGAGGGTTTTTTTTTTTTTTTGTGGGAAAATTTTGCTCTAGCTTTGACCAGTTTTTTGACTAGATTAGCTATAATTTAGCTGGCTAAAATTAGCAAATTTTCCCCTGACATCTTTGTATGTTTGTGTTAGCTAGCTAGTTGTCCTAGCCTACAATTAGCCTATTTGAACTGAACTTAGTTTACCTAAGCAGACCAGTTTAGCTATAAGTTATCTCAATAGTGTTTTATTAAATGAGCTCTTTTGTCTCTTTTGTCTTAGCCGAAAATGAGCTTACCATGACTGACCAATTACTTTAGCTTAGCAAACCAAGCTAATTTATTAGCTGATATAAGCTAATGTGAAAGCTAAGACAAACTAGCTAGCTTACAAGCTAGAGCTAATTTATTATCTTACCTTGATAGCTACTATGCCTAGTTTTGTAGGAGAAGGTTTTTTTTTAGTTTGAGTCTATCTCTTTGGCTGATCTCACTAAGGTTGTTATGGCTGCGCGAAGTACTACCTGCTCTTTGGACTCTTTGCCAGCATGGGCTGTTAATGGGGCTATGGTCAACATTAGGATTCTATGTTTTAGCTATCCTTAATTTTTCGCTCTTCAGTGGGGTCTTTTCAGTATGTTTTAAGACTGCTGTGGTTAAACCCTTATTGAAAAAAACAAATTTAGATCCAGACTATCTGGTAAACTACAGGCCTGTGTCGAATTTGGCCTTTTTATCAAAAATCTTTGAGAAAGTGGTCTCAGTCCAACTTTTAAAATTTCTGTCACTAAATGATTTATTTGAGCCACTACAGTCTGCTTTCCACCCAAATCATTCTACAGAAACAGCACTTACAAGAGTTGTAAATGACCTATTACTAGCCATAGACTCAGACTCAACATCTGTTCTCTTGATGTTGGACCTCAGCGCTGCATTCACAGTGGATCATTGTATACTTTTGGACAGACTTGAAAATTATTTTGGCATCTCAGGTCAGGTGCTCAAATGGTTAAGTTCTTACCTGTCAGAAAGATCTCAATGTGTTTTTTACAATAACATGTCTTCTGATTCTTGTCCTGTTAGGCACAGGGTCCCTCAGGGCTCCGTCCTAGGTCCACTGTTGTTTTCACTGTACTTGGCACCACTAGGTCAGATCATGCGCTCGTTTGGGATTCGGTTTCATTGCTTCGCCGATGACCTGCAAATTTATGCCTGTTGTTGCAGGGAATGGGTCTGATTCGGACAAACTTACATCCTGTTTGGCTGCTGTGAGGACCTGGCTATCAACTAGCTTTCTGCTACTTAACCCAACTAAGACTGAGATGTTAGCTATTCGTCCAACAAAATTAAGCCACCAGTTTGATGACTTTACTCTGTCTCTTGATGATTGCGTCATTCATTGCAAGGACAGGGTAAAGAATCTTGGTGTGGTCTTTGATCAGACCCTTTCATTTGACCTGCATGTAAAGCAGGTGACAGGTAGCCTTTTTCACCTCAGAAAAATTGCGAAAGTTAGATCTGTCCTCTCATTGAAAGATGCTGAGACCCCTATCCATGCTTTTGTGACATCTAGGCTGGATTATTGTAATGTTATTTAATCAGGGTTGCCTAAGAATAGTTTCTATGATCTACAGATGGTGCAGAATGCGGCAGCTCGTATTCTGACTGGATCATCTAGATATGACCATATAACTCCCATGTTGGCCTCTCTTCGTTGGCTACCTGTCCAGGTTAGAGCTGATTTTAAGGTGCTGTTATTGACATATAAAATTTTAAATGGTCTGGCACCTTCTTACCTGACAGAACAGAACTCATTTTTATTTGCCCACACAGTCTCTTCGCTCTCAGGGTAGTGGTCGTCTGTGTGTCCCAAAGGTCAAAAAGAAGACCTTCGGTGAGCAGGCTTTTTCTTACTGACACTGACACTATGGAACAACCTGCCTCTTGAAATTAAACAGGCTTGCTTGATTGAGGTCTTTAAAGCAAAGCTTAAAACCCACTTGTTTATTGCTGCATATTGAGTCTTAGGTAGCTTGCTTTTTTTAAAAAAAATTTTTTATGGTGTCCTGTTTTAAATTGTGTTTGTGTTTTTACCAGTGTTGTGCATATTTTTACTAAATTCACCTGTACAGCACTTTGATGTAAAGTGCTCTATAAATACATTTATTATTATTATTATTATTAGTAGTAGTAGTAGTAGTAGTGCCTATATTAGTATAAGTGTTGTATAAATACCTGCTGAAGCAGAAGGGCTTGTTGCTTCTGGTGGATCAGGGCCTGCAGCTGGTTTGGGGACAGGAGCTGCTGCATCTGCTGAGGAGCCATCATGGCCAGAAACACCTGCAAGAAGAAGGAGAAAGGATAAAATGATAGAGGACCACAGTCTACACAACGAAGGCAGAAGGACGAGTGAGTAAGACAGAAGGCAAGTGTCAGGTGTTAAACAGTAATAACCATCGAATTGGGAATCTTTCCAATCCAATTACAAAACAGCGCTGTCAACCTTTTGTGAACATCATCATGCCGGATTGTGTCATTGACCCTAAATGAGATGGGAGATGGGATGACCAGTTAATTAGCAACACAATTACATGCTTGTTGTGACTCCTAATAGAAGTGTATGGGTATTAATCAAGGCAAACACTCACTGAATAATAACTGATCTGCACTGTTACTGATTGTGTGACAAATAACACAGTGATTGTCTCCTTTTGTATTCAAACACAGGCAACAGCAATTGCCATGAATGCATTACGAAACAACAAAAGCAATGTACAAATTCAACATGCTGTATTACAAACAATGCAAAAAAATTATACTGGTGCTGCCAATTGATTGTTGGGGAAAATATAGTTTATTGTTTAAACAATATATCTTTTGTTCTACGTTTAAAATGTCAGTTGCTGTACACAGACGTGTAAGGGTTGTGACGGATGTTCTTCATAGGTTTCAGAGAAGCCCAATGTCTATATTGGAGTAATATCTTAGCGGCTTGCAGGATGTAATGAAAAAGGAACACATTAGGGACCTTAAGTTTGTCATTGTTGTCGTCAGTCCTTTGAGATAATACCTCCTGTGATTCAACCAGACTGATAAGATAAGTAGAAAGTTCAAAACAGTGGAAATCAGATGACGAATTTACACTTTGGCTCGGCAGGTATCATGATCTGCATTGCTTGTTGGCATGTATTATTTGGTGTTATTTATCAACTGGTCGTTTAAGTGACAATTTTTAAGTCTTTAAGACAAGTTTTTAGGCATTTACAGCCTCGTAAATGTTGGGATTTGCTTTTTAAATCTTACATCTGTTCAAATTGAATGTCTGTTTTGGACTAAACCAGAGACAATAACACATTAGAACAAATGAATAGGGCAGACAAAGTAGTGTTGGAATAAGCAGAAAATGTGCAGCAATTATGTAACTGTTCGCAGTATTTAAACACACAAAAATAGGTTCTTTAAAGGCTTTGCCAAAATTTACAAAACTTACTGCTCTCATCTGAGCTAACTAAACTCTTAACACCTAACACATTAACATTACAGTGGATGCACCAGCCAGTAATCCTAGTGTGTCTTATAAGAATCACCTCTGTGGGTAAAAATGCACAGGGAGGGTACCCCAACTCAACTTGATGCCCTTATCCAACCATATAGCTACCTCTGAAATTCTCCAACTATTTAACTGATACAGAACAAGCAGTTTAAAGAGGTCACCTTGGGATCTGGAAACTGTGATTTTCTGACAGTTAAGTGCTAAATAATTAATTGATTAATCATAAAAATACTGCGTTCTGCAGCTTACAACAAACAGACTCTGCTTTAATTTTGATCTCACTACACACCTGCAAAGTTTTGTTACTGCATCTTGCAGTGACATTAAGGCAGTGAAAAAAAATTGTTCACATACAGAGACAAAGACAGACAGACATATAAACACATGGCAAATACTTGAAACTTTCTCTGTGGTAGTTCTCACTACAATAGGTGTCACCGGGACCACATTGTGCCATGATGACAGGCACACACAGAGGCAAAACAATACCAGCTGTCTTGACGTTGTTGCGGCTGGTACATACAGTGGATGCACCAGCCAATAAACCTAGTGTGTCTAATAAAAATCACCTATGTGTGTAAAAATGTACAGGTTATAATGTCCGTACTCCACCACATGCCCCTTAAATTCTCCAACATTTGTCAGGCAAAACAAGCACATTAAAAAGCTCACTCTGGCATCTGGGAAATCTTGATGTTCTGACAGTTTATTAATTAAAAAGTTAATAGTAAAAAAATACTGGGTAGATTAATTGATGATGGAAACAACTGCAGCCCTAATGTCACACTTGTGTATGTAGTTTAAAAGAAGACACTGACATACAGCTGGCTTTATTATCACGCTTTAGAAATCACTGGGTAACCATGTGTGGTGTGTGGATTGGATGCTACAGTGAGAAAAAGAAATGCATTTCAGATGCAAGTCCCTCATTTTTGTCATGAGAGAAAAACTAGTGTTCACTGTACATAATCTTCATTTGTGAAATTTGCAGCTTGCCAGATGACAAGCCATTATTATGTTTTGAAGACTGGAATCACTCAGGCAGACAGGCAATGTTGCAGCAGTGGCGTTATGACATTGTCACTATAGTCATATTTGCTAAAGATTACAAACAGAAAAACAAAAATATTGTTAAAATAATGTAGGGTCACATGTTGGGTGCCTTGCACAGGTTTAGAAAGTGAATTAAGAGAAAAGAGCAGAGCAAAACTGACAAGACGAGAGAACAAACTGAGGAAATGGTGGCGACCAGACGCTCATTATCTCAGTTGTTTTATTGATCCCCTAGATTAACATTGGCAGAGATGGAATCACAACAGACAACCATAAAATTATGTTGGGTCATGCTTATTTGCCTTTCACTTGCATCTGTTTGGCCTAGGTCTGTGGACAATTATTCCTCCCTGGCTCTGGCTCACAAACTAATAATGAAGGACAAACACAGTTCTGCGTGTCAACTCCCAACCCGGATCAGATCTCATATGAAATCCAGGCCACTGTCAACAGAGCTGCAGTCACCGGGTTTTGGTGTCCTGTCAGAGGACGTCCAATATGGAGCTGGTATTTCTCCTGACATCTGTTTGCTAAGACTGTTCTTATGAAGAGGAGGAAGAAGAGACGGCAGAAGAAGAGGAGGACGAGGGGGATATTGAGGAGGATGAAGATACCTGTTTATGGTGGAGACTCTGCCAGTTTTCACCACTCACTCCACTGCAGGAGTCCCCATTAGCTACTCTCCCTCCTGCACCGATGTCTGTGTGGCTGAGGAGGCTGCTGGCTGGGGTTTGACGGGCTGCTGTGGGACTGAGAGGAGACTCAGGCATCCCAGCTCAGGTCCTAAAAGAAAGCAGGCAACACTAAATGAGATAAAACACTCAAATGCTGTAGGTACAGTTTAGCTTCATTGCTAAATTATGACTTTGTGTGGCTTTGCGTTAAAGACATGGCAAGAAAAAAAATACCAAAGATGATGGGCATGTTTATTGAGGTGCTGACATTCCTTTGCACAACTTAAAGAAACAATGCAATTCTCAAATGCTATTTACAGAACCACAGACACGATAAAGTTAATAAATCTGTGGTTTCCAAGTAAGAATTTTATTGTACGTAAGTGGAAACAGCAGAAAAAGTATACCAGTAGGCATGTCAGCATATTTAATTCACACAGAAAAAAATCCAGATTTCTGGGCATTAACATCATCCACGCCTCATGCACAAAAATCCCTTCAGCAAAATAACATATTAAGTTTTTTTTTTACATGATATCGACAATTTGACATGGATGTAACAGTTATTGCACAGCACCACTTTTATAATCTCAGATTATCACTGCTCAAATCCCTGTTATCTGACACAGAATTAAGTCAGTAAATGTATCCGTATCTTATTGGCAGGGCATGAAGATCCAGGAAAGCTTGCATAAAGTTTTTCAAATCCAACTTTTTAGTACATTCAAACTTATCCCTGCAGTGCATGAAGAAGAAACTAGCTGTAAAATACAACCTATTACCTCTACAACTGAGCACAAACAGGAGTTTAACTTTACATATAACTCCTAAAATATACAAGAAGTAAAGTCAGATCAAAGCTCCCTGACGCCTCCGTGTCTGTAAGAATTGTATTAAAGCTACATACCGTTAAGGTGAATAGTCGAATTCGGAGCAGCCAGGCAGAGTTGATGTCTCAGACTTGAAGTCATGCAGTTTGGAGTGAGGATGGGAGAGAACTGATGGAGTTGTGTGTCTACCTGAGGGGGAGGAGTCCCAGTGTCAGCCAGTGGTTTAGACAGTGAGAACAGCAGTTGATTGCTGGCATGTGAGGAACAGGAAAATCAGCTGGAGCTACAGATCATGTTTACTCTAACAGTGCTTACCTGGTGAGTGTCTCCACATTTGTAGTGATGATTTCTCTTCAGCATTTGTGAAAAAAGAAGTCCTCTACATTTTACATTAGTCAATAAATATTACATCTACATTACAATCATATCACAAAATATAATGTGTAACATAGTGCATGTGCTTTTCCATCATTTATTTTGCAGTGAATCAATTTTTGCAGGCACTGTTTTTCTTTGTTGATATTCATAGACATACACAACCCAATGAAAACAAAAATGCCTCAAAACAAGCATAATTTATTGTCTTTCATGATTAAAACAAAGACTCCGCTTTGAGAAAAGACAAGTATAGTTGTCTGTGACTTTATTTAGATATGCAGTATCATCAGCAAAAAGAGCTCTGCGGCTACACAACTGTCAAACTGTTATCAAAGAGCTATTTACAGTATTGTCGGCACTTTTGTTCGAATAGCATATCAGTGCATCTGTTAAAAAAACAAATAAAAGGGTTTTTAATTTTGGCTGTTGATAAATGCAGTGTACCCTAGAGTGTAAAACATCAACACAGCTACACTGGAAAACAATATCTGAAGTGACTCTAAACTTTGTGGAGGACATTTCTGCACAGTCATGTCTGCATGTTTTTAAGCATTTTTGTTCAACATTTCCTTTCCTTTCCTTTCCTTTCCTTTCCTTTCCTTTCCTTTCCTTTTTCTTTCTTCTCTGCTTTAAAGCACCTTTATCACACCCCTTCAGTGTTTTTTGTAATGTCAGCACTTTATTGCCAAATTTGTTTTACAGACTGCAAGTGAATAATAAAGGAGGATGATGAAGACCAAAGGCCAGGCTGTTGTAACATCAGGAGCTATTCTACTTTGGTGAGACGAGAGGGATATCAAGGTAAAGAACAAAGACCCTGAATACATTCTTTAATATTTTTACACACACGCACACAATGTTACATGTTTATCCCTTGTCATGGGCATAGCTATAAATCTACACAACAAGATGAAGCTGTTTACACCATATAAATGTAGATTATTGCTGCACATTTATATATGATGCATTTCTATGAGTGATAGCAGAGCAGAGAGGCCAAATCTCACCTCAAAACATGTCAAAGCAGGACGGAGCAATTAATGATTGAATTGTCGATATTACCAAGGTAACTTTCTGCCACCTACTGGATTAGTATTTACCTGCCCTCCAGTTTTTATTGGCAGTGGAGCCTGCTTATAGTGATCAACTGCTGATATGGATCAAAAAGCTTGGGACAGAATCATTCCTATACAAATGCTGTTTAGATAACTGGCTTATTGTAATCAAGTAGTCCACTTACAGTGTTCATTTTGGGTCTTCTCATACATGACAACATACTACAGTAATTCTGTTTTTTCCACCTAACTGCCATGATACTTGGAAAGTTAAGTCATTTTCTCACAATGAAAAATGTAGTGTCCTCAAAGCTCATTACAAACTGCTCAAAATGAGCCGACGTGATGCAGCAGTGACTTTTTGTTCCTCAGGATACCTTGTGTAGTCTACTGAAACAACAAGACACAGCCATGGCTGCTGATAAAGAGAGAGAAAATGAAGCATTGTAACAGACATACAAATTACAGTTAGATGGTGCATGACAAAGAAGAAAATTTGGTATGATAATCATCTGCTGATAGTTTGTCGGTGAAGATTCTCAGTCATCCAGGTCATGGTAGTGCTATATTGTAGAACTGAAGAAGCTTCTTGGATAAGAGGCGAAACGTCTTCAAGAAATGCAAGCAAGTCCAGTTGCCTATGATATAGCACTTATGATCTGCTGATAGTGATCAATTTGCCCTGGACAGACGTGATCACCATAAGATGGTTCCACTATCATGTGACATGTGAATTTCTCTCTGTAAATTTAGAAACAGGAAACACCCTTCCATATAGTGTCCACTTTGTTCTTCTTTCATTATACTGCTTTAAGACAGTTCAGGGGCAAAATTAAAAGTTGACTTTGTAAGGAAAAGGTTTTATCAACTCTCTGATGACCGGAGACGTACACCAGCAGCCAGGAAACCTGAGTTCTTGCCCTGGGGGAGTCATCAACCTGTTGTCATGTGACTCTCTCATGCCTTTCAGAGCTGGGTCGTTCATCTCCCAGCAGTGCAGTCTGGAGGTCATGGGTTGAACGTCGTGCCCTCTCCCAGCTGCAGCCCTGCCATATGAGTTAGGCAGCCTCTCGGGAAAATAGTAATGTCTCATGCAGCTTGGGAGTTTTACCCAACCCGCACTAATGCTCCAAGGCTGATAGCACAGTTGCGTCCAGTCCCAGTAACTCATCTGATGCCTCCTTGGTTCCTGCAGAGGGCATTGTGGCTCCACACAACCCAAACATCTGTTCTCATAGAAGCTTCCCAGGAAGCAGCTGGTCTCCATCCAAGCCAGACACTCTTCCACTTTGTCACATCGCCCCCTCTCCCTCCTCCCCCTGCTCTTCTTGTACTGCCTGAAGTTCCCCTGCTGGAAGTCTCTCAGGTGAGCTCGGTGGACGCCCCAGTAATGGCCCCGGCCGTCCTCGCAGCGGCTCACCTTCACAAAGCAGTCGTTCACGGACAAGTTGTGCCGGACGCTGTTCTTCCAGCCCGGACCCCGGCTCCTGAGGTAGGGAAACTGCTCCTCCATGGCTCTGTAGATGGACGCCAGGTTGAGTTTCTGGGAGGGGGAGGAGAGGAGGACTTTGGCGATCAGGGCAATGTAAGAGAGTGAAGGCTTTGAGAAGAGCTGTGTGGCCTCAGAGGAGGGATTGTCTGAGGAGCTCATGTTATCAGGTGGATGAGCTGGGCTGGTGAGGATGCTCTCATAGGTGCTGACAGCATCTGCCGTGGTTGCAGCCACTTCTGTCCCTATAAATTCTCTGCTGCTCTCTCCTGTCGTAGATGCATTTATGAAGTCACATCCTGCTTTTTCTTCTTTCACGTATGAAGTTTCTGTGAGATGTTGCGTTGTTCTTCCTCCCTCTGTGTTCATTGTTTATTTCACTTCCAAGTCCTTGCATTGAAATCTGAAGTATCCTGTTTGCATCAGATCCCACATCCTCTGACAGTTTGCTTCTTTCCTGTTGGACAAAACTGTTATCTCCGAGACAGCCTTTACATGCTTTTATACTGTTCATATCCAGTTCAGGAGGGGGTTCACCATTCCTCTGTTAAGACTCAACACTCTTACTCACTGTTAAAATATGTATTTTATTTGCTCAGTGAGATTAAGGATTAACCGTTTTGCTCGTGGCTCGGGTTGGACATGCCACTTTGTCACAGCTGCGAGATAAACACAGGAAGTAGTACAAACACAATGCATAACTGTAAACTTTGTAGTTCTGGTATCCACAGATAAATCTCGATATGGGATAAGCAGATAAAAGAATGAGCGTCTGTGGAATGGTTGTTTCTTACATATTATCAGGAGTTCACAGTTGCACCATCAGAGAGTCAGCGACTGGTCAGTGGGAATTATTTCGGAGGCCTGAACACTATGTGAAGTACATATGTTCTGTTTTGGACCTCATGTGACCCACTGTGGGCCAAAAGCAACCCATAGCTGCCATGGTAAATCTCATGCTTGTTATACAAATAGCATTACAACACTCTGGGGAGCAATAAATACAGTTACTTAAGAACAATGTCCACAACTCTAAGATGTGAAAACAGTTTTGTAGTAAGAAGAAGTTATCAGTCTATATTGTAGATTATATCACACAAACTCTGCCTCTCAGAGGAAAGAGGATGATATTTTCTCCTCCTGAGCTTAGACTACTGTACATAGTTTAAGTCCCTTCTGGCCTATTTATAGTGTTGGCCCTTGCAACAATGTCATCTGTAACTTGACTCCATCTGTGAAGTCGGAGCATGTTGAATGTCAGTTGCCAGCAGCAGAAGCACTGCAGTTCACTTCCCGCTAACTCTCCCACAGAGAGCCCCATGGAGTTTGTGGGACAACCGAAAGCTTCTGAGGCCTGTAACTTCTTAGGGGTGCCAGGCCTCAGCTCCTTGGACGTGGACGATGACGAGTGTGAGGTGGTGATCGGCATCAGGCCCAAATCTTCCCCTCTCCCCCGGAGAAAGAGCTCTACAAGTGACGAGGATTTCGAGCCGGAGCCGCCTCTGACGGGCTCCAGGAGAGTGTCCTTTGCAGACGCCAAAGGCCTCAGTTTGGTGCAAGTGAAGAAGTTTGAAACTTGGGATTTACCCAAGCTGCCAGTATGTGACCCTTCTGAAGTTATAGGTAAAGTTGCAGAGGAGTACTTCCTGTCTCCTCTCACTTTCTCCCTTCCGTTGCCTACGGCGGAGCTGTTCGTCAAAGTGCAGGAGCAGAAAGTGGAGTTGGAGACTATCGAGTTAATCCCAGGGACCACAATACTGAAAGGAGTGATCCGTGTCCTCAACATCTCCTTCACTAAGTCGGTATACGTCCGAGCCACTTTGGACACCTGGTCCAGCCACTTTGACCTCTTGGCAGAGTACATGCCTGGTTCCAGTTACACTCTGATGGACCTTTTTTCATTTAAGCTCACCTTAGTGCCTCCGTTCGGGGAGCAGGGGGCCAGAGTTGACTTTTGTCTGCGGTATGAGACTCCACAGGGGACATTCTGGGCCAACAATAACGGCAGGAACTACGTGCTGTTTTGTCACCAGAGAATGAAAGAGAAGAAATTGAAACCACAGAAGGAGAATGTGAACAAAAAAAGTTGCCTGAAGATTGTCAGGTGAGGATTTTAAGCGTTTGATGATGTTTGTAGACACAGTGCAGTATATTTAATGGTGACAATCATACATGGTCAGGAGAAATGTCCATCATGCTGAAGCTGAAAGAGCGCACTGGCCAATTTCTGCCATATAATTTTAGAATATTGGCTACTGTTCATTAGTAGCTTGATCAAAACTAGAAATTGTTGTAATTATTGTATGAAAGATGTTACCTTTATGAAAGCCTTGGTTTTATAAACAGCAAATGACAACTAGCTAATCAGGTTTATTTAGGTGTGGATTATGTGAGGTCTGTGCTTTCTTTAGGTTTGTGAGAAATCATTTCACATAACTGGTGGAAAGATCCTCTATATTACTGCTGAGTTAATAATATGATGGACTGGGATTGTGCAACCAATACAGGCTGTTTTAAAAGTTTTTTAAAATCCAGTATGGATTATCACATCTTACACTGACAAATGCCACCAGCAAAATGATTTTAAATACTTTTTTATTAAAAATGATTAATGTATCTCAACATTGTCACCTCTTGTGGTGTGTTGATTATTAATAGTTGCATGAAAGTGTGATTGATCCCAATTTTATTAATTCACAGTCAGAGCACTTCCACTGTGGAATACCCTACAGCAATGGAAGCTTCAAATCAAGAAAACATTTCAACAGGTGAATATTTTATTTTGGGGAAAATAATTGTGGAATTAAAAGAAATAATGCAGCCTCAATATGAGAGTAAAATGGCTCTTTTTTCCCAGCTGTTTTGAAACAGGGAGGGGTAGCAGGCACTATCAAAGTCAAGCAAATCTCAGATGATCAGTCAGGAACATCAGAGGAGGATAGACAGAAATTACTGGTGAGTAAAAAGAAATAAATATTATTTTTTTGGCACGTATAAAACGAGACACAACAGTCTGGTTTATTAAGACATTTGATGCTTTGCCTTTAGACTTCCTAGCCAAATATCCAGACTTTAAATGCCAATTCAATGACTTTGTGCTTGCAACGTCAAGTGTATTTGCACGTTAAGTAACTGGAAACCATCAAATTGTTGGGAAATCTGAACTGCTTCTCACTAGATACTGCAAACTCTGTGACTGTTTAAACAATCTCTTATTTTCAAAATTGGTTTGACAACACTGATGCATTATCGTCTATGAAAGAGAGTTTAGAGACACCACAGTGTGTATATGAGGTCCAGGAGAAAAAGAAAACTTAACATGACCCCTGGAGAACTTTCTGAGAGAATATCACATGACTGGGACCTGAGTAGCACCAGAGAGACATAATGTACCCATGCACCTAAAGGACACTCTGTGCATGCAGTTTGCACTTCCTCAGTGTCTCATATTTTGTCACGCATACTGTTTTAACACTATTTCAATCGTTTATCTGTTTGTATTTAATCAAAAATGCAGTCAAGGATTTTATTTATTGCGAGCATGTTACTGTGTGATGTGTACCTTTAAGTGTCACCCTACTCCATTTCTTAAAACAGCATAACCGCTCTGTGTGCAAACTGAAATTAATCTATCCCTGTTGTTGACGGACAGGTCGAAAGCAGACATAACTGCAGTCGAAGAAGTCGTAGAAAGGCTGCACGGACTGCTCGGGTGAGGGACTACTTTTCTCAGAGAGATGGAGGGGTGGATGACACTGAAAGAGATGAATCACCTCCAGAAGCTAAACAGGCAGCTCAAGAAGAAACCCCAGAAGAAAAACACTCAAATGTGAGATCATTTACCGAGGGAAGCAGCAAATCAGAATGTTCTGAATCTGTGGAAACACGCAGCGCACCTCTCCTTGATGATACATCACCAGCACACGACTATACATCTAACAGTGAGACAGCGAAATTTGAGAGCGTCAATTTGGCTGACTCTGCCACATTAACAGGAGGTGAGAGTGCCACGGATATCCCACACAACCCCTCAAATGATGAGCCTGCTCCTGCAGAAAAGATCAACATGTCAAAAGCTGAGGAAAGCAACGCTGCAGCAAAACCAACTGAAGTGAGCAGCCTTGTAAGTCAGACCAACAGCTTCAAATTTGGAACTGTGGTGGCTCCGTTGTATCATCAGGTGTTTGGCAGAGTGGGAAGTGAAAGTCAAAACGTCAGTGATTGGGGAAATCCAGGACTGAATGTTGCAGACTTAACTCAAAGTTACCTTTACACTGAAAGAAGACAGACTAGCTGCCCTTTTCCAAGAGATGCGAGAGGCAACGATGAGGAAGTTCACAGAAATGCGATAACGACTCAGGAATCAAACCAAGAATTCTTAGATGCCACTCCAAATAGTCCTCCCAAGGAAGAAGAAGAAGAAACAAGTTTGAGTGTGACAGCAAATGACATCCTGGACCATGCAGAAACTGTGCAGGATCCAGTTGATATCATACTTTCAGACCAGAGTCGCACAGATACATCTGAGGTTCCAAATACTATTTCAGAAGACACAGTACATCCACATGCTGTACACATTTTAAATACAGATTTGTTAAATCTACAAATACCTGATGAGAGTTTACATCTCCAGGGAGAGGCACAGGAAAACAATCTAACCCATGACCTCCAACTGCCAGAGCACTCATGCAGACAAACTAATCTCGATGAAACACTTGCAGAGAGTGATGACATGCCCAGTGTAGAAACCTCACTTATGCCACTTCAGCCCTCTCAGAGTGGGTCAGAGTGTGTTAGTGACAAGACAGATCAACAGACCAGCCGAAGTGGAGCAAATGACTTCAAGTGTGTACATGAGTCAGACAAAGGCAATGGCGTTGGCGAAACAGTAGCATTACCAACAAGCAATGACCTTTCAGAGGAGGATAAACTATTAGCAGCTTTACATGATTTGAATCCTGAGCACATCAATAATTCAGCCGCAGAAGAAACTGAGAATAGCTACGTTTCTTGTTTTGAAATTGTGGAGGAAAAGAATGTCACCACACCTCAGATATCTCTTGAAACTAATGATATGGAAGAAGGATATAAAGTGGCAAACGACTCATATAAAGGTGAAGCAAAACACTCAGCTGAAACTAAGGTAACTGGTGAGGTAGCTGAGTCAACGACAAAAGCAACGATAAGTAATCACATCCATGGCGACGTGTTCATCGAGCTCAAGGACGAAGACGTTAAAGAAAAAGAGAATCATGAAATGGAGGCCGCTCTCTCAAAGGATTTTTGTTTGGCAGACACAACTGAGGTAAACTGGGAAATGATGGTTGAAGAAGAGGAGAAAAACATATTAACAGATGAAGCAGAAAGCGAGGCTGTAAGTGTAAAAACTGTGGAGAAAGACCAAGGACAATTGGACGACCCAGGGATAGAGTTGGAGGATGCAGGGATAGAGACAGCATCAGAAAATAGAGATACAACAGAGAAAACAGAGAAGGAAAGAGAGACTGAGAACAAGGCTGAAGATGCAGATGTTTCAGAGGACAAGCAGAGGACTGCAGACAATGATATTTCCGAGATTATGTCTGAAAAAGACAGGGAAGAAGTTGAGAAAGAATTGGAATATGTTCAGACCACAAAGACAGCTGGAGAGGAAGAGCCATCTGAGGAGACTGAAGAAGAAAAAAGACAGGAACAAGAGGAGACACAGTTAGAGGAAGAAAAACACTTTGCAGTGACACCAGAGATCAATACCCAAAGGTTAAATGTCCAAGATGAAGAGGAGATAGAGGAGGAGGAAGAAATGGAAATAAACTTGAACGATGACTATGACGCAAATGTGGAATGGGAGGATCAGTTAAAAACAAGGGAGGAAAACAGAGAAGAGGAGAATCCTGATTACAATGAGGAAAGTCTTGCTGATGTAGACTCAGAGAGCATGACAATAGAGGATGGGGAAAATGAAGAGGGGTGTTTTGAGGAGAGGTCAGACATTACACAAAACAAAATTGAGGATGGTTCATCTGCTCCACTGAACAATGTGCAGGACAAGAGAGTCATTGACAAAGAAAATACAGGTGTAGGGCAAAATGGACACATCCCAACTGAAATGCATCTTTACAATGAGGAAGATTTCGAGAATGTCACACATGACCTATCAAGAGCTGAGGGAAATGAGAATGACTCCGCCGCTGCAGAGGGAGGTTCATGGATTTTTACAGGTGAACCTGAAAGTGACCAAGAAAGCCATGACAGCTCTTCGGCAGAGTCTGACTCAGACGATGAGGTGGAGTTGTACATGCACTGTCTGAGGGCCGTTCACGCTGGGGCTCAGGCCCAGAAAGACAGAAACAAGGATAGAGGTTTTAATGTGGCCAAAAGGCCCTCCATAAGCAGAGGCAAACCACTGTCCACACCCATGCCACCCATCAGCGAGTCTCTGGATGAAGAGCAACACTTCAGCTGCCTTTTGGACAGTCATGAGGACATGGAGATAGCAGAAATCCAACTAACAGCTGCAGATTCAGGTGAACAGGAGAGCATCAATAGAAATGTTGCATGGTGGAGAGAGACTTTTTCCTGCAGCAATATCTCAAAAACATTGTTATATGCCACCTTGTTAGTTGTATTTTTTGTGGTGGCCCACCGGTATGATTTTCTTGCCTGTTTCGGGCTCTACTTGGTATCAGTGGTTTGGCTCTATTGTCAGGGAGACAGGCAGCCAGGACAACAAAAACAGCAGAATAAGTTGAATTAAACTGCTACTGCGTTTCTGCAAATCAAGATTACATTTGTACATTTTATAGGCATCATATCAACATTTCTAAAGTGATGTAGTGTATGAGTTGACTTCATCGGGAGGTAAAGAGTATGTTGGATGGCATGGCACCTTGGCAAATGCCTGCCAAGCTGTAGACCACTGTTCGCGACCAGCAAAAAACAAACACAATTGTTTTTTTAGTAACTCATGCTATGGTTTTTTTAGCAGATTTTTAGCGCTCAAAGGTGGGTGGTTCTTAGTGACCCTTGGCTTTTCTTCCAGGGGCTTTTAATTCCTCAAACGTGGGTGGTTTTTAGCAACCAGTGGCTGTATTTCTCGCGTCTTTTTGGCCCTCAAACATGGGTGTTTTTTTGTGACCCGTGGCTTTTTTCCGGCAGGTTTTTAGCCCCAAACGTGGGTGTTTTTAGCAACCAGTGGCGTTTTTTTGCTATTGCCTTTTTTGCCCTCAAACGTGGGTGGGTTTTAGCAAATAGTGGCTGTTTTTCTAGCACCTTTTTCGCCCTCAAACATGGGTGTTTTTTAGTGACCCTGTGACTTTTTTTCCAGTTGCTTTTTAGCCCCCAAACCTGGGTGTTTTTTTGTGACCCATGGGCTGTTTTTCCAGCAGCTTTTTAGCCCTCAAACATGGGCGGTTATTAGCAACTTGTGCCTGTTTTTCTGTCAGCGTTTTAGGCCCCAAACATGGGTGTTTCTTAGTGCCCCATGCTGTTTTTCCACTGGAGATAGTGCCACAAAAAATGGTTGTTTTTTACCAAGACATCGCTGCATTTTTTGTTTTGTTTTTTTGGATCGTGCCCCCAAAGCCAGGTATCTAAATCGGAAACATGATCTTTTCCCTAACCATAACTAAGTGGGTTTTTTGCCTAAACCTAACTACATGTTAACCACAGCGTTGTTGAAACAAAAAAGTTTTAACGTATCCTTCACATAATGACATAGAAATGTAATGCATCCTTGGTTTGCAGGAACGTACAGTGCCAACAGTTTTCTAACAATTTGCTTGGTTCATGAGTGTGTAAGCCAAGTGCTGACACAAGCGTTCAGTAGATTTAAAACTCTACTTTTGCTTTGTACTAGTTATTTGAACAAGATCTTCACAATTAGTAATGGTCTAAATATACGAGGAAGACACATACATAGAACAGCGAATGATAATGGGCATTGATTTAAAGGATATATGACACACATTAGAATAAATGCTGTATATTCCCTATGGGAGTAACTCTCTGTTGTCAGGAGTTTGAAACAATCTTTATTCTTTTCTGTACATACAACTTAGTTTTGACTCAGACAACAGGCTGTGGACCATTGCTCACACTGATTAGTTCTGCAGAGCGTTAATGCTTTCTCAAGGTTCTCAGTGTGCTGTGTGTTTGGATGCCAACTATAAATCATTGTGTTTCTGTAGGGTACATGTAGTTTTCATAAGCCTTGAATGAATAAATTGTACTGTAGACAAATAATTCAATGTGTCCAGTGGCTCTATATTACTATCAGTGTTAACAACACTAATAGAAGACTAACAATAGTGGCCAGCTAAGGGAATAACAGAATAGATTTAGTTTAGTTTAGTTTTAACATGGGCTTTACACAACACAACTGTTGAGCCAGAGTTAGCTATACAGCTAATCTGCATCCCCGGTCTCTGCAGCTTAAATTTATGCAACTTAATAACCACCAACAAGACTGTAACCTACAGCCATACGGTTAGCTTTGAAGTGGTGTTTTGAGCTAAACTTTGTTTTATTTAGAACAGTGTTTCTCAAATGGGGGCGGGGTACCTCTCAGAGTACTTTGGGGTACGTGAGTTTTCTTTAATCAGTCATGCATAATCATATCAGTAAATTGTAAGTGCAACTTATCAAACAGATGCAGTTCAATGCAACAACACTGCCGTCTCTGTGTTATTGCATGGTGTTAAAAAAATAGTTTGCCAGGAATTTATTGATTTAGAACATTTGCAATGTCCCATTTAAGTGTTTTGCAGTTACAATGCTGTTTAGTAAATCAGACAGTGATGGTGCTGTGCTGTATTGCACCTCTTTAAATAGGCTTTTTTTCTACCAAAACTACCCAGCAAGCATTTTTTGGTTTAAAAAACGTCTAATAGCCGTCCACATGAAGACCTAACGTCTAGGCTAAATCACGGCTGAATTTGGGCTGTCAGTGAAAATTTGGTAGACGTCTAACCATAGCCAAAGTGTAGACGTCATCAATTATACGGCTATGTAGAGACCATGTCCAAAAAATGGAGATAAACATATTTTAATTACTGTCGACTCTCCATACGTGATTGAATATCATGTTGCATGCCATCTGCAATGGCGAAAATTACATTTAATCAATTTCAAAATTAAATCGGCTAGATTTGGGTTACGTGTAGCTAGACTAAATCGGAGCTAAATATAGCCAATACGTTTAAATCACGGCTACTGCTTGCTGGGTAATTTGTGCTGGTACTTGGCTGAACACTATCTTAAAACGTGTGAGAACCTCTGGTTTAGAAGGTGTAATATTTGGCAGATTTACCATCGTAGTCACGCATATTTGAAGTAACACTTGGCACAACATAAAGCTGAGTACGTTGCCACCAAAAGTATTGAAAAAATTAAAGTTTTGTCTAGATAATGTAGCTAGGTGAGAAGTTATTACAATGCATCTTCATCTGTTCCGATTTATGGTGGGAATTCATCCGATAGTCGTAGAGACAAATCATTCTGCACCAAAGTTCATGGTAATCCATCCCATAGAAGTATACATTGCATTTTTCTGTAATAAGCTGGGCTACACTTAAATGTACCCGCTTACAAATAAACAGCAAAGTGAATGAACTTAAAATACATTTTATTTTCTGGGAGTATGCAGGTTAGTCAGGTTAGTAACAGATAATCTAACCCATAATCAGTGTTTTTCAATAGAAAATATGAATGCCATCAGGGGTATGTTGTGTCAGAGATCTGCGGTCGTACCCTGAAACTCGACAAGAACGCAGAAACCGGCAATGACTCGACAGTTTGGATTCTTGTTTGTGTTCCTGGTGTGTTGAAATGTTTTTTTTTTAAATCTTGCACTGCATTCTGATCAAATCAGGTGTCTTGTTATCAGCACTTATCAGTAGTGAAATATGTTTGGCTTGAAGCTGACCATCAGAGGTATTAACCTGTACTTTCATACAGTTAGAGGCCAGGGTTCACAAAGTGTAGTCTGAAAATCAATATTTACAAATGAACAAACAGCTCTCGTAACAGAGTAGAAGATAGTTTTAAGGATTATTCCTTCCCTTTCTTATCTTATGACATACTTCTGTCCAAGAGAAGTTGTTCCAACTAGAGGACAAGCATTGAGCCAAATCTACGTGCAATTCTAACTTTAGTCCACAACAGTAAATCTAAATAGGCAGCACTCTTCTAACAACTTTCAGTGCCTATATGTCTTGGGAGCTGAATCAAGTCACTTGTGGTTATAGCATGTACTTCCTGCTCCTTATCTGAACTTTGGCTTTTAGCCGTGTTTTGAGCAGAACACAGCTGCAGTAATATACCCGCCAGGGGATTTCAGGGGCAGTCCACTGGGAGGATTACCACTCTCTTTTGCCAAATGAACACGAACATTTTTAGCCACCAAAAGAAACACAACAACATTTTTGACAAGTGAGACATAGGCTATAGAAGAGTGTAAGCTATCTGTGAAAGAATTACTGACCACAAATTCCTTGTGGATCAAATTCCAATCACAGCCTTCAGGGACAGGAGTTTATTACAAGTATCCTTTTTTAATAAACTGGTAATCTGTGAGTTGAATTCTGCTGTTCAATCCAGCCTCGTCTTTCTGTCTTTTAGAGGTTCTAAATAAGACCGTGATTTACAGAGGAGTATCAGATCTGTCATACAGTAACAACATTCCTCTGTCACTTCACTGAAATCATCCAGCAGTCATTTGACCTGAAGTGAAAATTGGTGCCCACGCTAATTTTTATTAGCTGTGCAGGTGGAGCTCATGTTGGCCGTGTATCATCAAACCACATTGGCTGACCCTTTCACCTGTTGAACTACATATTCTGATAACGACCACAGTGTTTAATAGCTACTGCAGCCAGCCAAGTGTCTTCAGTTCCTAGCAGATGCTTGTCTGTCCTCTTTCTAGGACTTTTATTACTGGAGTGTAGTAATAAATCAAATGTGATATGAGGATGTGGATCAACATTTCAATCAGGGAGTTCCAAGAAGCAGTAGTGCTAATTATATTAACATGAGAACTAAATTATTTGTGATCTGCAGCACGAAATAACTTCAAAATGAGAGAAAATTCGAAAACGATTTAATAGGCCTTTCTCATTTTTTTTGTTTCAAACATCCTGTTTACTACCAGAGCCTTTAAATAAGATACTTACTCTATAAATACCCACTAACGTTAATATGTGTTTTTGGTGTAATAATTACATACCACCCACCCATGACAGTATCACAGCACAACAAGCCAGTGTATCTGCAGCTAAGAAAACAACACAGTTAACCATCATGTGCTGTGTGTTATTTCTGGAAGACAGGAGTAGTTATGTTAAGGCAAGGGATTTAAAATGATTTACACACACAGTCTGGATAACAAAGCTTTAGACAGAGCTACAACTGTCTTGAATTCACACTACATAGAACATAAAATCAGGACAAAAGCAGTACTGAAACTGTAAAATAACTGGTGATTCAGATGATTATATTGTGTTTTCATTGCTGAAGTCCTTCAAACTCAGCTCTTCCAATCTGTTTGTTTTTAAGAAATGTAGACTTAAATGTGTAGGCATATTAACAGCGAACTAAAACAAATGAAAAGGACGTACTGTATAGTGGAAGTCATAGGAAATATGGCGTCCACACAAGATAAATAACACTGGAACCATTGGATGGCACTATATAGGCCTACACAGTTATTACAAGTCAAATTTGATGCACAGGAATGAAATGCAAAATTTTAACCATACAAAGTTCTACGAACACTTTATGGGTTTAAAACATTTTTTTTAAGCTGAATGCACAATGTTTATATTTATTTGATTTTATTGTTCCACCAGGGAGAGAATTTTGTGTTTTTCTCAACAAAAAAATAAACACATCACCAGCATCATCAAATCTTCAACATCATGGCAGCGATGCAGAAGTCGATACAACTTTTATAGTAAATCCCATCATAAAGTTGTTTTACTGCTGTTTTTTCATTTTATTAAATGCATTTGGTACAAAGCTTCCCTTGTATGCGGGACCCATACACAAGGGAAGCTTTGAACGTTCCCGTAAACAACAGTGTTACACAGTGTTCATAACAATTTCGTAAGCATTCTAGAATCTTACCAGCTGTTTTGAAAACAGTAGCTTGTTTTAATCTCTTTAGTTCAGGTATTTAATTTCTTAGCCCATTTTTTAATCCAAGAAGTGATGCTCATGAATAGTTCTGAGATGTCTAACAGTCTTATCTACTATCCAGTGCTCCTGATAATCTGCACATCACACAAACCGCAAAAATATAGGCTGTCCAAGTGCCTCTTCTCTCACTAACCTCCTGAACAGGACAAAACCATGCTCATGTCCAACTTACTCTCCCAAATCTATTGTGCAGGCTCCATTCTCTATTTCAGGGCCTAATCAGATTATCTTACTTGCTGAAGCAGTTAGTTGTTGTTTAGCCATATCTGTGCCAAGTTATTGTAGGTTGTAATGAACATTTAAATGAGCATATTTTTGGATGAAACTATTTTTAAGTACAGTTAATGACCTGACTGATAACATATGTAGTTTACAGTGTACTTGTGCCGCCTTTAAAAACAGTTAAGTATATTTAGTATAGTTTACAGTGTGACAAAATATATATCCAAGGATTCAAAGGTTTCATTTGTCACATAATAAACAATATGTGTATTAAAATGCATTTACGCTGATGTGCTAATTGTGCAATAAATATTAATATAGGTTAAAATACAAGTGTAGATTACAAATTAAAAGAGAAAAAAAATACAAAAACATGTAATATGTAGTATGCATCACAGTTTTAGATATATATTAGTATATAAAATAGAAAAATAAAATTAATTAAGTAAAAAGTGATGTGAGAGCATAAGAAATAAAATAAATAAATACACTTACACGAATAGATTGAATCTGTTAAACTTTATTACAGTTTTAACAGGACAAAGGGGAGGAAACAGTTTGTAAATACATTTTAAAATTATTTATGAAAACATATTTAACAGACAAATACAAATTATTTTGTGTCATGTCATGAGGTGTTGGGAGTCGTGGGATTTACCAGCTGCACATGAACGCTCCCTGGCACACACGCAGGCTCGGGTCCGCTTCCAGGCCTGTGATTGGCCGCCGGACTGTCAGTTCCGAACCATGTCTGTCAAAGTCAACCAATCGGGTCGCGTCTTGTTGGCCGGTGCACCGGTTCGCCGGTCGGTTTGCAGCTGGGAGAAGGGGGAAGCAACTGGCGAGGGCAGCATCGGCGGAGCGGTGCTATGGACCTCAGGGACAATGTCGAGACCGGGGAGACGGAAAACCACACAGAGCTGTTCTCCGTGCCGATCCCGGAGGAAGCGCCGTGTAAGAGGGAGCAGGAGAAGCTGTCAGGGGTCGTCAAAAACGTCCACAGAAAACTGCGCAGGAAATACAGAGAGGGTAAGCAGCCTCGGTTGGGCCCCTTTTTGCTGTCTGTGGCCCTGCAGCCGAGTGGCGAACACTAAACCTTACCTCTTACATGCGACATTAAACAATTTCTCTTAACGCTAATCCCGGTAAAGCTAATTTATTCTGCTCGGTAACGTTAACCTTGCTAGCTAACGGTCTTATGTCGACTCTAGTTAGCTTGTTATGGAGGCAGACCGCAGTGAGGGTTGCACTCAGCAAGCAAGGCCTTTTAAAGCTACTGAACAATAACATTACACACAGGCAGTGTTATTGCTGTTTTTAAACTTAATCTATTACCGCAAACACGTATTATCTCCCCTTTAAACCCAGTGTACTGACAGCAGAGGCATTAATACATCACTAATGACACACAAACAGATCTCATGGCAATGAATGACTTTCTACTGCCTCTTTATTGCCAATAAATGATAACTCTGTGGACTGAACAAACATTTGGTGCAACTTTTACAACCAAAGTAGCTTTATGTCTGAGCATCGGTGTTATTTAGAACTAGACAGCACATCCAAAAGGAGTTAACGCTTCTTAAAATGTCAAAAAATGAACCCACAGATCCACAGTTTGTTTGAAGACATGAAGGCAGAGCTTCTGTGAGTGGATCCAAACTCAGCTGACTATATGTCAAACTGCAGGGAAGGATATTTAGGGTAAGGGAGGGCTGGTGTTGTGGGGGCCAAGGTATTTAAGTGCTAAAAGAAAAGAGATTGAGTCTGACCTCTTGCCAGAAAGCAGAAGTACAGAGGTGGTACGACAATCAATCAATCAACCTATTTGGCACGTAAAGTTGTGTAAAATACAGATTTATTGAAATGCAATCTTGTCAGTTCTCACAATTTGACCATTAAAAATGATTGTAATAGTGAGTATAGCTATATTATAGACATGCTAGGGGTGGACCGCAGGGTTACAGTAGAATAATATGTCATAAAATCAGTTCTCATGCAAATATAAAATCATTTGGGACATATTTCATAGAGAAAATGAATGTTGGTAGACCTATGGCTGCTACATTGTGTTATTTTTGTCCAGTACCAAGTACAGCCATAGGTCTGGCATCATTTTAGCGAATAGTTAGCATGTTATTAATCGCTCATTGCCAAGAAAGTCACATTTGTCACCCCCTTTAAAAGGCAGGTGGAGAAAATGTCACCTGAGAACATCACTTTGTTCATACTTTTTAAGAGAAATTTTCCCCATTTAATACTGATAAACAAAGTTAAGATCCAAACTGCCACTTTAGGGTGGATTTACTTCTGCTTTTATGATTTGAGGAAGTGCAAGAAAGGCAAAAGTGACAACTTAATGGAAGCAGATGATACTGTATCTCTGAAGCTGTGATTTCTTAGTCAAAATGTTTTCATGGGATGTTGCTCTGGATCACCTCATCTGTCTTCACTCAGAGCGAGCCCATAACTATTTGCAAACAAAATTTGACTGACCATAATCGACCTTTATGGGTGCAAATATGCAAAACAAATTGCTGCTCAATTCTGGCATGTGTTTGTGTTACTGTGACTGAAATAAAAAGAGTTAATTTATCTTTTAAAAGCTGTAAAGACTGTGTCAGGGTTACATTTCCATACTGGTTGACGGTGTGTGTTCATCAGCAGCTGTCTGTCCTGAAGACAAAAACATCTGTCTTCTTGATTATGAGTCAGTCTGGATAAGAGCATGATGTAAAATGGGAAGTTTGGAAAAACCCTTTTGCAAGACGATCAGCACTGATGTGTGAGCATCAGCCAGAGTAATCGAATTCTTCATTGCTCGGAAAAGAAACTGGCATTTTACTCTGCAGCACAGACAAAATCGTTTATTCCAGCTAGGAGCTTGAAGTTCAAGACTGTGTAGTTTAAAGTGCCTACAAGCAACGCTGAAGTGGCCCGGATTCAATAAGATGCTACAATGCCTGAAGCGTTGTGCTGTTGTTGAAGCTGCACTCTCTCTGTGTCATTCTCTCTTTCTGAGGAAATGCAAAGTCTTACTGGAGAATGTGTAGGAGGGAAACACAACAATCTTGCAAAATCTTTAACTTGAGTAAAGAAATGTTGCATTATTGATCACTATCTGGGTAATTGTCACAGCACAACAGCCAACAGTTTGTAGGCTATAAGACTTATTTGAATTTGCAAGTAAAACTCCTATTTTCAAATCTTTTTCAATATATACTCGTTTGAATACAACACAAAGACAAGATATTTATTGTTCAAACTTTTCTGTTAACAACACTTAGTAAGCGTTTGGTAACTGAGGATTGTGTAAGTTTGAAAACAAAATTTCTGCTCCAGATTCACAAGCAGGCCTCGGTGGAAGAATGGGTCCAAATCCCTCCTGAACACTGTGAGAGATGAGTTTCTTCATACAGGAAATGTCTTGAGGCTTGCATTGCAAACAAATGCTTCTCCAAGTATCAAATAAATTTCAGTTAGCGTGTTCAATACATTTTCCTGTGTCATTTCGCTTTATTGCACATTGTTTTTGTGGGCTGAAATGTTATGATTTCTTCTATCTGTGTAGTTTTATTTAGTTAAAACCAAAGTCTGGCGTCAATTTAATGTGAGTAGCTGTTTTGGAAATATGTTTAATGACAAAAAATTAGATGTGTTGACCCTCTGAGAGCTTTGAAGCTAGAGTGAAGATCATCATCTGATCATCATATGAAACTAAAAGACCTAAGAAATCCAGTAGTACCAACCATGTAATGCTAGCTAGCTAAATAATGCTCCAAAGTTAGGCTGAATTTTGGCAAGGGAAATCCCGTATTGACATTTTCACAGAGGTCCCTTGGCCTCCCACCTCAAGATACCTAAATGAAAATGGGTCCTGTGGGTACCCACGAGTCTCCACTTTAGTGACATGCTCACTCTATGCTTGTCCCATGCAGTTTTGGGCAAAACATGCAGTTTTTTGCATGTGTTATTGTCGCTTATTGTATGTGAATATTTCTGCATACTGCAGCCTCTAAATGGTCTTGGAATAGCATTAATTGGGTATGACCTGAAAGCTGAGACTCCTGTGGATTCAATAAGCCCAGTTTTATTCATGTGCGATGATATTAGTCAACTGTACTGTACAAAAACACCTACTGTGACCTCTTAGGTCAGTGGTTTCCAACTGGTGGGTTGTGGGTCCATCCTAAGTTGACTGCAAGTGACTCACAAAAGTGTTAAGTTTGTAAAAAACAGACTTTATTTTGAAGAACAGTGAATTTCCGACTGTAGGGTGAGTGACTAACGCACAGCTACTTAACAGAAACGGCAAACTAGCTCAGTGACATGGCCAAATGAATGCGTGACGCTTGACCTTGAACTTAGGGATGCACGATAACTTTTCTTTTAAACCGATACCGATAACTTTCAGCTCCTAAAGGCCGATACCGATAACTGATAACTGATAACACACACACATATACAGTATATATATATATATATATATATATACCTAAGACCATGACATCAATACTATGAACAAAACCAAAACAGTTTTGACCCTTTAAATGAAGAGATATTTATTTTTTCCAATGAAAAACTATTGGCAAGCATCTCAAACATTTTCGAAAAGATATCAAACAAAAAA
>NC_065525.1:36276160-36290530 GCF_006386435.1 Epinephelus moara | reverse complement strand
TATTCTTGAATTTTCCCAGTCAGAAAGAGTTTTTCTGATTATGCCGACGTCACTTGAACGCAGCATTCACTGCAGGCCATTCAGGTCTCACAGTGGGAGCGGGGCACTGCCATGCTGACAAAATTACATATGTTATCGGGGCTATTCGTCATGATATCGGACTTATCGGAATGACGTAATAATTTCCTGTTATCGGCCCGATAGTTATCGTGCACCCCTACTTGAACTTATGACTAAGGAGAAATCTGGACCCTGTGGCTGGGCCAGTTGGGAACTACTATCTTAGATAATTACTGCCTTTTGAAACTTTACAGCCACAAACTAGATACTCAAAGCTTTCAGAAGATGCATGGCTTTCATAGGCATGTTAACAATAAGGGGGTGGCTCAGCAGTTTCCAGTTGCCGTAAAATGCAGTTCTTACAAAAAACTCAACAGTGTTTGATACCAAATCACAGCATGGATTTTTCTATGGTGTTCCTCAAGGTCTTGGTGTGTTAATGTGGTATTTTGAAGCAATTTTTGGTCATTTTTTAAAATTCTTGTGTGGTAAAAAGAGGCTTAGATTTAGCGCCAAAATTGTTCAACAAATAGTATCAACCAAAAATTGGTGTAACAACTTTGAGACGTAAATGAGCACGGGAATAGCCATTACATACCTCCATCATAATGTTCTTAGCTTAACTTTAAAAGTTATGTAAACACAATGTTTAATACATATTGACCCTGACACATGGTGCTGAGCTGCATCTCAATTTAATCTTCAGGTTCCTAGCTTTCAGATGATGAATACCACTTCTATGTGTTATACTGTTGACCTGCTATCACTCCCTACAGATCCCCTCCAAAAAAAGACAAAAATAGGTCTATGTGGGTCTATAGTAATATAATATAATAGTTACTTCCCCACTTTATGTTGAAAAGGATTTGCAAATCATTCTGTTTTATGTATGTTTTACACTGCGTCTTAACTGTCTTGGAACCGGGGCTGTACAGCAGCCACAGATATCATGATGTAGGTTATCTCCTGCTTGAATGCTTTGGCTGTTTTGTTTCATTCCACTGCCTCTGAATCCAAAATATGCACTTGACCATTCCACTGCTCTCATACCTCGAAGCAAACAGCAGACAGAGAAGACTCGGCACAAGACAAGTTTTACCACTTTAAAACAGTTCATCAAAAGTGTGAAAAAGGAGCTTGGGTAATGTTCGTGGAGTCAGTGTTGTGCTGTAGCAAACGTTGCCACATTCTCCACTATCAGTTATGTAGCAACCAATGCACAAAGAGGTCAGGTTTGCTGTTATTAGTGTAGTCTCTGTCCTACTTTTCCACCTTAAAAACACTACGCTACCATGATGTAGTGTTGTAACGTGATGTCGTGTTTTGGATAAGTCTGAAATATTGGGAGTGAGAGAGAATAGCTGGTTGTTTTGGAGGCTGCACAGAGAAGTCGTCCTGCTAGCAGACCTCATGAGTGGTTAATAAGTAAAGCATGATCTGGTGGGCTTGGCATTGAATCACAGTGGTCATGCTTCTAGAGTGCTGCTGTTTACCACCACTCCTGTTGTTGTTCTTTCATTTCTGCAAATCTGAATGAGAGTTTTCCTTGTGGTCATGAGATTTTTCCCTTATCAGCGTGTTTGCCTACGCTACGGGCTGTAAACTGTGGAGATGTGCTGAACGAAGTTTCTGTGGACTTTAGTATGACTGTGAAATGGCTATTTGAGGATGATTTTTTTTTAGATTTTTTTACAGTTACACTTCTGTGCTGGCAGAGAGGAGTGAGCATGTAGGCATTGTAGCGGTAAATGTGGCCTGAGCTTTTTTATCAGTTTTCTTCCCAAGGAGTGCTGCCATGTTTTGGTGCTGAAGGGGATGACCAAAGTTGGCAAGTAGGTTATGAGTGTTTGCTACTTGCTGTGGATGACTGTGCCAGACTAAAACTCAAAAGTAGGACTTCAGTATGATGATACCAGTAGCTTAAGCTAACTTTGAAAGTCTTAATTGATTCCTTTAAGTTTTGAAGTCTGTGATTTACATTTTGTGTTGCGTTATATTTGTTATTTCTGTCCTGATTTTTATATATCCTCTCTCAGTGGGCGACTTTGACAAGATCTGGCGCGAGCACTGTGAAGATGAGCAGACGCTGAGTGAGTACGCCCTCGCCATGAAGAATCTCGCTGACAACCACTGGACCAAAAACTGCGAAGGAGAGGGACGCATCGATTGGTGTCGCAGGTACAGCTCAAATCAAATCAGCTGCAGTTTTACACCTCCTGACAGTGGAGTCTGTGGGATGCGCTTCTGTGACATGTTGCTGCCACTTTCACATTAAAGTTTGAGCAGTGTTTCCATTCCACTTCCACAGTGTCTGTCAAGAATACTTTTTGGACGGCGGGATGAAAAGAATGTTAGAGAAGGATGAGAAAAGTGCCATGCTGACCATGGGTCTGACTGCAGCGTCTGTAAGTGCCCAACCGAACAGCACCATCCCCAGGTAAGCACACTGAAGGTGAACACACTACAGTACATCCTTACAACCTGCTTAGAATATTTAGTATGGATTGGGGGCACAGTCAAAAACTGTGAGAGCAACTAAACTCTCACCCATTACCTAGGAAAAAAAAATACAGTTACAGTTACAAATTTCTAGTTACTTCAGAGATGAAAGAACAGTGTTTATAATAAAATATGTGTTTGTTTTTTACTTGTTTCTTATAAAAAGCACCTTCAGTTTTATTTGCACAGAGTTTCTACACAATATGGAAAAGTATGGAATATGATTATAGTAATCTTTCAGGTTTGGATTGGTACGGAAAAAACAAAAGATCTTGTGGAAAAATATTTGTGTATCCAGACTATTGCCCCTATTCTTTTCTTTGACATATAAAATTCAGAAAAAGGAAATGCGATGAAATGCTATTCTTGAATTTAATTTATGTGTATCATCACAAATAATCACATATTAAGCTTGTTTGAATATTGATGAGTTATGCAGAGATGTGGATATCAAAAAGTAAATCTTTCATGTGCAAGGAAACATTATGGCTGCATTTATCCTCCTTTCTATGGACACAGTGAATAAACAAAGCTGCATAGACACTTGGGAAATTAAATGATTGAACTATTATCAACTAATTTTCTGTTCTTATTTGAAAAATAACATATGAATGAATGAATGAATGAAAAAAAAAGATATAAAATGTCAAATTAATTACTAAATTATTTACAATAAAAAAATCAACATTTAAAATAGCAAAAGTGCAGACAAAAAATATTGATGATTGATTTAAATTTGAGTTTAAAGATATATATATATTTTTTTCAACAATATCTTTTATTGAATTTTCCAAATTTAGACAACAAAACAAAACAAAAAGCCAACAAAGTGACACAAATGAGACAGTGTGTTAACATACAGGTCCTTGTAGGACAGGGACATTCAATGAAACAAAAATATTAAAACCCTACATTACGTTTTCCCCCTTTACACACATATGGTCACTATAACAGTGCAAATGAAATGGGACAGAAAAAAAAACAAAAACAGAAAGACAAACAAAACATGGCAGTTAATAGAATGCTTCTGTAAAGATATAGGATCATGAGTCCATACAAATATCATTGCCGTACAATCCAGTGATTAAAGGATGAGGGAACAGAGTTATGCAGAGGGTGCACTTATTCTACTCCAGGTTCGTTCAACAGATGAGATAGATCATTGTTTTTTTTTTTGTTTTTTTTTTAAAGATGATTTTTATTGGCTTTTTGCCTTTATTGACAGGACAGAGGGTGAAATGGGGAGACAGAGAGAGAGTGGAGACTGACATGCAGCAAAGGGCCGCGAGCCAGATTCGAACCCGCGGCTGCTGCAGCGAGGCAATGCCTTTGTACATGGGGCGCGGGCACTATCAACTACGCTACCGACGCCCCGAGATAGATCATTGTTTTTAGTATATTGGATAAATCAACCCCACACTTTTTGAAATGTCTCCTGTCCTTAAGAATGTAAGAATTTTTTTTTCCAGAGGTAAGCAAGAAGATAATTCCCTAAACCAGAGAATACCTGGCTTACTCATACTTTTCCATGTTAGAGCTATTGTCCTCTTTGCTTGTAAAAAACATATGTTTAAAAAGATTTTTTCATGACGTTTTACATTATGTACATCTGGGTAGAGAGGCCAAGTAGAAAGAGTTTGGGCTCTAGCTCTAATCTGATTGAGAGGATGTCCTGCACATTTAATCTAACCTCTTCTCAAAACTCCCCCACTCTTGGGCACTGCCATAGGCAGTGAAAAATAGTGCCCTTATTTACACCACACCTATTGCAAGTGTCCGGAATATTCACATTAAATTTGTTCAATTTTTCTGGAGTGATATACACCCTCATCAGCCAGTTATACTGTAGGAGTTTTAAGCGAGTATTACCCGTCCCTGTCTGGGATGCTTTACATGCGCTGCGCCACTGTTCCAGTGTTAATTCCTCCTGTAGATCTGATTTCCATGCATTAAAATTAGAGTCAGAAGACTCAGTTGAGGAGGCTTTCAGTAAATCATAAAATTCAGAGATGATGCCCTTCCCAAAAGGATTTTTTATAAGAGTTTTCTCCAGTTGCGTCAGGGGCGGACAGGACATGTATTGATTTTGATTTGCTCTAATAAAACTCCTTAACTGAAGGTATTTGAAAAAGTGTTTGCGAGGGATATTGTATTTCCTGATCAGCTCATCGAATGTTAAGATATTCCCATTATTACCATAAATGTCTTTTTTTTGTTTTACACCTCTGTCCGCCCACAGTTTAAAACCTGCATCTGCTTTTCCGAGTTTAAAGATAATTTAGCAGAATTATGAAATAAGAATTGTGTAGGAATTCTGTTTGCAAATTATATGTGGACCTTGCTCCTCATCAAAAGCATCAGTATATTTTTAACACACCGTACTTGCATAATAACATTTTGTAACAGTCAGAAAGTTTAATTGAAGATTTGATGGGCTGTCGCATGTGATGTGTTTGTTTGTTGTGGGGAAAAAAATCCTCTGCTGATTTAAATTTAACGATGTGGTTGTTAGAAGACAAAGAGGCACTGTTGGATGCAAAAGTCACATGATGGTTTTGACATTGACGCTTGTTCCACATTTGTGTTACAGTTCAATCTCTCAGCTGGGGAAAATGCGCCTTCTTGATGTGGGAAGCTGCTTCAACCCTTTCTTGAAGTTTGACGAGTTCCTCACAGTTGGTATTGACATAGTGCCTGCAGTTGAGGTAAGCTTGTTTATTCTGCTCATTTTGTTGACAAAATGTTCACACAAATAAAATGCATGAGGTTTTCCTGTCTGGTGATTCAGTGTTGGCATTACAGAGCAAAAGCAGCACCAGAAATGACTCATGCAGAGGTTATCCGTGTTGTGGTTTGACGGCGTGTGAACAAATTTTGCAGAAAGCAGAACAAAAAGCATCTCGCATTTTGCAGCTGCAAGTATAGGACGTTTAAAAGTGCTGAATTTTCTGCCTGTTTTCTCTCCTTCAGAGCGTGTACAAGTGTGACTTCCTCAACCTTCAGCTCCAGCAGCCTCTCCAGCTGGCGAGCGATGCGGTTGAGGCGTTCCTCCGCCAGCTCCACAACCCCATCGACTCGCTGCCTGCCCAGCTTTTCCACGTGGTGGTCTTCTCCCTGCTCCTGTCCTACTTCCCCTCACCATACCAGCGCTGGATCTGCTGTAAGAAGGCCCACGAGCTGCTGGAGCTTCACGGCCTGCTGCTCATCATCACGCCCGACTCCTCCCACCAAAACCGCCACGCCCTTATGATGCGCAGCTGGCGCGTTGCGGTGGAGTCACTGGGCTTCAAGCGCTACAAATACGTCAAGTATTCCCACATGCATCTCATCGCCTTCCGCAAGGTGTGTCTGGCCACCACCAGCGACCTGGTATCACGCAACTACCCAGAGATGCTCTACATCCCTCAGGACTTCCACTCCAACGAGGAGGAAGAGTGTGCCGACGTGCCCGTGCAGGTGCGCTCCGAGTTTGAGGATGACCAGATGGCATGGGGCTTCTCGGAGCTGCCTGACACGCCCTATGATTCAGATTCCGGGGAGAGCCAGGGCAGCTCGGTGCCTGGTTTCCACGAGCTAGAAGACCCCATCCTGCTTCAGAGCTAGGTTAACCAGCTACCCCCCCTCCCCCTCCTCCTCCTACTCCTCTCCTTTCCTCCACTGTCACCTCCCCTTCAACTGCTGCGCTGCCAAATTTAACCTGCTGCATTCTTCTCCCACGTCTCCTCCCTCTCCTGAAAACAATGCAGTTTGCACAGTGTGAAAGACAGAAGTTTACAGATTATTTTCTCATATCCACACTCCTCTGAGAGTACACACACAGACACACACACATATCCACATAAACACACACACTAAGATGGATATATTTTGATAAATATCTAGGTTTTTTAAGAGTTGGAAAGTGAATGCCCTGACGATATCTTAAGTCCCCGCTCCTTGATTTCCATATCATCTTCCAATCAGCTTTCAATAACAAAAACAGCTTGTCTGTACTCTGTCTCTATATGAATAAGCTAGTGTGGCAGGCTGCTTAGTATAAAAGACAAACAACCTGAGCAGTCTGACAGGAGTTTGATTGCACTGGAGAGACTGAGATGGAGTGACTGGACTGGTACGCTTGCTTCTGTCACAGTCATGCAGCTAGACTTTCTGAAAATCCTTGATGTGCATTTAGTTTTCCAAGACAAAAAAAAAAAAAAGAAGTTCATCGTTTTGAAATATATATTCTCAACAGTCAAAACATTGGTGTTGTCCAGTGTAAAGTGTGGCAGTGCCATTTTAACTTGGCATCATCTGAATGATTTGTGTATCTTTTACAAGAAAGTGGTATTTGTAGCATTTTAAACATTTTCAGAACCATACGGTAGGAGTATTACTAGGTTTACTAATGTGAAACTGTAACTGTGTTTACTCATTGTGTAACAAGGTACGAGTGTTTCAAAGTAGGTATTAGACTTTTTTTCCTCCTCTCGTTGTCCTCACAAATATTAAGACTGAATTATCTCCAGTACATTTTGTGCTCTCTAGCAGAGAAATAGTACAACACAGCAAGTCAGTGACCCATATCAAATGGACTTTAAAGCACCAGTATCCTTTGACACAATTTTGTAACTTTGTGAAACTAAGTACTCTGCCTCCAAAAAAGATCCAGATCTGAGCTCCTCACAGAAAATTCACCTTGACACAAGAGATTTGCACTAATTTACTGTTTTGTCATACAGAACCTCTGAAACAGGTGAGAAACTGTAGATTTTAGCAATAGCAAACCAGAGCAGATCTGAAGATGCTGTATCCGACGGGGGGAGGTTTTAGCTAAAGACACTACCAGATGAAATGTTAGTGTGTGTTCTGCCTGTCCCTGAATGGGCTCATTGTGTGGGTGTGGTTGGGTTTGATTGTGTGAATGAAGGAATGAGTTTACGTTGATGTGTTATTGTCAGTGGCACTTTATCATTGATCCCAAAGGGTGTCACAAGATGTAATTATTTTCCTATGATGACAGTTTTACAACCAATATGACGGGCCCATAAGATAATACCAATAAGTCTAAGGTGCCTTCTTTGTTCACATTTACTGTATGTTGCAAGCAGACTTTCATGCCCCTGGAGAAAATGAAACTCATACCTTTCAACTAAAAAGATATGAAGCTTCTGAGGCCAAACAGTACGTACAAACTGTCCAGTTCTCCTTTGACATATTAATGGATAACAAGAGACATTTCCAGTGTTGATGTAATGCAGTGTGTTGTTGCCATACCCATATCATTTTCCAGTTAATGCACATCTCTATGCTGATATCTTCTCTGTTTTAACAGGAAAACAACATTTCACAGTACCGCACATACTCAGACTTTAAGGTTTTGTGATTAATTGGTGCATTTGTCTTCCAATGTTTCTTTTTGGTCCATTTGCATGAGTTGTTTCATCTTCATTTTCAACATTTTCAACAATGCAGAACAATGTGTGCTTATAGTATGGTTGTATTTCTCTTTTATAAATGAATGTAAATGTAACGCGTCTGTGTGGAGTTTTTTGGTGTGCAGTGCACCCTTTCTTGTAGATTCAAAATACTGCTCTGTGTGCTGGTTATGAAGTTATGAAGGGGCATTTTTGACTCAGGAGATCAGAGGTGTGGACTTGAGTCAGACTTGAGTCACAGATTTTATTATTTTAGAATCAAGTTTACAAAATTAAATAAGACTTGCAACATGACTTTGATGTTAACACCAATGACTTGTGACTTTACTTGGACTTGAGCCTTCTGACTTGAAAATACTTGATTAAAAAGTATGTCATTTAAAAGTGTGCCACAAACTAATGAATCAACTAACCTTATTCATTCTGAGCAAATCGACGCTTAACTCCCATAATCCTACAGCATCCAATCAAGTTGCAAGAGACAACCATGAGGTACTAATGTTGGAAAAAATGATACCAAAGGTAATTTCGTTTGTGTACACAAACTTCCTGGTGGTCAGCAACAGAGGAATTGGATTATTCAAAATGTGCAGGTTAAAAATTACAGATACAGAGATGCAACAACTTCTGAAAAACGAATTTTAATGATTGAATACAAATTTTATAAAGAGTTTATAATTTTTGTAAATTTAATATACTATTACTCTGACATTGAAATGACATTACATTTGGTGAAGAACGCAGTTTTACTTGTTTAGGACGTGGGACCTGACTTAGGACTCGTCAGTATTGATTTGGGACTTAACTCAGGACTTGCTTGTATGGACTTGGAACTTGAGAGCAAAGACTTGAGACTTACTTGTGACCTGCAAAACAATGGTAACCCCTCTGCAGAAGATCATGCAGGTTTTTGATCAACATTTCTTTTGATACAAAAACAATATTTGTCAACATTGTATTTTATTTGATAGGAATGATGCAATTTAACATAGTTCCAATACAGAGTATGAGACTGATGTGTTGCACAGAGAGTTTATAGCTGTTGCTAATTTTCAACTCTTGTCCCTAGTTGGACTTTTCCATGTAGGCCTACAAGGTTTTTAAAAAATATCATAAAACAATGCTGCACTATAACCATGGAAGGATTGCACAATAAAATACATAAATCACAATACATACATCATAAGATATACCACAATACATCTACCAAAACAGACACTGTGACACACATACCACAAGAAATATACTAAAATACACATACCACTACACACTTATACACTAATACCCCGTAGAAATTTGAGCGCAATAGCAAATAGTTGGTACAGCACCGGTTTGGTTTAAGACAGCACTTGACCTTTATTGTGAAGGATTTTAAATCTGGAATTAGTAGCAGTTAAAACAGGAATAAATCGGGGACCTGAATCAAGAGGCAGGATAGCTTCTTTAAATGTAGTAATACTGTACATTAGGCATTGTATTATAACTAGCCTTTAAGGCCACTCTGACAAAAAAGCCATGTCTTACACACACACTATAATTTCACTCAAAAGTCTACACTACCTACCTTACTACCTCAGGGCCATAAAAAATAACTTTAATGTGAAAGGAAGGAATTCAGATATTTAAAGACAATTTTACAATCTTTTTTTCTCAGGAAGGTAGGATTAAATTGGGGGGATTTGAACTCATGACCTCAGTACAGTATTAAAAGTATAAAAATCCTGGCTTTGGCACAGAATGAGAGTGTAAATCTGGAACACAGTTGTTCAGTTAAAATATAAACATAGGCCTAGTAAAGTAGAACGTAAATAAGCTCATAATATTGAGTATAATATTAAGAATAATAATGTATTATTACTTACTTGATCTTTCATTATTATTTAATCATATTTAATATCGAGTCAAAACCATAGACTGCATAAAAATTCAGAACTGAATGAGCGTTTGACGTTGGCAAGTGATTTTTTACCCTCAGCACTTGCCGTAGTGGAAGCCAGCGTCATGGCGTCTGTCAACTGACAAAAACTTTTGACGTTACAAACTTTTAATACGGATATGTCTTTCACAATACTGACAGCTTGTTTGAAGGTGCTCCGTCCTGAACCTTTTAAACCAGTGTCGGACATCAGATGAGAGGAACATAAACAGCCGTCGTCACGATGTGAATGTTTCTGCGTGCTAACTTTGGCCGGTGCGAAGATGCATCGCTGGTAGCTAACGGTAGTCAAGCTAGCCACTTTCAACAAGTTAGCTAGCTAGTTAGCTAAACTTAGTTTAAGCGTCGTTTGGTTTCATTACGGACAATAAACCGACCGTAACTCGTTAAAGTGCCTGTTTCTAGGTTTGGTTAGTTAGTCTTTTATATCACAATGTGTCGTTTTCTGCGCTACTGTGTCAGCCACTGCCTCCATGCAGCGATGACCCGGCTGGAGGAGGTCAACGGAGAGGTTAGCATGTGGTCGTCTGTCCGGTGGCTGGGCTACCTGTCAGGTCTCAACCTGCTGATCGCCCTGTGTCTGGGGCTCTATGCGCGGTGGGAGAGGACCGCAGAGACTAGTCTTCTTGTCATTTTCGTTTTGGCTCTAATCGTCCTCGGAATAGCAAGTGTAGTGTATTATTACTTCAACATGGAGAGGGTCAGCCTCAGTCTCCTCCACCTGTGGTTCGGGTTTTTGCTGGGACTGCAGTGTTTCCTCAACAGTCCCGCCCTGGAGAGCGATGTGAAGGAGCAGGCGGCCAACTACCTGCTGCTGGCCAGCGTGACACTGAGGACACTGTGGGCGCTGCTGGAGAGACTGGTTGGATGTGCCAAGTACCGTCCTGCCTTCCTCACCTCGGCAGAGCGGCTGGAGCTGGTGGGCTTTGCCACTGCCAGCACGGCTCTGCTCATCCAGAAGTCTTTGAGTGTGATGGTGCTGGTGGTGGCGCTGGCCACGGTGATGATTGCCCTCCGGATGAAGGCTCTCCTGGCTCTCACCAACTTGGTCTGCTTCGCTGTCATCACCGCTGTGCTGTTCTTCAAGTCTCTGAACATCACCATCAACCCTTTCGCCCTCGCCTGCTTCTTCAGCCAGCTCATCTGCGACCCACTGCTGGATGTCTACTTCAGTGGCCTCTCCGTGACCGAGCGCTGGCAGCCTTTCCTGGTGTGGCGGGGCCTGTGGCGCCGGCTGTCCCTCCTGCCTCTGCTGGTGGTGGAGGTGACCTTCATCTTTCTGGCTGCTCAGAAGCTGAAAGACCTGGACCAGTGGTACCTGATGATCCCGAGCTTTGTGGTCTGTGCGCTCTTCTGGGCCATCTGCCACATGGTGTTTGTCATCACAGTGTGGGGCTTTCACACCAAGCTCAGTGAATGCCAGAGGGTGTGCTTGTCTCAGGGGTCAGGTGTCAGCGGTCTGGACAAGGTTATGGCTTCAAAGGGCATGAGACATTTCTGCCTCATCTCTGAGCGCCTGGTGCTCTTCTCGCTGGTGTCAACTGTTGCTGTTGCTGCTCTTTGTTGGCAGGTAGGAGCAGCCAGACAACAAATACCTTATTTATAGAGAGATGGCACACAATATCAACTGAATATCAGATGATTTTTTAATACAATGTGCTGAAAATGTGGATAGCAGATGACAGCAGTGTATGGTGTGTTTTCAGTCCTCTTTGACCAGCAGTTCCCAACCTTTGTGGCTTGCGATTCCTTGGGACCCCCCCACCATCATCACTGGTTGCATGTGTCAGTGGTGTCCCATGAATTCAGAAAATTCATTCATTCATTCCCAGAAAAAATTAAGATTTGAGAAATGTCAGGAAAGAAAATATAATTGTTTATAGCAGAATAATATGTTTCTTGCTTTTCTCTCCTGTTAGTCATGTTGTAACCCTTCAGATTTATCTTGTGAACCCTTGTGGCGGACCCAAAACCAAGGTTGGGAACCTCTGGCTTGGACTATAGGACAGCCTGAGAATGTGCCTTACATTTACATTTCATGCTTTTACAAGACACATTGAATTGCTTAATTTCCTTAATGTTTTGATTCAAACAGTACCATACTGATTACTTCTACATCACATTTAATCAGGATTTGCTATAACACAGAAAGAACTTGTATTTTTAGGAGCATGTTCTTATTCTTAGCTAAAATAGTTTTATCATATTTTGCTAGAATTCATTCAGATGCAGATTAATGTTACAGTATCTTCCACAGCATTTTCCTTCATATGTCATACTTTTGTCTGCAGTGAAAACCAATTTTTAATTGACTAATGACTGTGCTCTGCAGGCCTCCAGTAGTATCTTTGTTAGCATGTTTCTGCTCGTCCTGCCTCTGGAGTCTCTGTTCCACGGGCTTTTCCACGAGCTCGGGAACAGCCTGGGAGGAACCTGTGTGGGCTACGCTGTTGTCATCCCCACCAACTACTGCAGGTAGTGTCATGCATCACTACTGAGAGTGGTAAACAATTACCAGTCAGATATAAGTAGACTGCACAATAGGGCTGCCACTAACAATTATTTTCATTGTCGACTAATCTGTCGATTATTTCTTCAATTAGTCGACTAATCATTTCATCGAAAAATGTGTTAAAATGTTGAAAAATGTCGGTCTGTCTCTCCCAAACCCCAAAATTATGTCATCTAATGTTTTGTTTCATACTCACGCCAAAGGGTTTTAGTTCACCGTCACGGGAGAGTGTGTAAAGCTGCCAATATCTGAACGTAAGAAGCTGCAATAAGAGTATTTTGGGGTACTTTTATAGTACTTTTCTATGAAAAATGACTCAAACCGATTAGTCGACTACTAAAATAGTCACCGATTATTTTAATAGTCGATTAGTCATCGATTAGTCGACTAATCGTGGCAGCCCACTGCACAATAATAAAGAAAATCCCATGATATGATTAAAGTTGAGAGGTAAATGTCAAAGTTTTCCCAGTTTTACATCAGTATGTTGTGTCATGCATCTCGCCACACAACAGTAAAAGATCTGTGCTACTTCCTGAGTGTGATTGAGTTTTAAAAGGGCCAAATAAAATCTGTTATTAAAATTTTGTTAACAGGCAAGTGCTACATTCCTGCAATAAGTCATTGTCAAGTCATTGTGTATTCATTCAGTTGTCCATGACTCATAAGACATATCCTGACCTGTGCTAAATGACAGCTCTAAATAGACATGATTCATTCACTTTCCTCCTCTGTTTTATTTTTGTCTGCCTCATAGTCCTGACGGTCAGCCTGTGCTGCTGCCTCCAGACCAGGTGCAGGAGCTAAACAAGCGCTCCACAGGCATGTTGAACAGTGTGCAGCGCTTCTTCGCCCACCACCTGATTGAGAATTTTGGCTGTGACTATTCCACTAGTGGGCTGGCCCTGGATGCTCTGCAGGCCAAGATGAAATCCTTCTTGGAGCTCCGCACGGCAGATGGGCCTCGCCATGACACCTACATCATCTTCTACAGTGGTCACAGTCACCGCTCTGGAGAGTGGGCGCTGGCAGGTGAGAGAGGCATTTAGTTGAAGTAATTATGATTAGTAAGTGTTGATTGATTGACCATTTTAGTAATAATATAATTACAAGTTCTGCTGCACAATTAATTGTATAATCGTTGTATATTAATAATGATTTTTGGCTTTCAAAGTTAATTAGGTAGGATTAGCTGTAATCTATGAACTATGAATTTTTTTTTTTTTCTTTTTTTATGAAATTTCACAATAGATGAATATTTATGACATCTTAATGGCATACTGTACAATATTTTTTAAAAATCTCTGACATACTATACTATGATTTTTTTCAAAGACACACTTCTATAATTTTTAAATATCCTACACAATAGTTTTTATGGCATACTACACATTGTCATTTTTATGGAATACTACATAATATTTTTTTATATAATGCTGTGCTATGATTTTTTTAATGACATAATTTACTATGATTCTTTTTATCATATGCTATGATTTTTTGTGACATACTTTAATATGATTTTAATGACATGATAGACTGAATTTTTTGAATCACACTATACTATATTTTTTATGACTTATGACACACTTAACTATAATGTTTTTTTTAAGACAAACTATTCTATGATCATTTTATGGTGTACTACACTATAATTTTGTAATTTATTATTATATCATGCTATACTATGACATTTTTTATGTCATATTTTCCTGGTATTTTTTTTTATATCATACTATACCCTGAGTTCTAATACTATACTATGATTTTGTGTATTACGCTGTACTATGATTTTTTTTAATTCAATTCAATTCAATTTAATTTATAAAGCCCAATATCACAAATCACAATTTGCCTCACAGGGCTTTACAGCATACAACATCCCTCTGTCCTGAGGACCCTCGCAGCGGATAAGGAAAAACTCCCCAAAAAACCCCTTTAATGGG
>NC_065525.1:36211431-36276086 GCF_006386435.1 Epinephelus moara | reverse complement strand
GACAGACGGTAATGACAGTAGCTTACAACAACATTACTGAAAGTAATAATATTATAATTATGATTCTGGCTATTGTGGTAAAATATGTTGAAAGTAAATATTTATATCTGATAGTATATGTATGTGACAATAATCATATGTGTATAATAACAGTAGAAGTATGACTAATGATAACCGCAGCAGCAGGAGGCATCTGGCAGGACCACGGCAGCAGCACAACCACACACGTCACACTATCCAGGCACCGCTGTGATATAAGTTAACCTGCAAGATAGTGGAGCGCAAAGGGTCCGGAGAAGAAGCCGAGTTAGCAAGATGCAGTAACAGGACATGAGAGAGAGAAGGAGAGAAGGTGCCCGGTGTATTATAGGGGGTCCCCGGCATACTATTTTATATCATACTATACAATGTTTTTTTGACATTATAATGTACTATGATCTTTTTAAGATCATACTATACTTTTATTTTTTTTTATCATACTATGCTATGACTTCTTTTATCATACTATACTATGAATTCTTTTATCATACTATACTATGATTTTTTTATCATACTATACTATGACTTTTTTTTATCATACTATACTATGATTTTTTTATCATACTATACTATGATTTTTTTTATCATACTATACTATGAATTCTTTTATCATACTATACAATGACTTTTTTATCATACTATACTATGACTTCTTTTATCACACTATACTATGACTTTTTTTTATCATACTATACTATGACTTCTTTTATCATACTATACTATGACTTTTTTATCATACTATACTATGACCTTTTTAAAAAAAAAAAAAAAAAATCATACTATGCTATGATTTTTTTTTGAAACCTAGACATAACCTGATGTGTGACTCCCCATTCTTCCCACTCCCAAGAAAGGCCAGTAACACAGTTTTTAAACAACAAAGAAGTAGTTTATTTGATCTTTGGATGTGAGCAGTGCCTAAAACAACAAACAAAAATATACTGATTGTCCATAAACTTACCTGAAACAAAAGACAAATTGATTACCTTAACTTCTATCATTTAAAAAAACAGGGGAAAAGAACATGGCAATCCCAAACAAAAACAGGCATCTCACTCCTACTCAAACTGCTCTAAGTGCTCTATTTACAGTGCTCTACAACAAAAGATACAAGAAAAACCTACTAATTATCCTAAACATAAAGCTGCTAAACAAAACTCTACTCACCTACTCAACAACAATTGAATATCTCTACTACTTAACAGAGTTATCAAGAAATACACACACACTAATTTGCTAGGCTGAGGAGTCTTGCGTGCAGGTACTCCCACACATCACAAACACAATCTAAGTATACTTCGGGCATTGTTGGTGGTGGAAAGGTGAAAGGAGGGAATAGCTTCTCTCAGCTTAAGGTTTAAAAGCGCTCTGACTCCAAGTGGGCCAATCCGGTGTCAACAATCTTCTTGTGCCAGCCCAATCAGCATTCACGACCTGCCTCGCTAGAACCAATCAAACTTCAACACATGCACACATTCTGACAGGAAGAGAACATCTTAAAGGTCACACAGATCAACACAAGGAAAATACTAAAAAAAAATAATGACCTAGGTCATAACATACTATACTATGGGTTTTTTTTTATACTATACCTTGACTTTTTTTTAATCATACTATACTATGATTTATTTTTATCATACTATACTATGATTTTTTTTAACATACTATACTAATTTTTTTTATCGTACTATACTATGACTTTTTATCATACTAGACTATGATTTATTTTTATCATACTATACTATGACTTTTTATCATACTAGACTATGATTTATTTTTATCATACTATACCTTGACTTTTTTTTTAATCATACTATACTAGGATTTATTTTTAACATGCTATACTATGATTTTTTTTTATCATACTATAGTATGATTTTTTTAAACATACTATACTATGATTTTTTTTTACCATACTATACTATTTTTTTTAATCGTACTATACTATGACTTTTTATCATACTATACTATGACTTTTTTTTTTAACATACTATACTTTGACTTTTTTTTTTTAACATATTATATTATGATTTTTTTTATCATACTATACTCTGATTTATTTTTAACATACTATACTATGACTTTTTTTTTTACCATAATGACCTAGGTCATAACATACTATACTATGAGGTTTTTTTCATGACATATTATGCTATGATTTTTTTTTTTATCATACTATACCTTGACATACTATACTATGAGTTTTTTAACATAATATACTATGACTTTTTTTGACGTACTATACTATGATATTTTTTTATCATACTGCTATGACTTTTTATCATACTATACTATGACTTTTTTTTATCATACTAAACTATGACTTTTTTATCATACTATACTATGACGTCTTTTATCATACTATACTATGATGTCTTTTATTATACTATACTATGACTTTTTTATCATACTATACTATGATGTCTTTTATCATATTATGGCAATTTTCATGAAATTTTCACGTCATAATATACTATGGCAATTTTCATGAAATTTTGACGTCATACTATACTGTGATATTTTTCATGACATTTTCACGCCATACTATACTATGACATTTTTCATGAAATTTTCATGTGATACTATACTATGGCAGTTTTCATGACATTTTAACGTCATGCTATACTATGACATTTTTCATGAAATTTTCACGTGATACTATACTATGGCAATTTTCATGACATTTAAATTTTCACGTGATACTATACTATGGCAATTTTCATGACATTTTAACGTCATGCTATACTATGGCAATTTTCATGAAATTTTAACGTCATACTTTTCCATGGCAATTTTCATGACATTTTAACGTCATACTATACTATGACATTTTTCATGAAATTTTCACGTGATACTATACTATGGCAATTTTCATGAAATTTTCACGTCATACTATACTGTGACATTTTTCATGACATTTTGACGTCATACTATACTATAGCAATTTTCATGACATTTTGACGTCATACTATACTATGACATTTTTCATGGAATTTTCACGTGATACTATACTATGTCAATTTTCATGAAATTTTCACGTCATACTATACCGTGACATTTTTCATGACATTTTGACGTCATACTATACTATGGCAATTTTCATGACATTTTGACGTCATACTATACTATGACATTTTTCATGAAATTTTAACGTCATACTATACTATGGCAATTTTCATGAAATTTTAACGTCATACTTTTCTATGGCAATTTTCATGAAATTTTAACGTCATACTTTTCCATGGCAATTTTCATGACATTTTGACGTCATACTATACTATGACATTTTTCATGAAATTTTCACGCCATACTATACTAGGGCAATTTTCATGACATTTTGACGTCATACGATACTATTTTAATCATACTACTTTTTTAATCATACTATACTATGACTTTTTTTTATCATACTATAGTATGATTTTTTTTTTATCATACTATGCTGACTTTTTTTTAATCATACTATACTATGACTTTTTTTTTTACCATACTATATTATGACTTTTTTTTAATCATACTACACTATGACTTTTTCTTTATCATACTATACTATGACTTTTTTTTTTTATCATACTATACTGACTTTTTTTTTATTATACTATAGTATGCCTTTTTTTAATCATACTATGACTTTTTTTATTATACTATAGTATGCCTTTTTTTAATCATACTATACTATGTTTTTTTTTTTTTTTACCATACCATATTATGACTTTTTTTTATCATACTATACTATGACTTTTTTAACATACTATACTATGACTTTTTTTAATCATACTATAGTATGACCTATACTATGACTTTTTTTAATCATACTATAGTATGACTTTCTTGATTTTTTTTTTTAACATACTATACTATGACTTTTTTTAATCATACTATAGTATGACTTTCTTGATTTTTTTTTTTAACATACTATACTATGATTTTTTTTACCATACTATCCTAAGTTTTTCTGTGATACTATTGTATGACCTTTCATCATACTATACTATGAGGTTTTTTTTTATGACATTTTATGCTAGGATGGTTTTTTTTAATCATACTATACTATGATTTATTTTTATCATACTATACTATGACATTTTTTTAATCATACTATATTGAGGTTTTTAAAAAAAAATCTTTTATTGTTCTCCTTATGCATTGTTTGTTTCTTTGTGATCTGTAATCAGCTGGTTTCTGTGTTCATCATCAGGAGGAGACACACTTCGCCTGGATCAGATCTTGGAGTGGTGGAGGGAGAAGAATGGCAGCTTCTGCTCGCGCCTCATCTTGGTGCTTGACTGTGACAACTCGTTGGCGTGGGTGAAAGAGGTGAAGAAGGTGGAGGGTCTGTACGTGGCTGTTCAGGGAGCAACGCTTGTCCGAGTGACAGATGTTGAGCTGCAGGAACCCCCGCAACTCGGAGACTTCACTTCTCAGTGGGTGGAGTATAACTGCAACTCAAACAGCGACATCCGGTGGTCTGAGAGGGGCAGGGCGGTCTCTGCCACCTATGGCATCTCCAAACACTGGAGCGACTACACACTGCACCTGCCAACAGGAAGTGATGTTACCAACCACTGGAGCATATACTTCCCTCGAATGACCTACCCGGTGGTCCAGTTGGCGCTGTGGAGCAGCGGTCTCAAGGCGCTGTCGCTCTACAGCATCTGCCTGCGATGTCTGAAGCGAGTCAAACTAAACTGGTTTCCACCAGCGATACTTGACACTGGCCAAGGCTTCAAACTGGTTAGATCGTAGAAAGAAAAAAAAAAACAAAAGCTATTTTTATTTTCAGATTATATTTCTTGGACGCTGAAAATAGGCAGCTATTGGATTGTTAACGTGCCGCTATCCTGTTCGTTACTGAAAAACTAATCAATGTAGTTACTGATTCGTGCATTTTGAAATGTCTTTTTAGAACCAGTTTTATATTCTTTGCAAGATTTTCTATTAATGTTTTTAGCTTTGATTAGAGATCTTAACATCCCTGTTGAACAGATGGATAAAATGTGACTGAGCACATCGACACTATTTTTGCACATTTTTGCATCGTAAATACTGTTAGATCTGATTCCACCTTGACTTTGAGAACATTCGTGTTGTGCCTTTTACCGTAAAGTCACCAAAGAACATCCAGCTCGCCTGGCTGATCTTCTTAACCTTTAACCAAAGTGGCCGTGGTACATTTTCAGAGGAAGATCTCAGGTGTACATCTTTTTTAAGAAGTCTAGAGCTGAAATTTTTATGTAGTTCTTGTAATTTGATTGTGAAATGATTCCTCTCACACCCTTCTGTACTACACTATGCATTTTACGCTCCACATATATTCAGTGCACTGCTTTGTTGTAACAGCATTTTGTAATGCTTTTGGGGGTCAGTTTTTTTAATTACTCTCCAGCTGCTTCAGGGAGTCCAGAAAGTTTTTTTTTTAACCGTACTGATGACTGCACTACACACAGAGATGTGTGCGAACTACAGTATTTATGTTATAATAAACCCCGGGAATTAAATGCATCACATGATGACAGACATTTTCTTTCTGGGGTTTATTGCAGTTTACTGGGCTATGCACGATTATTCAGGTGAAAGATGGGTACAACTATGCAATAAAGGAGAAGTGGGACTTCACTGCTCAAATCATGAATCGCCAGTGCTCCTCTTTTGGGTAAAAACTGCTATAATTAAATGGGGTTTTTTCATGTGTCTGACACTGGGAGAGTAACAAAACTTAAAAAGGGAATAGTGTATTTGCATAACACTTTTCTGATGTTTTCTAAAATCATATTGAAATGTTGTTTGACAGTACTTTCAAATTTAAACTCATACTTACCTCTTTGATTTGATAAAAACCAAGCGGACTAAATTCAGGTTTTCTGTTGATTTTATTGAAAACATTATAAAATTATGTGGTGCAGCAGCATATTTCAGTTTTTAAGATCTTTAACATGTTCACATTTACACAAACCAAGTTGAAAATGGCTTTTACAGCAAGTTGCGAATGACTTCTTGTCCAGGAGACAAGAACACAGGGCAGAGACAGTAACAGAACATCTACTGCCCCCATGTGGCTGCAAGTGAAACTACACTGAACCCTAAAACACACTAAAGGAAGAGGTCCTTTATCAGTGGGGGAGGCCAGTTCCTGTTTAGTTCTACAGCTCATTAATGAGTCCACTTCCTGAATTCAGTATTTTGTGGTTTCAGAGCTGATGTGCAAATTCATGACTTGGGTTGGTTTAAGTCGGACAGAAGCACTTTGACCGACCCAAGGCATGGACACAGGTACACAGTGAAACCCCATCCCGTGTCTAAAAGGCTTCATTTACGAAAGGAGGGAAAGAAAGCAAACTTCCTGAACTTCTACCAAGTTCACAAGCAACTGAATTAGCACAGCACTGGATAACGCGTACAAACATTGATTTTAGGGTTTTAAATTTGAACAGTAATCTTTATATTCAAAGAAGAGGGTGAAATATTTTAACAGTTGCAGCCTGAATGAGCATGAGAATGATCTTTGCAACAAAAAAAAAAAGAAGCAAACTTCAGTTTAGTGTTTGTGGCAAAAGAAACATGATGACTAACCCTCTCATTTGAACAGCAGATTCTACTGGATTACATTCACTAGAAAATTACTATAGTGTCATTAAACATCAGCCTAGTTTACAAGAGGGAAATTTGGAGATAGATTCACAGATGTCGTTTACTTAGTCTTCAACTATGCAGTATGTAGCCACCGGGACACGATGAGTGACACAAAAAATTTACAGCTGATTCTCTGACAGTCACAAGACCTGGACAGGACAAAGACTAAAGCTTTCTGAGGGACATTTTTTGGAAACAGAAGATCCAACCTGACTGGAAGCAACAGTGTTATTTTCAGTTTGAATCAGTTGGATTTAAGTGTAAAGCTTTTTTTTTTGAGCATTATTAAGTTAAGAATATTTAAATAAGGCTGCAACAACTACTAATTTATTATCGATTAATCTGTTGATTATTTTCTTGGCTACATGATCATTTTGTTTAAAGAAGGTCTGAAAAAAAAAGTGAAAAATAGCCACTATGAAGTTGTAGTTTCATCCAATACCCAAAGATATTTAGTTAAGTATTACATCAGACAAAAAACAGCAGCAAGAGGCCACCACAGAATGTTTGGTGTTTTTGCTTGGAAAAAAATAATCACTGAAACATGATCGATCATCAAAATAGCTTAGGAATAATTTTCAGTTGATTCATTTACATCACTACATTTAACAATTTTGTTTGTAACTTACAAGAGAAAAAGCAACTAAGATGATTCCACATATTCAGAATGAGAGACAATTAGTGTTACAGAAACAGGAGAGTTGAGGTCCACAATTTTCCCATAAGTAAATTTGGTTTCGATGGTCTGACCTCCAGGTCTTAATTTCCATTAGTAACATAAAAATTGCCGACACGACTAATCCCAGTGGTTTTGGACTCTGCTTTAGTTGAAATGAAAAGGAATCTAAATGAGGTTTAACAGCTGTTTGAGCGGCTCAAGTGGGTCTGAGTGGTATTTATGGCTTTAGCAAGAATGACATCTAAGCTTTGGCTTGTTGCATGTGCAATGTGTCAACCCTGCAGAGCTGGAGACGGATGGTTCTCTGCCCAAACCAAACGCAACTAAGGCTCCGATCAAACAAAGCACCTTTTAGCAGCCTGGTTTTCAATGAGTGATTACTGCTTTTGCATTGCTGAGCACCTTGCATTTTCTTTACTCTATACAGCTGGACACCTCAAGTACGACAAAAAAAGTTTCCCTATTGTCAAATTAAAATGAATTGAGGTGGGCCTTTCATGGTGGTTATGACAAGAAGTAGCAGCGTACATGGTTAGTGTGAAGCTACCGTAATGTCACTTTTATGTTGCCGTGGGCGGGCTGAGACATATCTACTTTCTAACGTCTTACTAGCTGTAATTAGGCCTGACGATTAACAGCAGATTGTACCCTGAACTGTCCCCAACTCATCCTAAAATAAGCCTTAAACCAACCATCATCCAGGTAAAGCTGCTGGACCAGCTGGTGGTACTCCCTGTGATTTCTACTCTGTCTAAGGGTCTCTGATTCCCTGTGATCAACATACTGTACCATTTGGAAACAACCTCTCATCTTCAATCAGAGCAAGTGCTCTCTGGCTGTCAGATTGTAAAGGTACAGATTTGTGAGTACTTTACAGCAAAACAGCGGTTAAGACAGGTGAAAAGACGCCACAAGCTGCAAAAAGCGCTCTGTCCGATCGGGGCAGGCTTCAACCAAGAAAAGGCATTGCGATGCACCTCGTGTTTCACACGCTGTCTGACTGGGGCCTAAACCTTCATTTCTCCCATGTTAAGGCGGGTTTCGTTTCAGGTGATTCAGACACAGCAGAACGTGACATTTTAATAAAATTAAAGCATTAAATAATAATTTAAAAAATACATTTGGCATAAAAGGAATCAGATATTAAATTCACCCTCTGATGTGACTGAATCCGCTGAGCCCAGCCTTATTTACAGTCCTGTTACAATGGAGGGACATCCTGATCTCTGCCATTCCTTACTGCACCGTGTGTGAGTCGACATGTCTCCATGAGAAGGGAGCACGTCTTCCTGTCAGTGTGATTGTCATGGATGTGTTCGTCATAGTGCTGCAGATTCCTCATTTTTACAAAAAGGAACTGGAGTACAATCTAGTGTTCAGAATCCATTTACCCTAAAGAAACAACAGTAGTGACAAAACATTTACAAAAAAAACACCCAAACTCTACCCCATATATTTCTGTATAATCAGCAGTTAAATAACTAGAGTATGGTACATCATGATTTTCTTTCTTTCTTTTTTTTTTTTTTTTTTTTTTAAACAAACTTGTCGTTTGTCTGAGAGGAGCGAAAGGCTTCGGCCAGTTCCTCCTCTCTCTGTCAGACTGAGCGAGGATCCCCAGCAGTTACAAGGACCCGAGGTTCTCTGGGAATCAGAACCGTGAACTGTCAATGAAAAGCTGACGTTGTCTCCCACGTGTACATGATGTGTCTGGAGCTTGCAACCAACCCTTAGAAAAAAAAGAGTACTCTTAACTTTCAAAGATGCGTTGGAATACGATAGACAAAAAGTAGAATATTAACTGAACATAATAGAAATGTGTCGTCACTAACCAAGCTCCATTATAACTGCTGCTTGGCGATATCGTGGCCCAAACCCCAGGGTGATACTGAACATCAGTCACCTACTGAAACGTGTCACTGCTCCCAATACTCCTTTTTCTCACCTGCACTGATGCGACTGCACAGAATAAAGCGTATTTACAGAGGCGGGCATTTTTCCGCAATCTTGTTTTCAAAGACAAAATGTGCAGCTGAGAAAACGGAGAACTGCTGTCGATTATTGGTCACGTGTCTGTCTGCTTCCCTGATCACCTTTATCCCCCCTTCCACTCTGTTTCCCCTCATCACCCAACTTCCAAACTAATGTATAAATAACACAAAAAATGTATCTTGTCCTATGTATAATTCCCCAAATGCTTTTAAAAAATAGAATGAGGTAAATCCCTGTAGTAAGACAATAACTAGGCAATGCACCGAATGAAAATTGCCCCTTCCACCCCCTCGCCTCTGTTGAATGACTACTTGGTTCATGTAGGCACAAAAAAAGTCTACACAGCACGTACATGTGTCCATCGGTTTGCCTCTACGTGTGTCTTTGTGTCACGACTCTCCTTCAGTCTTTTCATTTCGCGCCATCAAACCTCGTCCTGTTGCTGCTGACAGACCGGTTACGACTCGTGCTCTCCCGTCTCAGGACTTCCTGTGCCGCACCGTCTCGGAGCTGCCGTTCAGCTTGCTCCGCCCGGATGGGGTGGCTGTGCTGCCGTTGCCCAGAGGACGGTCCCGGTCCGTGGGGACTTCCTGTTTGCGTCGACGGGTCTCTTTGTAACGGAGTGTGATGTCACTGTGAGAAAAGAGAGGACACAGTTAACAGCCTCGGGAACAGTTCCTCATGGCTAGATTCTGTTCCACCAGCTTTATTGCTCAATGCGCTTCCTCATGGAAAACACATTGAGCAATTAAAATAAAACAGACGTGTTCCTGAGGTCTTCTATCTGTTTTTCAGCAAAATACTTGTCATTTTTAAACCTCAACACAACAAAGATAAAAAGGAAACACTTAAATTTAGAGTATCTGAAAGTAAGGAAGCTGATTTAAGACTGTTGATTGTCTAAAATAACCCATGAGTTTTCACACTCTACAACGACCATTTTATTTGTTGAGACAACAAATGTGATGCTGCTGACACCTTTACTTTCTAAAGAAAAGCTACGTCACTTTCTCTCTCAACCATGATATGCATCGTCATGGAGAAAAGCAAGAAGTCCAAAGAGGTTGGCACTCCCCCTCTATCGTCATGGAGATGCTAAATTGCAAGAATCAAATACCAGTGCCAAGTTCTTCGAGGGATAATTAATAAGAAAACTTTGGTTTACTTAAGAGCATAATACTCTATGAGCTGTGAATAACTGATTGAAGTGTCTAAAGGTGTGTGTCCACATTGTGATTTTCTTTAGCAGAAAGGTGGTGGCAGGACAGCAAGGAGCACTTTGTCCAAGCGACTCGTGGCTTTTGTTTCTGTGACAACGTCTGCTAGGTGGCTAACATAATGCTATGTTAACACAGGGCTGACTACACAGTTAACAAGCTTACAACACAGGGGAGATGGTAAATGGACCTGCACTTGTATAGCACCTTTCTAGTCATCTGACCATTCAAAGCGCTTTTTTCACTACGCGTCACATTCACTCTTTCACACACACATTCATACACTGGTGGCTGAGGCTACCATACAAGGTGGCAGTTCTTAACACACTCACACACTGATGGAACAGCCATTGGGAACGATTTGGGATGAGATACTTCGACATGCAGATTGGAGGAACCGAGGATCGACCCGCTGATCTTCCGATTAGGGGACGACCTACTCTACCTTCTGTGGTGATAAAGGTTCAACACTCACCAGCAACACTTCCTTCCCATAAATAGACTTTTCTGTCTGTTTCTGAGTGACAAATCACATAGCTCGGGATAGACAGTATCTCAAGGAGCAGCTGTGACAACATCACTGCCTTCTGACAAACAATTCAGCCAAAATTGCTCGGAGCCGTCCGCTACGTGGACGTAGGTCTTAATCTGGCTACCTCTTATGCATATGCCATTACTGGTTATATACCATCGATGTAACCCAACCTGGGCCCTATCTCCCCATGTGTATGTGTGCGTATGATTCATAGGTACAACTTGTTCTAAAATTGGTTCAGTATTGAGGGAGGCGGATGCAGCCGGCAGCCGCGAAACGAGCTAAAACGGTAACGGGGGCAAATGCATCCCGTATAAGTTTGCACATTAAAAGTGCTTTTTTTTTCGCCACTGACCGGTTCAGATCACCAGTGCTATCTCTGTAAATAGCATACTAAGTGTTTCCCTTACCTCTGGGCTGTGTGACGTCATCTCGCGAGAGCTTTGCTCCACTGTGTCTGTAGCTCTCTCTACTCGTGGGACAGCCGTTTTCTTGAGGAAGAGGTGTTTCGGGATTGGATGTCTTCTCTTCTTCGGCTGGCAGTAGTCATCTTGGGAGAAGTGAGCACTGCAGACCCGATGGTCTGCAAGGCGCAGTGTCTGGACAGGAGTGTTAGCATCCATTTGTAGCACAACTAGCCACAACTTCAGCATCTCGCCGTCCGACAAAGGCAGCCTATGAAAGCTGTACGGGGTGTTGCGCGACATCCTGTTCTTGCAATTCGGATAAGCACAAACACGAACCATTGTTTTCAATCGATGCAGTAAAACTCTCAACTGTACTCCGGGACAACCAGCGGCGCTCAGCATGGCTCCTCTGTTTTCTTCCAGCAACAAGCAAAGCTCTCACGAGATGACGTCACAGCCGGGAGGAGGTGAAGGGTCAGGGAAACGCTTAGTATGCTATTTACAGAGATAGCACTGGCGATGTGAACCGGTCAGTGGCGAAAAAAGCACTTTTAATGCTTAAACTTATACGGGACGCATTTGCCCCCGTTACCGTTTTAGCTCGTTTCGCGGCTGCCGGCTGCATCCGCCTCCCTCAATACTGAACCAATTTTAGAACGAGTCGTACCTATGTATCATACACACACATACACATGGGGAAATAGGGCCCAGGTTGCAAAATACCGAAGTTATCCTTTAATGGTGGAGCACCAAACCTCTTCACATCCCCACAATACTCACCTTTGTCTGCTGATGCTAATGTAGTGTAGCAGATGATGGAGACGGATGTGACACACCTGAACCTGAACAACTGGGTCAAATTGTGTTTGCAGATAATTCTTTGAGCCTGTTTATACCTGGTAATGACATGGGGCTTTGGTGATCCCATCACAAGAGGAAATAAAAGCGTAAACCACCAAGACGCACTGTGGTGGTCTGGGACACATTTGACCAGACCTTTTATAGTGTACACTCTACGCTGATGCATCCTGACTAGTCCCCCGACAAGCACGTAACAGAAAAATAAGCCATCAATGTAGGATGTGTAGGATGTAATGGTCGGTCTTTAACTTGCCCATTTTAAGATGAGTTAGACGAAGTGTTGTCTGATCGGCCATCGTTTTTTTGCCCTATGGAAGGAGATGTGTTGAATTCTGCTGACAGTGGTATCTCCAGCTGCACTAACACAACCGCTAACGTGACTGGCGAACATGCTGGTGAGCAGCTAGTGTGGACACAGTAACTGTGCGCAGGGCCCTTTGACTTTTTAGGGCAAGTCACATATAAGCAATAAATTCTGAATACAAGTGGTCAGCCTCAGACGTATTATAGATACAGGTGTGAAAGGTTATGTGTCTCAGCTCTCCACTTGTGTTCAGATCACAGAGACAGATGTTGATACCAGGTGTAGACAGGCTTTAGCTCAGTGAGACTAACAGTAACAGGAGGTACATGCGCACCTTCTCCCACCCTAACAACACAATAATGGTCACAATGCTTTTCTTTAGGGGTAAAAGTGACTTATTTGTAACCAGAGAAATCTAAATGCATTATAACCATTTGCAAATACGATTCCACCCAGCGTGTTTTACAATTAAACGGCATGCTGTAGTGTCTGGTGTCGTTGATGCACTGTGCTGTATGACTGGACGACGTGCACCATGAGGGCTGATCTGATTGGCTCTCATCAGGTGAAGGGCAGTTCAGCTGGAGGAGCCGGCATGCTGACAACCACATGTGTGTGTGAAGTGTGCCAACACTTTATTTTGGTTTCATTCAGTGACCCCCTTTGTCTCCTGTCTATCACTTCTACAATGTCAGCATGCTGGCTGACGTCTGTGTTACTTATCTGACTCACTGCATCTAAGAATAGAAATGATGTGAAAGGAAATGGTAAAAATAAAGACTAAAGAAAAATTTAAAGTGCCATGCAGGAGACGGACCCATGTGGAGTAACATCTTGTGTTGTCTAGAGGATCCCAAAGATCTTCTGAGTATAAGTATGGATCCAAACAGTGACATCTCAGAGGGGAAATAAAACAAAATACAAAACTGCTGATAGGAGGAAACGCCTCTCTCCTATACCTACCTCACTGGACATGGACATTACTGCTGAGCATGGGCAGGAAGGAGTTGGGTGGGAGAAAGGAAGGGAGGGAGGATGGGGAAGGAGAAAGCAGACAAAAAGCTTAACATGCTGGGGCATGGCTGCGCTTCACAGGAGCACTACTCAACAGAAGGTGAATCAAACCAAAAGCAACCTAAAATATATCACTGCATGAGGTCAGGAGGAAAAGGAAAATCAGATACAGGGCCTACTGATGAAGAACGCTCATTGGATCACATGCACATAAACCCAGGGTTCCCATGTCCATCAGATTCCTGGAAAAGTTATGAATTAGCAAAACTGTTTTCCAGGCCTGGAAATGGTTTGGAATTAGCGTTTAAGAGATTTTTTGACTATACACTGTTTTAAATATATTTATAAAAATCCCAAAACATGTCTATGATGTGTGAAATATGATCCTTGTATTACTAATTTAAAATCTAGTGCTGCACTGCGTGACCATTGAAACGTCACTAGTATCACAAAATATACTTAAACCGGATCACCATCATGTTATCACCAAGGCCGCGCCCCCTTTTTGGGTAAATAAATGTGACATCACATAAGGAGACAAAAAGGTAAATACCATGAGGTAACCATCTTTACATGTGCAGATGTTAGCGGTGGGGGAAATATCGATACAGCGTAGTATCGCAATATTTTTGTGTGTCAATACTGTATCGTCAAACAGTGACAAATGTGTCAAAATCTATTTTATTGTATAAATCACTAATATTACAATTACTAATTAATCTTTAGGTAGCCTACTAGAATAATATAATCAACTGCATTTTTCAATCCACGAGAAAAATTTTGCTGCTGCAAAAAATGGTTTCAGTAAGGTGAACAGACTTTATAAAACAGATGTTGACAAACAAGACTATATTTTATTGCAATACTCAGCATATCGCAACATGTTTAAGATCGCAATAATCGTGACTTAATTATCGTGATTATATTGGATCATGGATCCTCTGGTGATTCCCACCCCTAACAGATGTATACATGAGTAATATCTGGCTACTGTGTTGTCATTGATCCACTTGGATGAGGGAAGACTGAAGCAAATCCAACTGTAATCCAAACACATGTCAAATTGCACTGACATCTACAGGATCTTTGGCTGTCTATCCTTCAAAAAAGGGCGTGGCCTTGAAGTTTTTGGCCGTATCCATATGTGCCGGTCTGGTCGATTGGAATATGGAGCTAGCTGGTTGTTGCAATGTCTAAAGTTAGCAAGCACTAGCAGTTTGCTTAGCTGCAAATATCTGGTGCATGCTTAATAATGTATGGCTGTATCACTATATAAGCCTACTCATTTTAAATTACTTAAAGTCAGGAAACTGGAGTGAAATATTATAGGAAAGTTACGGAAAAGTTTTGAAAATTAATTGGTAAAAATGTGTGGGAACCTTGTAACCCATGTTCATGAAATTCAATTGGTTATTGTGATTTAACTGTACTTTTTTGCAAAGCAGTGGTGACTGAGAACAAATGGCAATTTATTATTTTTAAACTGCCACAAAAAAAAAAAGAAAAGCTCAATCCCTTCTTTGCTTCTTTAGTCTCCTGTTTTTAAAGTAATTTCTCTTCCTGAATGAGCACAGAATTTTATCATTTCTTTTAGGCATCCATGACCTATGTCGTTAAGGAGCTTTGCAGCTAATTTTATCTAAATTTCTAACCCCTGTACCCCCTTGCCCACACTGCGTCTTACCGGATGAAGAACCGCCACAGGGTCCAGATTAAGATGAGGAGGAGTCCTAAGAACCAGCACTGCATGATGAAGAAGGGGATGGGCAGCATGATGGTGGTGGGGTCATACTTGAGCACTATGAGGAACTCAGTCACCGTGATTGCTGCCACCAGCCACGCCTGCTGGCCGAGCTTTTTGTGGAACTTCCTGTGGGAAAAATCACAAGACGGTGTCATCATGGAAAAGTCATCAAACTGAGAGAATGTTTTTACTGTTTGTAGGTGAGACTGTGCTGCAGGCGACACCCAAAATAGACATTATATCACAGTAATACTCAAGGTTACAGAGCTGCTGAAAAATCTTTCTGCACAATAGTTACTACACTTTAAAGTAAAATAGTTTGTAAGTTTTTAGAAAGCAGCAACACACTGATATACCCATCAATTAAGACAAAACTGCTACATTATGTAGAGCTGACTGCTCATTCTTTGTTGCAGTGAACGGGACCATTTTTGTTGGATTCTGATACAAATAACGCCACAGATTTAGTCAACTTAAAACTTTCCCTCACAAACGACCTGAAAGAAATGACCAAGCTCGTTTGGCCTGCGACTCCTCACTATGAAAAAGAAAATGTTGTCAATTGCTTAAGGCAATGCAACATGTTTGCATATTTGTCAGACATGTTTGCTTTCTGTAGGCAGATGTGATAAGAAGCTTACTATCAGTCAGATAAATGCACTCCCTCCCTAATCTGCTCTGAGGGTTTTCCAACAACAAGCTCACATGCTGCACATACTGGTACTACTACTACTACTACTAGCACTGAACTGGAAAAATGAGTTTATTCACATACAGAGATAACCATCAAAGACTAAACATCATACAGTCAGTGAAATGTCCCCTTGCAGGATGGCTGACAAAACTTTGTGGGAATTATTATGGTGAATTTATCTCCTCACTGCTGTGTTGCTTATTGCTCTTTTTTTTCTGCTTGGTAATTAGAGGTCAACCGATTCATCGGTTTGGCCTATTAATAGGACTTTATATAAAGTATCGTTAATAGTGGAACAGGGCTCCGATAGTGGCTGATAGCTGTAACCTCCACTTGTCACGTGGGTGCAGCCTTGCACAGAGTAGCCCACATGCAAGTACTAAAATGTATGCTTTAGATTATTTGTATGATTTAAATTAAAGTTACCTAATGTAGGACAGCTTTACTTATTTATCAGGGGCATAATAAGGTTGCTGGTCATAGAATAGCGTTATAAGCTTTCTCTGTTTTACTACAAAGCATGGTCCGTATAATTTCATTGGAATTAAGTAGCAAGCTACTAGCAATGTGTGTGAAATTAATTTCTGATAACCTAAACAACCATTAACTCATTATTACCTCGAGACCGGGAGTGGCCGACACTCAGTGCGCTCCAGCAACACATGCACAACTTACTTTCAATCTCATTTTCCACTGTACATCAGATATAATTTTCTCAGAAAGCGGTTATCCCCACATTTTTATGGCGATATAAAATGTGACTTTGTCCCAGGGAACAGCTGATTTTACCACAAGGCTGTTTAGTGCCGTTCATGTCATAACAGGCCTGTTTAAAGTCAAGGTTGGCAGGTGTTATCGGCTTTTTCCTGCTCCAAACTATCGTTATTATATCAGCCATTAAAAATACACTATCGTCAACCTCTATTGGGAATGAAGGACCACTATCTTTACTGACGTGGAAACGTGGGAAACAAATCCTTCAGCAAAATTTATATACTATATTTATATACTGTACAAAAAACACACAACTATAGCAGTTGTTGTGTTGCACTCAGGACAAGTTGATGCCAGCAAGTTTCTAATGATGCATCTTCACTGTGTGGTGCAACACAGCTCTACTCGACTTGACCAACTCTATCTTGGTTTTCCATTAGCAAAAGTTGTAATAAGTACTTTTTTGGTACCACCTCAGTTGAGGTTACAAGCAAGCTGAGCCGATACTAGAAGGTGGAGTTAAAGCACTGCAGACCACTATCTGCTCAGAGAGAATCGTCACTAGAATCGTCACTTGCATACATTTTTAAACAGCCAAGCTACCGTCAATAGTGACCACAATTGTTTCATTCATTCAACGCAGATTTTTAAACATGGCAGCCTGCAAAATTACACTGTACAGTACACCATGCAACTGATGAAGTGCAAATGTTCCTCTGGTTGGTTGCTGACTGAGAGTTCGGCGAGTGTCGTGTTGAAGATAATGTTACAGCAGTTTCATGCAGCATCACTATGGCAAGCAAATTTGAGAATCCTAGGATAATGAAGGAATGACCCGCCTTTCTCTCACTATGATTGGCTAGTACTTGTTGCCTTTGTTGGTTGAACTGGTTAGATTTAGGCATGAGGAGTGGGACTGGTTTGGGGTAGAGTAAAGGTGCGGACACACCAAACCGACATCAAAGAACTAGCGGCGACGAAAGCCAACTGCTGCGTCGTCTACGTCGCCTCACGTCGCCCTGTGTTAGTTGCATTTGAAGACACTACACAGACTACATCCGACGGCCAAGTGGCACGTACGTTCTGCGCCTGCGTGAGAGAGAGCGGAATGACAGAGTGATACATCCTGACAGCCGAGGTGTTACCTACCTGTGTAGCCGAGTACCGCAGCACCTCCACGGACTATTACATCCAGACGGTCCCGGTGTTTCCTCCGCAGGCTCCACTTCACTCAGCTGCCCGACAAACCCGCTGCTTCTTCCCACTTTAACCTGAATAACAAACCAGGGCTCGGTGCTCCGGTTGGATCCAAACAGAGAGCCGGGGCTAGCTCAGAGACTAGCGGAGGCTAACTGGCTGTGCTTCCCTCCAGTCATGCTGCGGCTAACACTCCGCTAGCCGTTCCCAGCTAGCTCCAGTTTGTTATTCAGGTTAAAGTGGGAGAGGCAGCGGATCTGTCAGGCAGCTGAGTGAAGTGGAGCCTGAGGAGGAAGCACCGGTTAGCCCTGGTTTCACTACAGGCAGATTCAATCGCTACAGGGGCGAGGAAATAAAACCTAAACAGCCAATCAGAGTGATCTCTCTCACCGACTAGCTCCGCCGCCGATTCAACGTGCTCAATTGGCCGAAAAGCCGCCGACGCCAAAGGGCCGGCGGTGCGGGACACACCACAAAAACTACGCTGACAGACGCTCACCCACGGCCCGACTTTGGTCGACGGCTGACCGTTGGCTTGGTGTGTCAGGGCCTTAAGAATGTCAGGGTAAGCCATTTAGAGTAAAGCAGAGTAAGGTGGGCCATTCCTGCATTTAGTAGGATTAGCTGAGAATCCTGCCTACACTGAGGAGTTTCGATCTGCAGTGGAAAATGAAATGGACAAAACCAGTCGGGACCAAACTGAGCTGAGGTGAGTCGAGCCAAACCATACAGTGAAAATGCGGCATCAGTTATAGATCAGTATTCCAGACACGGTATGATCTACCTAACTCTACTTGTACATGTGGTCAACCTATGAACCCATTCAACCTCTGCACTTCCCATCAGTCAACTTTATGTAGCTGCTACTCACGGGTCATCCATGAAGTCGTAGATTTCCCTCATGGCTACACCTCCCACGTTGACAAAGAAGACCAGGCGGAGCAGCACCAGGTAGTGTTCAGGAGGCATCCACAACACAAACTTCAGGTAGAAGGTGTTCAGCTCCGCCAGGAGAAACTAAGACGGTACAAGATAGGATAACACAGGTCTTAATGTAGGTGCAATGAGAATATCATAATACATTTGTAGGCGGTTAATCATCATGTTTTGATATATTAATAAATCTGAATAATATTAAAGTGAGAAAATAACTGTTACTGACATAGGTTCATTAACTTATTACTTTTCTAAATAAGTTTTAGTTCAAAAAAGAAAAAAAAGCAGAATCTATGAAGCTAAAGAGCTTCAGAAAGTACACAGTGATGTTTTTAAGCCTATACTGTATACCTTACATAAGTCTATTACATAACCAACAATCAAAAACGTAATCACATTACAATGATGACAAATGTAGAAAAACATTTAGGTTAACAAGGTTAAGAAGCTTAAGTAGCATGGACTGACTCTTGGTCATGTACAGTATGTTGAGGATGTCTTTCATGACCATACATGTTCACTATCTTCACTGTATTGTCATCTCCTATTATTTCACATTTTTCATATAAATAAAAAACAGGTTATTTCTCACCATAAAGATGATGCCTAACACAGCAAGCCAGCGACGAAGGTTTGAAGCAGGCTTCCACTCGAACTTCACCCAACTGTACGGTGTGAACTGGAATGCTATCCGCTTTATCTTCCCCCTGAGAGAGGACACGGCAGAGACACAGTTGGAAATAAATAAAGGTACATTTCTAACACAGCAATGTTGGTGCATGTGTAATTAAAGGGGGCAATACCAGCCCATTAATGCACACTATTTTTTTCATAATAATAATTGTGGAGAAGTTACAGAAATATACTTTTAAAATCAGTATAATTTGTTTAAATGCCATGGTTTGATTCTATAAGAGCAGGGCTTTGATCGTGGGTCAATCACACTTTTGAATATACCATATCTTGCTTTAGAAAGGCAGCTGTTGTCAATGATTAGTGCAGCAGGTATGAAGTCGTACTTGTATGTAGGAATGTTCCACAGGCCCTGCCACTGGTAGGGCTTCATTGACAACCAGGCCAGGGTCTTCATGCCACAATAGATCCCCAGACCGTTACACACCAACACATCCATGATCCACTAGAGAAAGATAAGCAAAACAATTTTATCAAAGAATAAAGAAAAAATACACAGTGATATTCCTACACAACTGTGATCCACCTACACAAGATAGACCTTTTCTTAGGACTTTGTGGGCGCGTACAGATCTCCCTGACTCTAGCTTTGTTGCAACCTAGGAAGGAAAACTCACACTTGACGAAACATTTGTCGGACAGAATGAAATGAGAACATCAGTGTGTGTGCCAGGCCTTGTTTTTAATGTAAATCCTTTCTCTTCAGAATTGTGTCTCCCTCTTAAAATTACACATACAGTAGATATTCAGTCTCTATTATGTATAAACTTGTACTGTTATTCATATTTACTTTAAAAAAGCAGTTGTTTGTGCAATAACTTCAGTAACTGCCCTTACGTCCTATTGATGCAATCTACTTAATATGTTTTTATAGTCAACAATATCTGTCTGTTTACATTCTATTATGTTGCTCTATTACTTCCTAATGGTGCTTATATGACTTTCCCTGCTATCACTTGTGTTGCTTAGACCACCTTGTTTCCCGGGGGCATGACATGAAGTTCTTATCATACAAACAAATAACAACTTAATTGCTACCATAAAGCTTAATAGCAAGGAGGGAGCAAGCACAAGGATATTGAAAAATCACAATGCCTCCTCAACTGTTGATGCAAGACAACGCTCCACGCTGGGTGTGGTTACATGATGGCTTCTCATTCGGAATGAAATAAATCTGAATGAAATCATTCGGAATTAAAGTTTTTCCAGGTAGTTTACATGGGAAATATTCATCCCGAATGAGGGTTTACATGGGAGATCAGTTATTAGCCTTTATTTGGGTCTGTGCAAGGTTTGGGGCAGGGAAGGTTTCTGATTGGATAGGGGACGGGGCGGATGTTACGTGTTTACGTTTACCGGAAGAAAACACTGTAGTCCTCGTTCCGGATAACAAGATGCTTGACGACGCCGTTCTTAGTGCCTTTTTCGTTTGTTTTGCTGATATTCTTGAAGCAGCAGTACAAACACAACCTTGTTCTGCTAATGCTTCGTCTGTTGAGGAGGAGAAGGGAGGTAGAAGGTCGAAGGAGGGAGATAGAAGACCGTGCTGTGGCGAATGGAAACCGGTGAGTGCAACGAGTCCGACTCCTCTATCTCAGCCCGTTGCTGCATACCAGTCATCGCGCCAGAAGGGCAAGGAAACGAGCATGCGCAGAAAGAGCAGAATGAACTTAAAGAAGAATGAGTGTATACAAGTGCGAGAAATTCTTTCATTCGGAATTAGAAACGGAATATTCCAGACCCTTACATCGGAATGAATTTTCAAGCACATTTTCATTTTCATTCCGAATTAGGTGTTTACAAGATCACTTTTAATTAGGGATGGGTCACGATTTTCGAATAGTCATTTTATTTTTGAAAAATCGATTTTTCTTATTTCCCCCCCTTTATTTGACATGCAATTCAGCTCCTAACCGCACGAGGGCAGTCTAGGGGGGGGATTATTCGAAAAATTGTCGAATACTTGCCACGATTTTCGAATAGTGTTTTTGCTTGTGTTGCCCATCCCTACTTATAATAGGAATGAACTTTCATTCCTATTAAAAGGGAATTAAACTGTCCATGTAAACCCACTCATTGTGCTTTCACCAGTCACTGCAGAGCAGCAGCTCAGACGTACAGTGACCTTTGCAAACTTGAGTAAATTCAGCACATGGTGAGAAGTTTACCTATCTGTCCTGCTGAATGGCTCGTGAGAAAACAAGACTGAGTTGCAGACTTATTGGAAAAATGTCCAACTGCAGCCCAGCCCTATGAGGTCTGCAACTGTTCAGCAATATAATTCTTCACGATAATTCGACTTATCAAGGTCAGCAATTATTATATAATCATTATATTAGTGGTATAAAACGGTCTTAAAATGACAATAGCATCATTTATCACAATTATTTCTGGGACAACAAATCATCCACCTAAAGTAGGTGGCCTATGCAGTCATGTTTTTTCTGTTGTTGATGTTTATGTATACAGTTATCCTACATTTTGAATAAGTCTGTACACAGCTGCAGGTCAAGTCTCTTCTCACGGTGACTCACAAGAATCTCCATCTTATGTGGACACATTCGAACAAACACACCTGCAGTCATACCGATGTTTGTTCATTGCAGTATATTCATATTAACACCTGTTGATTCTTCGGTAAGCAAAGGAGAAGTAATATTTGTACGTACATGGTCCCACCAGCACTCGGAGAAGTTAGGTAACTGGTGCTCCAGGCTGTATTCCAGGAACTCAAACATGACACTGATTATCATACACATCCACCAGTCCCGAATCATCAGAGTCTGAGGAAGAGAAGAGAGCAAAGGGGGACGGTGAGTAGGAGGAGGTAAGTGACGTGGAGTGGGAGGGGGTCAGCAAGATACCACAGAAAGAAAGGAAACATTCGTCATTGCTGCAAATGCAACAGAGCACACCGGTGCTGTCGGTCTGTTTCATAAAACAGCAAGCTGGTTGTCAGTCTGTTACAGAAAAGACTGGTCGAGTTTACAGGACAGATTTTTTAACATGGTGATCAGCCAATAAATTACAGGTTATATCCTGATATATTAATAACATATGAGTTGGTGTTAAATGATTCAGGTGCTTGCATCTTAGTGGGTCAGATATTTGCAGTCCCCCTCCAGACACATTTTAGATTATGCACTTGTACTATTACTTTGTTTAGGATGTTCTTCCACATAGTAGATCTTCTCCTTCTCCCTCAATGAGAAATTCTGGATCTGGCCTCTGCCTCACCCACCTTCACTGCTTGCAGAGAGTTTGCTCATTAAGATGGCCAACATTAGCGTTAGAGTAAACATCTGAGAGATTCAGCTACACATGTTTGACCCCAGTCAGACCCAGACTCACATGAGGAGTCTGTTGTGCACCAAACTCAGCGACTAGCAGACATATCAGAATGGTGAGTGTAGTTAGCATCTTTTATTTATGTTGTTTGTGAGCTTGTTAGCTTGTTAGCTTGTAGGCTAACTGGCAGCAGCTGACCAAACATTAATGGTTGTGAAACATACAATTATATCTGCTATGATGTTACAGGGCATTCACATTGGTTCGGTTTACATCCAAAAACTGCACAGTCTATCACGTTTGCTGTCAAAACTTTCACTATGCTAATGCTAACTCTGCTCTCTGTACTGACTGTCTGCTTGGCGCTGGAGAGTTTGGGTTTCTCTGCTAGTGTTGTGTCAAAGTCTGTTCCACTGTCGTCATGTGTTTCCCATAGAAAGGTGCGGACACACCAAACCAACATCAAATAACTAGCGGCGACGAAAGCCAACTGTTGCGTCGTCTACGTCGCCTCACGTCGCCCTGTGTCAGTTGCATTTGAACAGACTACACAGACTACATCCGACGGCCAAGTAGCACGTACGTTCTGCGCCTGCGTGAGAGAGCGTGGAGCGCGAGAGCGGTACATCCTGACAGCCGAGAGGTTTCCTATCTGTGCAGCCGAGCACCGCAGCACCTCCACGGACTATTACATCCAGACGGTCCCGGTGTTTTCTCCACAGGCTCCACTTCACTCAGCTGTAAGATAAACCCGCTGCTTCTTCCCACTTTAACCTGAATAACAAACCAGGGCTCTGTGCTCCGGTTGGATCCAAACGGAGAGCCGGGGCTAGCTCAGAGACTAGTAGAGGCAGAGATATTGGATAAAGCGAGATACCCCACTCAGCTCACTTCCTGATTCAGTGACGTCAGCGCCACGCCCCCGTAGGAGACTTGCAGCGGGGTTGAGGGAGAACAGACTCTGATTGGAGGGAGAGCTAACCACGCCCACTTAGGAGACAGGAAGAGTAACCGTTTTCTTAATATTGGATAAGCCTACGGTGGGGTATCTCCTTTATCCAATATCTCTGGTGGAGGCTAACTGGCTGTGCTTCCCTCCGGTCATGCTGCGTCTAACGCTCCGCTAGCCGCTCCCAGCTAGCTCCAGTTTGTTATTCAGGTTAAAGTGGGAAGAAGCAGCAGGTCTGTCGGGCAGCTGAGTGAAGTGGAGCCCGCGGAGGAAGCACCAGTTAGCTCCGGGCAGATTCAGGCAGATTCACTCGCTACAGGGGCGAGGAAATAAAACCTGAACAGCCAATCAGAGTGATCTCTCTCACCGACAAGCTCTGCCGCCGATTCAACATGCTCAATTGGCCGAAAAGCTGCAGACACCGACGCCAAAGTGCCGATGGTGTGGGACACACAGCAAAAACTAGGCTGACAGATGCTCACCGACGGCCCGACTTTGGTCGACAGCCGACCGTCGGCTTGGTGTGTCAGGGCCTTAAGGCAGCAATTGGCTTTTGAATTTGTGACGTAACTAATGCAGCTTGCTCTGTGTACATTTGAATCTTAGATTTTAAGGAAAAGACACAGACAGCACCTTCTTCAGTAGAAGAATATGAAAACACCTGTGTAAGTTTGCACAGATACAAGTCAGTATAGTCAAGGTCAGACATCTTAGAGGATATAAACAGAAGAAACACATGTTTTGAGTGGAGTGGGGCTTTAAATGCATGTTATTTGTTATCACTGACAAAGACATTGTTTTCATTCCCATAGTAACAAGACTGACTGCTGCAAATCTTTTCTATGTCCCATGCTCAAGTCCTTTCATGACACAGCCATTGAAAACCATTTTGTTTAGAGTGGCAGTTTAAAAGCCGCCAGTTGTTCTTTAAACGACTAATTCAATTAGCACACACAGGTGTATAGTGTCCGGTAACAGCACACTGCATACGTACCTTGATATACCATCCCAGGAAGTGAGCTGGAACAAAGCCATCCATCTTGTCCTGCAGAGACAAACCAATGTGTTACTTTCAACAAGTCATGAGAAGCTTTTTTTTCACTAAGCATTTTCCACTACTTTCTGACATTTAATGGGCTGAACAATTCATTGGTGCATTAGTTGCAGCCCTACGCTTAACTTCTACTCTCTATGTTTTAATAAAGTCCCACAAATAGTTCACATTGGTACCAACCAGAAATGAGAACAGTGAGTACTGGGTCACTGAACAGGACAAAACTTGGCTGGGCATCATAACGCACAGAAATAAAATACGTCCAAAAGCAGTTCTCCGCTGTTTTATTTTTTTCACACACCACAGTTCAACCACATAGCATTTATATTCAAATCTTTCTGCCTCGCACATTTTAGTTTTTGCTATTTTACATACAATTCCAAAATGGTCTCCAAGTCTGTTTTGTTTTTTCTAGATATGTGGTCGTAACTTGACATTTTTAAAGGTTATTCACAAAGGCTGGCTGTAATTTAGGAAAGGATGTGGTGAGCTTGACCCACTCCCTGAGACTGAATTCAGGCCAACAGTGGAGATGGGGTCTGGGTCATCGTGGCAGCAGCAGCAGCAGCAGCAGACTGCCTCCCCGGGGGGGAAGAAGGCCTGATTCTACTGACGGGCTATAATCTGCACCAGACGCAAGCCTCTGGGGCCACTAACTGTGAGTGTGTGCGTTTGTGTATGAGAGAAAGCAAAGGAGAAAGAGACAGGAGGGAGAATGAGTGTGTGAATGTATGAGAGAAAGAAACAGACTCGTTCTCACTATTTAAGAATTGGGTCATTTCCTTATTAGTAGTAATTGAGGGCAAAGAGTACCACAATATAAATAACAGCACCAAGTCAGAAATTTCACTTCTTCGAAGGAGGCTTGTTATGTGCCAGAAGTTTTCAGTTTAACACTCTGAGCATGAACGGTACTGCATATTCAAAATATGTTTAAAACAATAAAATGCCACGTCCACAAAGACACATGTTCATGAGTCACCTTTTATCACTGATAAAAACAGGTGATAAATAGTCTTACCCAGATGTTGTGGAAGGGGTCGCTGACATTGCCTGGGTCATAAATGAGGCAGTTTCCTCCATAGTCGCGCTCAGGGAGCGGCACCCCGAGTTTGGGGTCAATGTACTTCATGAACTGTCGTCCATCATGCACCGTCTGGATAACATGGGTTTAGAGGAAAAGTACAGAAACTATTAGCGCTTGTTCTCTCTGAAAAGGAGCTTCTCTTGTGACATCAAGCCACACTGAGGCTGAATGGTGAATGTTGCAATGTGACTTTTCACCTATGACTGTTACATAAAGGAATATGGAAATGTTTCCAAGTAAACAGATGCCGTTGTTAATCATACTGTCAGGAGTTCAAAACAACCTTCATAACAATTTCTACCAAAAAAGCAAAAATGATTCTAGCTGTTTCCATGCAGCACTACAAAGAACACTACAGAAGAACAAGTTTCCTTTTTTGCTTCTATGAATTGTGGAATTAATGAAGGATTTCACCAATCTACAATTTAATATTTCCTTGCTCGAGAAAAAAAAGTAGATGGCTTAAGTATTAAAACTTCTTTAACAGTATTTAAGCCTGATTACGATTCAGTTTGCCAGCTGTAAAGTATTGCTGTTTGAAAGGGTCTGGCTCGGTGACATTTTAATCAAACTGGGAGAGCACAAAGAGGCTTCCAGGATTCCAGATGTGGGAGGATCGCAGCAGAAAAAGTGGCAAAGATTGGAACAGATAATCTTATATTTTGGCCAGTGTTAAGCCCTGGTTTTAAGATGTCTTAATGTACTCCACTACATGTTTTTTCAGAGTGTAGTTACTTTGCTTTGGTTTGTGAACACAAATCTACAATTTAAACCGACCAAATGTTAGTCGCCAAGATTTCGCAAAAAAAAAAAAAAAAAAAAACACACATAAAAAACATGTAAAACTCTATTAGGAGCTGCGCCTCGTCAAAATAAATCAAAACCTACATGACTGGACCATGTGGGGATTTAATTTTAAAGGACAGACACAGGAAGTGGCCACGCTCAGCACTCAGACAGGAGTCTTGTAATTCCCAGGGCTGGTACCTGCGGTTATTCCACAGGCTAGTTAATAACATGTCGGGCAGGAAATCCAAAGTGTGGGATCATTTTGAGAAGGTGAAGGACGAACCCAAGGTGATATGTAAACTCATCTTCATTGGTCGACTACAAACATGACGTATCATCTGAAACATGGAAGTAGCTACATGCCCATTAGCCCACAGCGTCATTAACAGGCGGCTCGCTCAGTGTGTGACGTGCACTTGGAGATAAAATATAGGCCTATATTAATGAAGGTTCATTAGTATGGTTTTGTATTTCTCTGTAATGTAGCACAGTGTTAACAATGTTACTGATACTATTCTTTCTCACACCTTCAACACAAACCATTGTGTTGCCCCGCCCAAAATATATGATTTAATAGTTGAATTAATAGCATAAGCATGCGGGCATCTAGTCGACTAATGGCCCTAAATGACGACTATAGGGCGACCAGGAAAATTCTTAGTCAGGCGCAGCCCTAATGTGAATGTCCACAAAATTCAGTTTTGCCAGAGAAGCACTTCTGCTGTACATACTTTATATGTGTATGTACAGCATATGGTTATCCCTTCTGCAATGAATGTTTTAATGTGAGTGTTTCAGTCTATCAGTGCATCAGCATCATCAGCACACCAACCTGGAACAGGATGAAGATGAGAAACAGTTCGTAGACAACGGTGACACAAAGCCAGAACCGCCAGTAAGCTTCAGAGAAGGAGAGAAAGTGATGGTGAGAGTTGTAGTTACTTTCAAAGAAAAACAAAAATACAACATGTTGGGTGGCATCTGGGAATTAAAACAACTTCAGTTTAGTTCCTCTGATGTTTAAAGGGGGCAGGTTAAAGACTGTGATTGCGAACAGAATCTAAGTGATGCTTTATTTTGTATTGAGTATCATTATATCTCTCTCAGTCACACAGACCTCGCTGACAATCATAACTATGAATTTACAATGTTATATCCTGATATCTCCTTTGTTTCTGCCCTGATTTTGACACGTACCCTTTTCACTAATGCTCTTGATATCCACACCAACACGCAATGTACAAACTGATAATGTGTCTTTTCATGAAAGACATCTTCCCTGAACACATGACTGGACACAATGAGCTGGTCCGGATGCGAGTATTAGTGCAAAATCAAATCACGATGGTAAGATGTGGTGACTTTAATCATCTAGAATTTCACAACACATCAATCATAGTGCTTTTCTATTACCAGGGACACAGCAAAAGTCAGTAGAAATTGAGTACTACAGTCAAAAGGGTTGCCACAGATAATCTGGCCTCTGTTTAAGTTGTGTTTCATTGATAGATTTTTTTAAGTCACATGAAAGGACAAAAAATGGATGTGGCAGAAGTTGAACACTTTCACAGCAGCACCTTGTAATATATGAGTCACAAAAGGATTAACTTCAACGGTCACTGTTATAGTTATTCCTCGTGAACTGATGTGTGTATGCTCAGTGTGCTGCGACACTCCCAGCCGGTGATCCAGTGGGAGTTGCAGGTTGTAAATCCTAAAGTCCCCCTGGATCTTTTCCCAGGATACAAACCTGTGGAGTTTAAAAAAAAACTACAACAAGGTGAACAACAACTGAACCCACTTGGCTGGCTCAACAAGTCAGGGAGTGTGACGCAGCCACTCAACAACAAATGAACCCTTGTCTTTCAATCCACAAAAGGAGGGGGCAAGAAGGCACGAGTAATGCAATAACAGCAGCCCAAATTCTTGTCTGGCCACTTCACGCCTCCGCCAACAACCGCCAACATTCAATGTGCATCCCCAACTGACCTCCACACCCTGTTACCTTCCCTCCTTCCTTCCTTCCCCTCTGGAGTTAGTGAGAAACATGTTGTGTAAGGGAGAAGATGAGTGTCCTGCATAAATGACCTGGTTCGAAGCCTAAATAGCAAACTACTTCTACGAACTGCACTGTTAAAATAGACGCATCCCTTTAGAGTGTGCAGCAGATTTTTAAAAAGAGGTGCAGTGCCACAGTTAATACACTCAGCGACACCAAAAAAGGTTCAACATACGATATATCTTCGCCCCCACCACTGGTGAAAACTGTTAATACAAAGCTGACGCACTCGTCAAAAACAACAGCAGTAACCTGAGTAATGAAAACACACAACAGGATGCAGACTCATATCAACTTTTAACAGAGAGATCTAAATGCCACATTGCTTATGCTGCATTCAGGGACCATACAGTTAGACTTGTGGCCCCTTTTCCAAGATGTCCAACTAGCTGAAAGCTCTTTAATCTAAGCCCCACTGTTGCTGTCCTAACCTACAGTTTGAATACTGGTACATCAAAGCAGAAGTGGAAACAAACACCTGCATCAGAGGTGTCCGGTTACACTCTTCAGTTACTAGATACCTGCCAGCCAAACGCAATCAAGAATGCAATGTGGCCATGGTATAATGCCATGTAGGCTAATGCCAGCTATCTTTACCGGTGGGTGTCAAGTTACTGCATTAATGTAAATTTGCCTCAGTGGTGGGTCATGAATAAATGAAAATGGTCGCAGTCTTGCTGAGATAAAACCATAAGGGGCACAAATGTCCCTTTTTCTGCATCTAAACAGCAGCTCACTGATCTGTGGGAGACGTTTATGTGTTAAGCTGAGCCAAAAATGCCCCATTAAAGGGCGTGCATTAATACCATGTTTAAAATATTGACTGAGCATTATTGTAACATCTACCCAGTGTGGACTTGTTTGTTGGTGTTCTCAATGGGATTTACTTGGACCTAACCCATGCCAGAAAAACACCCCACCCCCTTCATTTACCCAGATGCCTCCTTTACTTTGACAATTAAATTTAGCAAGCCATTGTGTGTATCGATTCCCAGCACTCAGAGCTTCTTTGTTTCATATTAGAGGCCAACATGAGATTCTCAAATGTTGCTATTGATTGAATTAGTGGAAACTGCTCTCAGGTACTCTTACCTCTCTGCACAGGGACGCAATGGAGACATAATAAATTAATAATGCGCCATCAAAAAAATCAGACTCAACACCTGGGCTTCTCCTGATAACAGCGCGCTATATTAACAGAGCAAAGTTCCTGTCAATTACTGTAATGGCAGATATACAGTGCTCTTTAATGCTCATGAGGTTGTTCATACTCTACTCTTAAAAGTTATTCTCTACCAGGGCAAAACATGACATATCCTGGTTATGCTTCAGGGAGGTACCCACTCATATTATTTGAAATATAACCTACTCTTTAACATAACAGGAGACAGATGGCGTGAAGAAGATGAAATACAGCCACAAGTATGCCACTCTTACCTGGATGCGGTCTGGTAAAGGGTCCATCTTTGGCTTGTGTCACTCCAAAACAGAGGAACACCAGGATGCTGGCCACAATCCCCCTACAGTTAGGACCACAAGTAGAAACAGAGAAAAATGCAATTTAAATTTCTGATATACTATAAATGAATCTGGAAGCTGATATATGTGTTGCGGCCTCAAGCCTTGTGGCTATTACTCCAGTAGCAAAGTGGAACTGAACATATTTACGCTGACAGTGAAAGCGGAGATGTTTGATTTGATCACCTACTCCGGCAGATAGAGGTAGTCTGTGTGAATGTGGAAGTTATTCAGTCTCAAAACACTAGCTTTAAATTGGTAACACTGAATTTGGGAAAAAAAATAACATCAGCGTTCTACAGTTTGAATGTCAATCAATCAATCAATTTTATTTATAAAGCCCAATATCACAAATCACAATTTGCCTCACAGGGCTTTACAGCATACAACATCCCTCTGTCCTGTGAATGTGAATGTGAAAGTGTTGTCTGTGTACTGGAGTATCTTATTAACACGGCAGAAATTATGTGCTAGTTTAACATCTGAATCATTAAACTCCATGATGCCATGCCTTCAGATGAAACTTGCACTGTATAAGTGGTAGTGTTGCACGGTATACTGGTACCAATGGTAGACCGCGGTACTAAAACTCTACGGTACATATGATACCATAATGTTGGAGTACCGTAGTACTACGGTACCTCATGGCACCACTACTGTGGGATAAGTTCAAAGTCCAATCACAAGAGGCTGAGTGTACATGCGCTGTCCAATAACAGCGCGTGCTGTCCACCTGGCACTCAATATGCTGCTGCAGTGGTTTGTTTTCCAGAGACATTTCAGGTATGAACTGAGCTATTGAGTATCTTTAAGCAGTTAAAGTTATTATTCATTTCTTTTTATTTGTAGGCAGTGATTTGTTTTCCACAGAGCTCTACGGTGCGAGCATTTTACTCGCATTTGCGACTAAAAATAGTTAGTTTTGTGCAAGCAAAAGAAATCATTCAGGAGCACGCTGTGTGAGTACAGATTTCAACCAGCAGCAGAAACTAAAGGCAAATCCTGCCGGTTGTGGGTTGAACGGGGGTCACAGACAGGAATATGGAGGAGGCTCCACCTGTCAAATACGGTGGCCATAGTGCTCCGCAGCGGCTTACCGGCGTCAGAGAAGCCCGGCTCCAGGTCCAATAATTTCCTCTTCTTGGCATCATGACTGTCCAGTAGTACCTGAACAGCCGAGCCGTGGCGGCACACAGGTATGTGGCGTGTCAGAGGAGAAACGAGCCGTTCACATTTCTCTCTTTGTGGCAGGTAACGGTCCACAAACCTCACCGCACTTTAGGGACTGTTCTTTACTTATGAAGGGACTGTTCTTTACTTGTCAGGGGAGGAGGGTGGCTGGTTGATTTTTATTTTATTTATTTATTTTATTTTGATCCCCCCTATGTTAATCACTTATTGATGCTGTTTTTGAAGTATGAATAAGTCAATAAGTAATTTATTCCATTGAAATATCATTGATGTATTATAGAAAAGTGATTTATCTTTTTATAAATGACAAAAGGCACATCTGCCTCATTTTTGCTAATACTAATAAGTGGAAATTCAGCCATGACACGCTTGTTGGCAAGCTACTCAGAATGTGAATGCAAAACATGAGGATTCAATAATAACAGAGATTTAAGAGGCTTGTGGCTTCAAGGTTTCGTGTTTTTTTTTTCCCTCCAAAGTGTCCGTTTGATGTTGGAGCAGCTGATAACAGCGCAGCCCTGAAATGACGGTCAGCTGTCTGTTCAAAGTGAGCTAAATTTAGTTGAAAAGTTTAAGTTTCGCACATTAGAGCGTTTATTTTAAGGGAATTGTCTGAATGTGTTTTCAACATATAGCCAGAGCTACAAAATCTGCTGAACAGATTTCTTGGCATAAGTGCTGAAAAAGAGAAATACATTACAGCAGGTTTAGAAGAGAGGTGCCAATGGAAGATTTTCTACAACCCAGATTCATACTTCTATATTTTTAGTGGTCTGAAAATAAATTCAAGCTGTTCATAAAATCTGTGATGTCAGTGGCCTAACATAGGAAGGGACAGGAAGGGGAAAGTAATGCGGCATAATTTGATTTGGTGACCTGTTTCAGCTGACCATGGACAGTTACTCCCTTTCACAACTCCTCAAGAGATGAGGCCAATCTGAACCTGCTGCTATCAGGTTGTGTTGCCTTTAATCGCTGCTGTGTTGAGATCTGAAAACCCTAAGACGTGGCGACTCCACTGCTCTGAGCCTACAAATGAACAGAGGAGGCTTAGCTATACACACAATGAGATTTCAGCTTGTGTGCGCCAACGAGGGTGGGAGCATGAGTGTGTGTGATACGGTGATTGACTGTGTGTAGGCAGGAAAGTGAGTGTATGTGATTACGAGTATATGTCAAAGTGAGGGTAAATGTGTGTGAACTAGTGTTAGAGGATGAACATATCCTGCTGTGCATGAATGAGCACATGAGTGAGATTCAGTCTGAGTATGGGAACTCCTCTGCTAAGAAGAAGCTCTAGGGTCTTAATCCTGACGAGCCAGACTGCGCTGACTGCAGCAAATCCTGTTAAGAACATCACACAATCCCTCACACGCAGCAACATACACATAAACACAACCTCACTCTCTCTGTCACAGACACACACATCATTTATGCAGCTTTCTTGTGCTTAGCCTGCCTTGCACTATTTAAATGAAATGACTAAGACATGCAGCCACTATTGCTGAAAAGCAAATTGAAGGATATTTTTGAGTGGGCTTTTATAAGGTCAGTGCATTACATACATTAGATGGCGGTTGGTACGCCCCCAGTTTGGAGAAGCAGGCAAGAGTACTGACACGGAAGCTGACCCATGTATTATTGAGGAGGGGTCAGCAACAAAATGCATTTTAGCCACCTAAAAAATTCCCACCTGAAAAGATTAATGTCCACTAAAGTGTACGCTACATTACGTGAGATTACTTTGACAGCTTTACCTTGTCATCCGACAGCAATATCCAAAAAGGAACAGAAGCCATGATACTGCTCACTTCAAAGTCAGACTCCATTGACAAAAACAGTTATCAAAGCTCACTGAGCACAGGAGCTGCTGGTCTACTGCTGCCTCGATCAGTAAGTTTGTTTGTACTGTGTGACTTTGGTGTTAGAAAGGGTTAGTGCAGATTCTCCTAAATTACACAATAACACAAACTAACTGATCGGGGCAGCGGTATACCGGCAGCTCCCATGTTCAATGAGCTAAAACATTTTTCTCAATTGAGTCTGGTGGGTTTGATGAAAGGATAGAAATTGCCGTCCTCCATGAGGTAAAGCGGTGAAAATATTCTCTATATAGCATATACTTGAACACACATTTATTTTTTAGGTCCTAAAATACATTTTGCTGCCGACCCTGTCCTGTATCAAAGCTCAGGCGGCCGTCATCAGACTAATGTGCATCAGATATCGACTCCTGACCAAGATGATGAAGACAAGTCAGCCCATGCGAACAAATCCAGGTCAGTTCTAAAATTTTTCTTTTTTTTTTTTTAAGATATTTTTTGCCTTTAATTGATAAGAAAGTCAAGTGTGCAGGAGGGAGAGAGAGGGGGAATGACATGCAGGGAAGGGCCACAGGCTGGAGTCGAACCCAGACCGCTGCGGCAACAGCCTTGTACATCGGGCACCTGCTCTATCCACTAAGCCGCATTAGGCTTCAACTTTGAAGAATACTGACACATAAATTTGAGTCTGGAAACCTACTGGAGAGTTGAGGGAACAGAGAGAACCAGTAAGTTTAAAATAAAAGAGGAACCATCTAATTTAAAACAACCCTCATCTTTAGAATAAGAGCTTTCTTCACCATACCTACGCTGTTTTCTGGAGGCATAGACTACTCAGTATGGTCGCTACTAAGCCTGTCACTTTTTGGTATGACTGGGCACTAGAAAATGTGATGAACTGAGTTTGATATTTTCTCTGTGTTGAAAGAGTAAAGCACAACAGCCACTCTTCAAAACTTAATCTAATCACATGGTATCTGACATTCAGACTCTTCCTTAATATGGTCATTGACATCATTTTTCAGTGAAAAGCTCCACATGGCATTGACAGAGGGCCAGCTGGGTTCAAGGTGAACGCCACTGAAGAAGGGAGTGATTCAATTTGAAGTTTGCACCTCACCCATGCTGCTGTGGCTGTGTGGGTTCATGCCAAATGGTGTTAAAGGTGAGATTAAAACTGTGGTGCTCATTGGCTTGTTCTGTTTATGTGACTTATTCATCGGGCTTTAAATGACAGTGTGACATGACCCGCAAAAGATTGACAAACACACACAGTGTGTCCCACACAGAAGCAAATTATTTGAAATCAGACTAACAGAACACAACATAAAGACAAAGTAATGGTGGACGTCTGGTTAAAAGGGGGCAGAGGTACAAATCAAAATATAAAATCAGTTAGAATAAACCTCAAATCAGTACTGATGCTGACTACAACAATTGTTTCGAACTTCAGTCCAGTCAAAAGGCCTCAGTGGATTAAGTGGATATTCTTTGGGCAGCCTGCTGGTTCCTGCAGTGTTTTGGCTTTGAGGACTCTGAGGAAGTGACGCGCGTAGTCTACTGACCTCTTAGTATTGTAGGCCGTGTCCTGGGGGGTCTCTTCCAACAGTGTGACGTAGACCAGAGCACAGGTCAGGATAAACAGCACTGTCACAGTATGGGCTCGCCTGCAGAGAGAGGGGGAGAGAGTGAATGGAGAGAGGGATATTAATAACATTAGTCAAGAGGAAAATTCAATAAAAGCCACCGGAGGAAAGAAAAAAAAAGCTGACAATATCTCAGGTCACCAAAGGAGAACGTTAAGCAATATAACTGCAGTGTGATTTGAGCTGTGAACACATTGGTGATCACTTAACAAAGTGTCTTAACAAAGCATTTAGACATCCTGGGTGTGGGCCAAAATATCTTTGTCTCCAATAATCAGTGTGAACATAGGAAGGGAGTGGAGACGAGATAAAACAGGTGAGTTCAAACAGATTTCTGTTGAGAAACTGGGTTACGTCAGCTGAACATAATTACAAAAGGGTGTGCAAAACAAAAAATACACAATGAGGTACACATTTTATGAGCCAGTCCAACATTTTATCTCACTTCAGTGGAGGCATAGAAGTCAAAAACAGCTTTTGTGTCAATTTTCTGGTGACATGCCTGACTGTGGAGACCTCAGCAGGGAGCATCCAGTTTGTTAGATTTATAGCATTTGCATACCGTGGTCGACAAGTTGAACTTCATTCCCCATATAGGGAGCAAACCTCGGCCTTTGTCGTCAAACAGTTACAGGCTACAGAGTTTCAGATATACATTCATGCTATCTGTGGGATTCATCTTAACTCAGGGGGCAAAGGTTTTTTTTTTGTCCACTTACTGATATGAGCCACGGCAACACAAAATGGATTACCCCAGGAATTCTTAATTATAAAGAGGAAAGGATTAAGCCCTTGAATGATCTTTGGAAAAATGACAAGGACATAACTGCATGATAATCTATATGAGAATGGCTGGAGCAATGGCAAAGCCAGGTCAAGGTTTAAAACTAAACTTATCAGATTGATCAGAAGGCCACTGGAATCAGCCAACATTTACTGTAATCCACGTTGTCCCGAGGCAATACCTGAGGTCAGTATCAGGCCAGTCAAAGCATTTTTAAACGCTTGACCTATTGCCTATTCTGTGTTTGTTTGCTGATGGTACCCCAGCTGTTGAAAATACTCCATGGGGCTCAGTTAAAAACACTGACACCAAACAGCATTGTGAGCGTGTGACCTGCAAGTGAACTGTGACGCTCACTGTGAAGGGAATAAACAGCGGCCAGCAGCCAGTGTCAATTAACCTAATGATGTGACAATGTGTGCAACAATGAGTATTGTGAGCAGTGTCGCTTCAGGTAAAGACAATTACAAATTCAGCAATTTCACTTGCATTTCAGCAACATGTTGCACAACCCCTCTAAACCACTGCTAAACTTCAGTGTCCTTTACTACTATTTAGCACCTCGAGTACCAAACATCACTCAAAAGCCCTTTTACACAGAGATTGCACTATAGGGCTGCTACGAAGTCCCTTCTTTATGCTGCCTTCGCATATTTACACAGAACCAAAGCCAGCATGCTGGCACTGTGCAATTAAATGAGGCATGAAGGGCATGATATGTAACACAACAGTGTCAGCTTCTAGCATGACATATAACATAAACGTCAGCAGTGGTTTACTGTCCCTGTTATATGCCAGTTGATCTCTTCCTCTGCACCAAGGGTAAGGAACTCCCAGACCTTATTGTTTTACGAATTTGCAGATATTTTTGGCCACTGTGCCTCCTCTTTGAGTTAGCTGCTAACTGCTATAAGCTGCTTTTTAAATCTCTCTGGGGTGGGCAGCACATGAAACACATCAAAAGGTCACACCTGTCTTGTCCACTGTCCCTTTCAGCTGGCTGTCCCTTTTACACTGGCGTTGTTTCAGTGCTGTTACTACCTTAAAAGGCAAGACAACTCTGTACCTGCATTCCACAATTGTAATGATTGACAATGAGGTGACATAACGCTGCCTTAATGAGGCAGTGTAAAAGGGCTAAAGCTAGTGGCTGTTGCTAACTAAAGAGAACGTCTAGCAAGATAAGATAAGAGCCCAAATGATGACTGCTTTTATAAAAGCAGGTTAAGCACTAATATTTGAAAGTTAAGAAAAATCTACTGAGGCTATAAAGTTGTTTTCTAAGATGTAAAAACCGCAATTCTTCGATTCTAAATTGAAAACTGATTGCAATGAAAAGCAGGATTTGAGATTCTCCTTGTATTTTTCGCTACACTCCACCTACTTAAGCACATCTGAAGAAAAAAAAAAGACTTCAGTATTCAAATACTCAAGTTCTTAATTTGGACATCAGTATTCAATCACCATATAGCGCAATCGCCACTCAACCTCCCACATGTGAACAACCACCACTCCACCTGGCCTGGTCTTGGCAAGCTGCTGGAAACATCGATAAGTCCAAATGTCCAGTGCTCTGATGAAATTCAAATAGTCCGAAAGCTCAACAATAAAGTGAAACACTGCATAGATGTCAGTGTGCGGAAATCTTTTTCTACCTGTTTAAAAAGGGTAAAATTGTATTTCATTGTAGACCTGTGTGCAGAGCCTCCCTACTTTGCTATCACCGTCTCTGTTTATCAGAGGACTACTGCTGCAGGAGTGTGAGCATGACATTCTTACATTTTACAGTAGCAAACTAAACCTGACAGTGCTCTCTTGTAGACAAAATATGCAATGATTGCAATGGCTTCTAAATTACCCGAAAAACATCTCTCTGTCCCGCAATTTATTGTTACTTTTCAATTAACATACCGGTATATAATGCCAATATCAATATGGTCACCAAAGCAGAGCTGAAGCATTGTGAATATTGGACTTGCATTCATCAGGTGGTTGAGCCTGGTAATATTTGGGGGCTATGTCTCTCAGCTTGTTTAGGTGTTGTTCTGTCTCACAGCTTTTATACAATCAACACAGCAAGTGTAGTTTGTTTCTCTCCGCTCATTACACGAGTAAAGCCATGCATAAACACAAAACCATGTCCCTGAGCATGCTAAGTGACATTTGCCTCTCCAGAGATTTGATAATACAGTCACGGAGTTGTTTCAGAGTGGATACGCTTTCCATGTTTACTGTCATTAAGGAAAATGTCAGCTGGTGCAACAGTGTGGCTCTTAATGTGTTTTTAATACTTTTGGGACAGCAATCGAGGTCAACGGCACAGAGGCATTTGCTGTATCAGACTGTAGCTACACAGATAATGGTCTCTTCTCCAGACTTGAAAAAAAAAAAAACAACACAACAAAACTTGTCTTAGTATTTAAGAATGAATAATATAGCAATATTTTTAAAAAGCTAATTTTGTATTGAGATCCCTGCTGTCATCCGTCGAGCTAGAGAACGTCACCCCCTCTGCCAGCCCTTCGGCTCAGAGTCTGAGTCACGGAGTCGGTATGCCAGGTGTCATTAGCATTTTCTCCCTGTTCCACCTCCTTATCCAACCTGTTTGGCAGGAGACACAAGGGAGGGCCTGGCTTCTCTCTTGCTTAACAACCACAGAACCACAACACCACCGGGAGTGAAAAGACACAGCGGAAATACCGGCCCGGTGTAACTGAGAGGCGGCCTAACCTTAGAGCAACATTTCCCAATAAGACTAAGTTTGAACATTCACATAAAACAAGCTACGGGTTGAAGTGAGTCAAATGACCAATCAGAGCATACGCACAAATAGTCTGATGTTGTCCTGCAGGGTTGAAATAAGCTTGACAAATAGCTTGTGACTTACTGAGCTAAAAAAATGTGACTTAATTTAATGCAACAAGCTTCGGTTTCACAGCAGCCTCTCGTTTCCAAGACCTCAGTGCCTTATAAATCCCAGGTTCACCAGCCTCCTGACACTTAACATTAAATCCTCATATGAGTTCAATATTCTTGAGTGTTGTTAATAACCTAAGTCTTAAATACATTCAAAAATGACACTTTTCCCAAGACACTGTCAGCAGTCAAAAGGCACAAAGCGTTCTCAGAAGCCTCTGAAATGTGTGGGCAGCAATGCTATTTAGGGAAAAATCAAAAGTGGTGTGCAAGCACAAAATTTTGTTTCATCAGGCTGACTTCTATATAAGGGTCTATCCAAGCTATTCCTCTTTTCTCAGAAAAAAAACACACTTCCCCCGACATTCAATCTGTGCTAATAAGGCAGGTTGCATGCCACATGGTTACCCTCCTTAACTACCAGAGGAAGCTGTCAGAATCCACAAACAATTCTTTGGTGTAACACTCGGGAGTCAGTGTCTCAAATCCCAGCCTATGTCAGGTTTCATCTTAAATGTTTTCTTTCACCTGCCTGGTCGGGCAAGTTGGTCAGAAACCTACTTGCCCAAAGTCAATTTTTACTTGCTCCTAAACATTTTTAATTTGTGGTTATCAAATAACAACGAACGCAAGAGACAGTGAGATGTTGTTGGCGCTCAAGCAAGGTTATTTGGAAACTGGATGCGCCTTTAAAAAATGACCCCATTTTATCCACCTTTGCCCTCAAACTTGCAGTAAACTGTGTAATACATAGTTGGGAGTTTCACCCACATCCTCTTCTGTTACCCAACTATTTCTAAGACAACAGAAATGCTCACTTGCACTTCAGCTCAAAAACGTTGTCTTTAACTCCTGCAATGACGGCTCACTCCTTAGCCACTTCCAACATCATCTCCAAAGAAAATTGATGTGTTTCATTCTTTTTTACCACTTACCCAATCAGGCAAGTGAGCTGCAAGATTTTCTAGCCCAATAAGGTTTTCTACTTGCCCTGGACAATCGGACAATCCTTATTGTTGAGCTCCATTATAAGGATTCCTACAAAACAACCACCTTTATCACAATCACTTCCTCTGTTTCGTCTGCTTAACACACAGTTTCTTCACATTTAACCACAGTCTGCTCCTAGAAATTGTCCATCATGGGTGAATTTGAGGTAGTGGTTGGCCTTATTTCAGTTCTGAAAAGTATTAACTGCTGAATGTACATTTTTAACGGCTTATGACAGGAAGGAGGAAATCAGGTGCTGCACGTTTGCTATGAAATGTGTTTTGCCGCTTTTAAATAAATGCAGTATTAGCCAATAAACATCCAGGATGCCGTGTGATTCAACATGATCACAGGGTTCCAAGTTGACCACAAGGTAAACAGCCACATTCTTCATTATCAGCTCTTGATTATATCGCACTGGGAGTGTCGTCCAACCACTGTAAGGCCAAATTCCTAACAAGCATTCATATACATATATCACAAGTAGGACTAACCACAAATGGTTATTTTATGACTAAAACTGAGATGACCTCAGCCAAGATCATAATGTTTTGCAGTTTAATACAGCAAACCTATAGTAACCCCTGCCGTCATGAGGGTCACGATGTTCAGAATAAGCTGAACAGTTTTATAGAAGTGTTGATTCAACTTTATGCTCATTTTTGAGTCTGCAGTTTGCTGTGCTTTCCAATCACACTGCATAAACCAAGCTGTGTGTCTAGTATTTAGTGCACCCTAATTGATATACATGGGGAGGCCATACATTAGAAACCCCTTTACATACTGCAGGATGATGATCCACTTTAATAACCTGAACAGACAAAGTACCTTAGCATCTAAGTTCCTGTTAATGCTTTCAGTATCAGAATAACAGGAAACCTGGATGTCAAGGCCGTAACACAGTAATGAGACATTCTCATTAAGGCTTCTCTTTGGGAGGACCAGTCTCCTGTGCTGTCAAAGGTATTGCATAGCTTAACAGATTCTTAGTGCCCCTTAGAGATGATGCACACATACACAGACTCAGACTCCATATTCCTGTAGCGACAGGTTGAAGAGCCATGGTAGCTATACAATAAATAAGACTGCAAAGCAGAATGTCACTTTTCCAGACTAGCCTTGAGCCCACACACTGCAACACCTGCACCCTGCACATGTCACCATGCTTTGAGTATGTGTGTGTGTCAGTGGGTGCATGCAGAACTCACTCCTCCAGTTTACTGCATGGACAGTATATCTGTCTCGACTTCAAATCTGCCGTGGATCTCTTTCTGCTGAAGGTGCAGGCTGGGGTATTGGCTATTGGCTTGTCAACAACAAGCTCTGCGCTTGGATGTGCAATGTAAGCAACTATAACAGCCTGGCAAACACTAGCAGAACACCTTCATAACTGACACCTTGTGGACCTTGGTGATTCATTTGCATGTTAATAATTTACCCATAACACATTTTAGCTTGACCTCAGACTTGGCACTTCAATTGCATTGTATTCAAATATTTAGGACAAGGTCACAGTATTTGTGGTGATTAATGGAGGTCACTCCGGACCTGTCTTTCAGTTCACCTTGAAAGCTATAAAACCCTGCTGTCTAGTCTTTTACTGCAGGAACTGTGAATTTGAAGTATGTGCTTGCAGTCACTGATCAAATCGACACCATCACCTCAGATGCTGCAGCGCTCAGTATTTGACATTTGAAGTGTTGACATTGCCTTAAAGCACTCACCAGAAAAAGGTGTTGGTCCCGTCGTCATAGACTTCACACTCGGTGTTTTTCCGGTGCATGCTCTCCCTTGAAGTCTGCTTCATTACATTAGATTTCATATGTGTGCTCTGATCCGGACAGCCCGGTTCGACCGTGCCGTTCTTGATCTGATCGGCGGCGGATGTGGCGCACTTGCTGGTGGCGTTGATCGTGGCCACGCCGCTTCTCTTCGACTCGGGCTTGGTCATGGCTCTTACCCACCGCCCGCTCTCGGTTTTTTAAACGGATCCGGTGCGGTGTGGTTTATCCCTGGGCTCTGCTCCGGTGTACTGTCATCCGCGTCAGCCCCACCCAAGTGACTGTCAGCATCCTGGGGTGGTCGGAGGAAATGAACGTTACTAAGACGATAGATAGGGAGGAGAGAATAACCTGAAAATCACGTCCTGCAGACAGTTTAGGCAGTTGGCTCCTGAACACCGCCCAGCACGGCACAGTACAGTAACGTTATGTAGATGCATTCAAGATGTTAGGTAGCTCTGACTCCTTCTGTCTGTGACATTGCCTCCTTAAACCAACGCATTCCCTCAAAAATGAGCAAAGCAACACTGTCAGGTATCAACAATGGCGACAACTTATACACAACCAACGTATGGGCATTTAATTAGCTTTCACGTGCTGACAAATCACAGTGACGTTAACGATAGATGCGCCGCGATGAGTGCGATATAATACAGTTTGGCTAGCTGCGTTAGCTAATACATGTAGCAGGCTATTTTTGACTATTTGACCTTGCTAACCAGGCTTAGTTAACAGACAAGCCTGTTAACAATTAACCCGCGTAAAACCACCATTACTCGAAGCAGCGTTTAACCATTTATGCGTTAAATATTGTCTCGACGTTAGCTAGCCGTGAGCGTGTTTACGTTACATTTAAGCTAACGTTACTCACCAGTTCAGTTTATGAGATTACTGACTGAAGTCCGGATGAGTTCACGAGCTGCTAACGCTACATCGGTACGGACGCTTAAAATCCGTTTCGTAAGTAAAAAGAAAAACAATTCAGCGGGTGAATGTGTGTCACGCCGCCCTCAGGCTGCCTCTACTGTGGCAGCAAACACACAAACCGCTCTAAACCACAGACTGTGCAGGCTACACTCCAGTTCCAGACACACATGGGCACGCACTGTATTTGGTGGCAAGCTAACAGCAGCAACAATTCCATATCCGGTCTACACTCTTCACAATAAAAGACGCTCGTGTAATCTAACATTAAATTGTTTTATTTTACAATCAATATTTAAATCGGAAGTCTCACTTGTTTTACTTTACTTATTTTTTACGTTGGCAGCCTGACCTATCTGGCGGGTTTAGCTGAGGATCATCCGCTATTAATGTACGCTTTGTTTTGAACAGTTGTTTTAATGTTAAAGTTTTTGATTCCCACAGTTATAATGTGTTACATACCAGTAACTGTACCATACCGCGCCGTTGAATGAGCTAAACTGTGAAAACATGTTATCAAAAACACTCAAACATGTTGGGTAAATGTGTGTCGTCACTTCCGCTTAGCCTACGTCTCAGAAATGTTCAAAAATAAAATAAAATTTCAATAGAATTAAATGAAATAAGTAAAATGATATAAATAAAATAAAATAATAATATAAAATGCGATTTAAATATTTTTTTTAAAAACTAATTAAAATCCAATAATTATATTTCTATAGTATAGTCAAATGTGAGTCAAAACGGAGCATAAACGCCAGTCAGTTTTTCACAACTTGGCAACCCATTAGTTAGTAACATACAATGTTGGAGAGTTACATTTACTCAAGTATTTTACTTACAATTTTGAGGTACTTGTACTTTACTTTTGTATTTCCAGTTTTCTGCTACTTTACATCTCTACTCCACTGCAGTTTGGGGGCAAATTTTGTACTCCAGTACATTTATTTTACAGCTTTAGTTACAAGTTACTTTCAGCATTGGAAGTTTTTGTTTTTTTTGTCCACCTGCCACAGTTGCTGGTGGATTCCAAAATGTACCAGCCACTGAATAGATTACCATTGTTTTTTGGCTGTTGAGTAAAGCAAATCTAGCAGCCATTTGCATACTTTACCAGCATTTGGCTGGTGGCAGATTTGTGTTGTTAATGCAAAATATAAATCAACTAATAAGTTATGATATACTATTATGGCATATGGTACACAGCAGCATATAAATTAAGTTTAACTTCACCTTAACAAGCTGCAAAATTTAGATAATTAACGCATATATTCATTAATAATCATAATCAAATATATGTTATTGTGAGACTGGCCATTCTGTAAAGCAGTGGTTCCCAACTGGTCCAGCCACAGGGTCCAGATTTCTCCTTAGTCATTAGCTTGAGGTCCCACAGTCTAATACATTCAGCCTCATACTTGCGTTTGGCAATGTCTTTGACCTAGTTTGCTGTCTCTGTCAAGTAGCTGTCAGTTAGTCACTCACTCTACAGCAGAAAACACTACCTCATAATAAAAGCTTTGTGCTGGAAATTTACTGTGCTTAAAAATAAAGTAAAAAAAAAAAAAAAAAAAGTTTTACTTGTGGTTCTTTAAGTATATTTTGATGCTAATACTTTTGTTCTTTTGCTTATAAGATTTTTAATGCAGGACTTTGACTTGTAACAGAGTATTTCTACACAGTGATATTGTTACTTTTACTTAAGTAAAAGGTCTGAATGCTTCTTCCACCACTGGTGACATATTACAAAGGGGTTTTTCTTTCTTCAGAAAGAACCAAACCTCATTTTATAGCACCACAGCATTGTGGTCACATCATTTATCACTTTAAAAATCTAGACATTCAAAGACAAAGACTTGTTGCTTTTAATTTAAGATGCATAAGAGTTCACCTCAGCCAGGCAGTCACTGTTGGGCAATCATAACCTTTTGCTTCGACTCCACTCCACCAAGTTTGTCTGGTAAAAGATACATTTAGAAGATCCTCCTTGAGACTTCTTTTATTAGCTTGGAAAATCCCTCAAAAATCCCTCAGCTGACACCACATGGCAAAACCACCTTTATCTCAGTCTTGTGTGACCAGAGCGAGGGGACTCCAGGCCAGAGGTAAAATGGAGAAAAGCTCTTTTGTATTTAGTATTTTTGTTCTGAAAAACTTTTCCTCAAATGTAGGGGATATCAGAGAAGAGTGTTGCACTTTTGTCTCCACTACATTTATCTTGGGCCTCTTGTTAATTACTTGCAAGATTAGGTTTTACGTATAATAATGACTTATGATTGATCATTAATCAAACAGTGTGGTATAGTTACATAAATTTCCATTATATAATTCAAGTGCATCTTCAGCCACTGCCCGAAGCCATCATCTTAGCTAACCCTTTGAGTTTATTTTTAGGAAGAGAAAAAGAGGCGTGTACACCTGTTTGTTTGGTGTACATTTGTGAAATGATTGGCACTGTGCTAACCACAACCAAAGGCAACATTATCTGCAGTCTGGATGAGGCTCATTGTAGGTCATAAACTGTGAGGACAGAGGTGTCGTCATTGCAAAGGTAAATGAATGGCAGCAGTAGCTCAAGGCTTTAAGTATTTGTTCAAAGTCAGTGACTGCATGTCATATAAACCACTTAGCACTCTCACATAAAGCCCCTTGAGTGATGCTTCTCCTTTGAAGACTCTTATTGTTAAACAAATAGATATTCTTTTCATACACTGACAGTCTCTCTCAATCATGCAGCTCTGTAAATCCCATATTTTAAGACATTTAAAAACCCCAAAGCCTCCAACAAAAGACATCTGCCCTTTATGCACTAAAAACTGCAGCCAAAATAGTCCAGTTCAAATCTAGTTCAAGGCAAGCAAGACAAAACCACATATCTATAAAGTCTTATCTTGAAAGGAGCAACACGAGTCAGGTGCAAACACTGCATAGTTGCCTTTTTATTATTTATTTCAATTTAGGTCTTTGCTTCAGAAGTATTATGAAAACATTCCAGGAGCTATTTTTAACTATTGAACAAGCAGCTCTGTCAAAATGTGTTTAAAGCACTGGGCACAGGTTGCTGCATTCCAGGGCATGTTTTGGCTGTAACATCGTCCTATTGGAGGATTTTTAACTGTTGGAAAACGGACAAGTCAGAGGCGATAACAGCTGCAATCTATCAGCAAAGTTTGGAAAATATAACCATAGATGTTCAGAAAGCCAAAGTGTGTCATTATCAGTACATCAAGACTAGAGCATGATTTGATGACAGAATCAAAGGGCATTAACAGAAATGTAGCTACAGAGAGTAAAGAATATACTCAATATTTCAGTTTGGAATGGTGAGACATGGCTGAAATCAACAGACATGCATGGTTATCACAAGATATTAGAGATACTGACATCATATACTGTGTGTGTTCTATAATTACATGATCTTACAATGTAAATTAAGCGGTTTACTTTTGATTGTCTGCTCGTTTCATCAAACAGGCAGGATGTAATCAATCAAAAGGTCTGATATCAATGGCCTTTTATACATAAAAAAAACTTCCAACTATGGCAGCAGCACGGCAGCACACAAAACACTTCTCTTGATGTTGGCTATATGTTGTAGCAGCAGATGAGAAAACATGTAGTTTCTAAGTAAGTTAACTGGTAATACAGATAAGAGAGCCTTTACTATCATCCATATATACAGTGCAGTGCATATAGGAGTGAAATGGTGTTTCCCTGGTCCAGATGCAACACAATAGAATGAACAAATGAACACAAGGTGCAAAGACAGGTATGAAAGACAAGGAAACATGTAGTGCAATAATAGAAAAATACACATACGAGTAGTATGGGGTCATGTGGTGTGAATGTGAGCGTGAATGGTTGTCTGTCTCTATGTGTTAGCCCTATAATAGTCTGGCATACAGTCAAGGGTGTACCCCGCCTCTCGCCCAGTGTCAGCTGGGGTAGGCTCCAGCTCTCACTCTGACCTCGTCACATATTGACATTTTGGTCATGGATTTTCCACTCCCAGATACAAGGAGCAAGGTACCCTAGGTGCGTTGGTTGTTGATGTTCTGGGACAGCGTGTCAAGTTCTGCCTACATGCATTGTATTCTTTCAAAATACACTTCCGTTTTCACAGGAAATTTACAGTTTACATACAGTCTCTTTCAAAATAAATGCACATGGTTGGGTTTAGGATAGTCTGAGTGGGCGGAAGTTCGCTGCATAGATCAGCCTCTCATCGGGCGGAATGAGCCACCAGCTGAAGTCCCGCCCTACCACCTCCGGTTGTCATAGTCGATAAACGTCCTTTACTAACTTTTGCAGTGTTTGATCTTGCGGGGATGTAGCCATTTTTCTGCCATGGTTCGCGTCCTGTAGGCAATATTTTTGTGGGCGTGTTACACCAAAACCTGTTTCCCCCCAGCAATATTTTTGCAAGCTCACCGTTGCTGTGGCACCGCCAAGAACGATTGTGATTGGTTGAAAGAAATAAAAAAAGCCGGGTGTTTTTTTCTCCAATCTTAAAGTGAGAGTCGGTGCAGCCAGACCTTTCTTTTCTTGAGAAAGGTCTGGTGAGCGAGACTAGGTTTAGGAAAAAAGTACAGGGTTTGGCTTTACAATGTTACAGAACGCGAACACTGCTCTCTCGGGCTGAGGTCGGTGTTTGTGGGCCCCTTTAGGTGGACCCATCCACCACCCCTCCCGCCCGCTCCAGTCGGACTTTAGCGGCCTTAAGTTTCATCCTTGTTCCACTGCATTTCCCCCTGACGCCGCTGAATGCTGTTAAAGTCTAGAGTAGTGTTGTGTCGTTCGTGAACGAATCTTTCAAAAGAACGAATCTGTTGAGTGAATGTACTGAACTGATTCGCCGATTCGGGCCATGCGAACGATGAATCACTCGCGAGTCAGCCAGGGTACAGGGAGGGACTGCCTACCGCATGACGAATCACTCGTTGAACGAATCACTAATCACTCGGTGAACGACGTAACCCTGATGCCTGAGTGTTTCAAATAATTTCTTCTTAGCGATACACTTTCATAGGAACCGTTTTCTCCAAGCTAACGGCTAATGTAGCCAGGAGTCAAGCCACATGAACACAGTCACACACCTCACCCCACACATTGTTTTAACAGACTTAGTTTCCAGATAAACAAACTGAAAACGTTAGGCTGGGCAGTAATGAGACTCACCAGTGCAGGGCAGACGAAGCAGCAGCTTAGCCGTGTATCATTTCAGTGAGTCGGACTACACAGTACACAGTCAGGGCTCCTCCCGCCAAGCACTGAACGATTCGGTGAACGAATCTTTTGAACGAATCTTTATAATGAACTGATTCTAGTGATTCAGTAACATCTAAAGAACTGCTTTGCCCATCACTAGTCAAGAGCTGCTCCATAGATAATGAATGGGAGCCTGATTTTATGGACCCACTGAAGCTCTGTCTTATTTTTTTTATACCAAAATAAGCTTTATTCTATTGTAGTGTTCTCAGCTCTGAAAAAAAAATCAGCCATGTACCCACATCCTTCCCCTGGGTGCTCTCAGTGTCATCTATAACATCTTTTCCAGTTCATTGTTTATGAGGCAGCTCCAGACTTAGTTCATATCTACTTACATTCTTGGGCTGTCTTAGACCACTGGATTAATAGATATGAATTTTGAAAATGGGCAAAGTCCCCCTTTAAAGTGGCAGATGCAAATAAAACATCAACTTGAATAAAAACAAGAACAGTTCAATACAAAACATGATGTACCGTTGACATACAGAGCTTCAACAGAAAGTCTAATTTGACTTTAATCTAACTTTACATACAAACTTGTTCTCAGGGTCAAGGTTTAGCAGTGATGCATTGGATCTTTGACAATAGCTGCAGCACATTCAAGGCTCCTGCACATCACCTTCAAACACATTCTGTCCAAACCTGTTTCCAGTTTTTGTCTGCTATCACCACAAAAGTCTGGAGAACCTTTCAAACTTTGCATTTAGCCCTCGGGGTATTTCCATTTCTGTCAAAGAGCCGGTTAAGCCAGTGTGGAGGTATGTGCGCGTGTGTGTTTAAAGATAAAAGAATCATACTGCAGCATTTGTCAGAGAGAATAAAGCTGAAGGACATCACACCAGTCGACCGACCTGCTGCTCCAATGAAAACTGTGAGATTATCTTCCCTTTGAAAGATAACTAATGCAAAAATGTCTCTGCATTTTCATGGCCTTTAAAACATTAGCTGATAAAATCTGTTTGAAAGTTCGCCTGAGGAACATAAGTCTTTCTCCAGCTTGTCAAAGTTCATCTGTGACCAGTTTGAAATTGAGTAATAAGATGTGACAAGGAAGATAATATTCTGCTCAGGGATGTTTGATGTCAGAACAAAAGCACAGGTTCTGCTAATCATCACGGCCTGTAACCCTCTTAGTAATGTACTGCTAATGCAGTTTATTGATTACAAGGAATGTCAATAAGGTGAAAGTGGATATTTTAATCAATAATGTATGAGATACTATTGGGTTTCTGTTTAAATACTCTGCTAAATCAGGCTAATAAAAAGGCCACATACTGGTGAATATATTTCACCACTAGAGGGAGCCAACAAACAACACATGGAGATTTCTTGTTTCATGTTTATAATCAGAGCCAAAATGATGTCAGAGATCATTAGGTAGGTGTGGCATTAATCACAGCTCAACTTAAGAGACCAAACATTCTGATCTTGTCATTTTTATGATTAAAGAACAGCAACAATCAAGACAAAAATATCTGAATTTATGTAAAAGACGTAGAAAAGATCACATCAGATGAGCTGTATAATCAGAATCAGAGACACTTTATTCATCACTGGGGGAAAATTGTGATAAATTACAGTGGCTCTGATGTATAGAATAAAGAATTACAATAAGGAGAAATAAAACTGGACAATCAGTCATTGCTCATCTGTATATACTAACTGTCACATCTAATGTATATTTGCTGCTCAGCCTGTCGAGTGTGCAATATCAATACTTCCATCGGTCAGTAATGTGAAATCAGTCATTCAGTCTGTCTCCTATTATATTCTGTTTCTTTTGGATGCTCCCTTATTATATTGCTTTCTGTTTTTTTTATTTTTATATTGTTTGCTTATTATATAGCTCTTTGTTTTTCTTTAGTTTACTTATTTTATGTATTTATATATTGCTTTGTATTTTTTTTCAACTGATGCTTCCTGTTTACACTATCCCTCTGCAAATTTCCCCACTGTGGGACGAATAAGGGATTTTATTCCATCTTAAGAAGTATGAAAATCATAAAAAATATGTTCATTATGCCAAAATGTTTAACACTAATATGTGAAATATTTTAAAATATAAAAAACATGTACATTATGCTATGTTACAATGAATAAAACTAGTATGTACTGTTTAAAAATATAAAATATGTGCATTTTGTTAGGATTTACAACACATGGCATGTATAGAAATATAACTAAGAAATATGTACAGTACATGCATCGTATGTTAAATATTCATTCAACAGTAGTGTAAGTAAGGACTATTGTTTCCCAAGATGTTATTTATAGCAGTAGTTCCCAACCTTTTTCCTTAAGGGACTCCTTATCTATCATTAAGTAAACTGATGATGACCCCTGACTAAGTGACATATTTTGTGGAAATTTCATAATATATTCAAAGCATAACAATAACAGTACCGAAAAACTGATAAACTGTACAATGAACCCAAATAGTGAACAAAATAACTGCAGAAATTGATTGTGATTTGGATGAATTTTGAGCAGATTATTTCCTTTAAATATCATATCTAAGATATGTTTTTCTTCTCCTAGGAACTTTTCTTTACAATTAATTCTCTGTATTATGGATATTTTTGGCCATTGCTCAGTTAGCTCTTTGGCTGCTTTAATGGTGTACTTTTCTAACACAAGCAGAAAGTGACGGCTCTGTCAGTGTTCAGGTCTTCACTGTGGCCTTATCCTGTGAGACTTTCTTTGAAGTTTATATCTTAACTAATAATCTAAACTTTAAAATTACCATTTTATTTTGTTTACTCACAGAAACGAATGAAATGCTGAGATATAGGCCTACTGTGTGTTTTATAAAAAGTTTTCTTTCACCCCTTAAAATCAAGAAGGCCCCATGACAACCCTGTGAAGCTTTGGCCCCCGGGTTGGGATCCAGTGATTTATAGTTATTTGTCACAATAACCATATAGCTGTATAATGTTGTGTCAGTTCCCACTGATTATTCTGATGTAGAGGATGCAGTTACCATTTATGTAAATCAGGAAATCACTATTGATTATTGATCACTCACAAGATTTGTCCAACTTCTGCTTACCACCTAATGATGCTATGTGTGCCTATGTAGATTCATCTGTAGCATCACTATAGCTCAATCATATGTCCAACCTGAGGACAGCACATCACCTGGTGAAGGGACATCACTTTTAGAGAGCACCTGGCCTTTAATAAGCAGGCTGCTGCTTAACAATGCCTCCTCACACCTCTCCCCAGGTGGTCTCACACTTAAATTCATGTGACTCAAGTAACTCCCACATGTCACATGTGCCCTATTATTAACCTATAGGTGACTCTCACATGACATCAGGGTGTCACAAGAAAGTGTCCTGTACACAGAGACAGACGCAGTGTATTGTTGAGCTGTTATCTGCTCACTCTGTTCTCTGTACAAAGGTGTAAATAAATAAATGATGATAAAAATGTTTACATCGACTCCATTAGCACATTAAAATATAAGACAAGATGAGATGCAGTTAAATGTGTTGATCCAGAGGATGGAAATTTAGCATTACAGCAACCCAAGAAACAAAGAAGAGATGACCAAGATAGGTAAGAACGGTAGAAAAACACAAATGTAAAAGTTAGACAGACACACAGTATGTCATCCTAGACTTGTGTACATGAATTAAATGCATGTGCAGTCATGATATTCCACATCAGGATCAATATACACACCTTATAGCTGGTGTAACACAAAACATTTTTTAAATGTAGATAATGTGACTCATGGGGGAAGTGTCCACTCTCACAAATATGGGTTTTATTTTAGGAAGGCTTGTTTGCATGTTTAACAAGCTCATACTGCAGTACCAATTCTGTGCCACTAGGGGCTGCTGTGCACCTATCCTGCACTACTAAGGCGTTGTCTGTGCGTCCTGACTGTTTGGATCTGAGGACAGCAGACCGGACACACTCTGCAGACACTGTGCGCTCAGTTACTGAAGGTTTGTTCTGACTTTGAGGAAAGTTTCAGCTCAGAATGAACTGAACGCGCGCACAAAATAATGATGCATGACAGTTACTGAAAAATGATCCTCCACGTGCACACACGCACGTACACTCAGCCTGATTGTGCCATGGCAGCGGTGATTTATACCTTTGTGCGTAACTTTGCTGTTGCACACTGGAGGTGAACACCTGTTTTAATCCAATGTGATAATGACACTTTGGTTTTCACGGTAAATTGAGCATGACATGTCTTTTTGTCACTGCAGGGGTTTAATTTTCTTGTCAGTGTTGAAAAGTTGGTTGTAAATCACAATTAAAGTGGATTACAGTGATCTGTTTAACACATGACGGAGTAGAATCAGTTAGAAGGAAAATAAAGAAAGGACACAATTTCATTTCGCTGATAATTCTGCTGAAGAAGAGCTTAAAGAGTTGATAACTGCTCAGCTGGGCGGAAAACATGTTTTATTTATGACCCTGTCTTCTCTTAATGTTTACTCGCTCATGTGCGTAAAACCGAAGGAGCTCTCTCAGTGTAAAATCCACGCAGACGGCTGAGTGCAGACGTTTCATAACCAGAGGAGCTCTTATTGTGATGAGAGAGAAAAAAAGAAGGGAGTGTGTGTTGGGACAGGAGGGTGCATGTAGGCTACTGTATATGCTGGGGTCAAACATCGGACAGAGAAGGAAACCAGCGACGTACGTTTGCTTTACATTTGTTTCCATCGAGGCTGTAAAATGGTTCAACAACCATGTAGTGCTTTCATAACATGAGACGACTGATCCTCTGTAGGTCCGTTATCGATTGCAAAGCGCAGCAGTAACTGTGCAGAAGAGGGAGGAAAAAACCACTCGTGTCCGATAATGGATGCAAAGCAACCAGCTGCTTGTGTAAGTACCCAGCGGCGATCCAAAAAGTGCAGCTCCATCAGTTTGACGCTGAGTCCGCTCACTGTTCGCAGAGATTTGACGCTCCAGTTGAAAACCCAAATCGCTGCGCTCTGCTCGGCGCACAGCCAAATGGGCACCAGTGGCCGATGGGAAATCAGGGTGGGGGCTGTGCGTGTTTTGGAGAGGGTTGGACTTAAAGTAACCAATGAGAGAGTCGCCAGAGGTGGCTTTTCTGACTGGGGAGTTGTTGGAAGATTATATACTCCACATCTCACCGAGAAGGTACATTTAAACAGAAGTGTGTGAGAGGGAGAGACGTGCGAGGCGAGAGGAGAAGGAGACACTCACTTTACGCAGAACAACAACAACACTTGATAATCTGACACTATCTGACATCAGGGATCAATCTGCTTAATTCCGCATCTTTTTTTAATTTCTGGTGTTTTTGTTGGAAAGATTTTTGGAGATGTCCAACGTCCAGTTATCGAGCAGCGCACTGGAGAGGCTGGTGGCCAGGAGGACCTTTCCCCTCCACAAACGCACAAGCGTCTGCCGCAACCTCTTTGGACCGGTGGATCACGAAGAGCTGAGCCAGGAGATGAAATCCAAGCTGCGGGAGATTTCCGAGCGGGACCAGCAGAGATGGAACTTTAATTTCGAGACCAACACCCCGCTGGGTGGGGATTACGAGTGGGAAGAGGTGCCCGTGGATACGACCCCGGTGTTTTATCAGGACTCTGTACAGAACGGCAGGACCAGGGTGCCTGAGACACCCGTCAAGCAGAGGCCCTCCACGGACTCTGTTCTCCCGGACACCCCTGATATGGATGTACTGGAGCGCTTGGGCGTGCCAGAAAGCAGCAGCACTCCCTGCCCGGTGGAGGTTAACCAGGAGAACCGCACAGACAAGCTCAACTCAGGGAAGCCGGCTCACAGACAGGTCCCGTGTGTTAGACGCAAGAGGACGGACACTTCTAACAACAACACACACATCACAGGTAAATTTAAAGCACTGTAAAGATGATACTAAGGCTGTGTGCGCACTTGGCTTCAGGGCTGCGCACTGTATCCAAATTACATCCTGTCTGTCTCCCGTGTGCGTAATTTCGACTCAGGTTGATTTATGTGTATTAACTGTGTTTCTTCGTTCCCACAGACTATTTCGTGAAACGAAGGAGGGCTGCTGATAAAAAATCTAATGATATGAGCGCTTGCCACCTCTCCAAGTCTCCAATCCCGGTGGAACAAACTCCACGAAAGAGGATCCGTTGAAGGTATGAAGATTTATCGTATTTTCCAAACTGCTCAAACCGTTAAAATTTTTTAAAACCAGTCTAATATGACAGCTCCGCTTTGTTACACCTCAGGCAAACAAACTGTTAATTATTAATAATAAGACCTGCGTTTATAGCTGTCTCGTAATAAATTATTTTTGTTTTGTTTTTCCTGCGCTAACTGGAAATGATTACGTGAGCCATAAAGTGCAGACAGTCATATCAGGGAGGGGGTGGGGAGGGCTTGTGGTGGTGAAATCGCAGTTGTAGTGATAGTAGTAGCTGTAGTAACACCCGTGGCTGGGGGGAGGGGAATGTGCGTCACGATGTGGCGGGAAAAGGCTTGGGTAAAGGGTGACGCCTGCTGCTGAGGTTACATCTCCTGTTTCCTCAGAAAGCTGACTCGCGTCTTTTTCTCCGGAATGACGGTTCCTCCTGTAACTCACCGTGTGTTATTCCCTCTTTCTTCAGGTGTTTTTGCACTATTTGCCTGCGCATTTTGAGGATCGAGATGAGGATGTTTCTCCCTGCAACTTAAACCTCCGGAGAATGGAGAATATGGGGGATGGTGTATGGGAGAAAGAAGCCCGACCGGCCGGTTGCTTGGGCTCGGTGCGCCCCGGCGGAGCGCAGCCTGAACACCGGACCAGACTCTCAGGATTGAACGGTTTGGGGAGGAGGAAAGAAAGAGAGAGGACATTTCGCCGAATGACTTCTATCCAGTACAAATGTAGCATTCATTGTTGCTTTTGCATACAGCCACTCGACAGTGTTAAATGTTTTAACATCTGTGCAATCCTAAATTACTTTAAAATAATTGTCTACACTGGCCAAAAGTGTACAGCTTTATAGAGACAACAGCCTATAAATGTTTATTTCTGTTCTGTTTTTTCCTGTAAATGTATATTTTAAGACTATTCTAACTTATAATTTATTTATGTTTCTTTATATTTGTTAAATGCCTTGTTGATCTAGCCAAAGGGCATATTTTTATTTTATTTTATTATTTCCATTTTGTGATATTTTTTGTGAGGTTTTGCAATCATGTAGCTTCCCCCATAGTAGTCCACACTTGAAAAGGAAAAAAATAGGTTTCATTGTGTTTCTGAGCCGTGTTTTTTTTTGTTTTGTGGTTTCATACAAGTGCCCTAATTATGTCTTGTAAAAGATGAGAATAAAATATTTTTCACTTCAACTCTAAAGCGGATTTGTTGGTGTGTTTGTGTCCTGTTTAGTTTTGGGGTGTTGTGAAACTGTGTGAGTCAAATTAAGTCTTGAAACTGAAACCGAGAGAAGAGACTTTGTGTTGTCTGGTTTCTGCCTCGTGATTTTTACATTTAGAAGAATAACAGCTTTATTGTGCTTTAAATGAAAGCTGTGTGTATTCTGCTTATTGGCTGCAGGTCTTATGAATAATTTTAGATGTGATTTATTATGTTTCACTCAGGCATCGGTGCAAAGTATGCACAATAGACACCACCTAGAATCCACGCAGTGTAATCGCAGACATTTATGACTCTCCACCTCCCCCGGGGGCGCAGGTACATTACTTTTCATTGAGCTCCGCCCGTATCTGTCTGCCTCTATGGGCTCGTATACCTTGCGGGGGGAAAACGCATTCAAACGTGCAGCCTTGGGCCGCATGGCAGCTGCGGGATATAGGCTGGGATTTAAAGGCCCTTTCGCCCCTCTAAAGAAGCAGCAGCTGCCTTTGGATCCCCGCTTTGTCCGCCACGAAGACACCCCCACATCCACCCGCACTCAACAAGCCCTCTAAAGACCCACTCACACACACTGTTTACCCCGCCGTGGATACACCGGGCGTGGAGGCCACCTGCCAGAGCTGGAAAAAGAAAACTACTAGTCTTTGTAATTGTCCTCGTCTATTGAAACAAACCATTCAACAGGTCATACTTGCAAGTTTACCCTTAATTGAAAGAAGCCAAATGCAGCAGTGTGTGAATGTGCGCGCAGTGGGCCTGGACAGTGCGCGCACGCACGCAGGAAAACAAAAGGCAACATTTCATAATTTTTCCATAAGTTTCTCCATTGGGTTGAATCGCTTTGACTGTGTGACATGAATGTTTTGATGAAAATGGAGACTTTTGATGGCCAGAGTGACTTTGTCAGCTCTATGCAGCCCATAAGCTCTGACGGGCTTGTTCTGATTTCCAACACAAAGCGCTCTCCGGCTCCATTCTTTCCTTTTTGTTGCCATATGGCAAATCCATGTAGACATAGCCAAGACCCATTCAGTCAGCCACAGAATGTCCTGCATCAGAGAACAAAAGACACTTTGTCTGGCTGCTCTATTGATACGAATGGGCGAGAAAAAAAATATTATAATTAATCTATGGCTATATCCAGCTAATTAACGCCCATATGCCCACGGGGAGCTGCGAGGCCATTCAGTGTAGTTTTAAATTCTCAATAGTTTACATGTTAAAGACAACAGCTGTTCATGTGTTACTTTAATGAAGTCCCCTCTATGCTGGAGACTGGACACATTCAAGGGCTCAAGTCCCCCCTCAGAGTTAAAGGGGTCATCTTCCTTTATTTGTCTCTACAGCTGTGCAACTATATAAAATTTGTCCCAATAAATAGAACTTTAAATCGCTTTCGTTCTCTCAAAAAGGTATTGAATTTGAGCCATTGCAGGAGAGGTCACAGGTTAAGGCCTGAAATTCAACTCGGTAAGCTTCTCTTTAAACGTGGAAAAGCAAACGTAGCTGTATCTTGAAAAAAAATAAATCATTTTAATCAGACTGTAAATGCATAATAATATGTTAGATTTATCCCAAATAATACAAGCTTCCCTGCTTAGGCCTTAACATCTAATGACTGGGTGGATTTTTACAGTTTAAATGGGCTCCACTCACAGAATATGATAACTTAATTCAGCCCCTGCTGTATGTATGATGGACATAAAGGAAAGAGATGACAGCTAACATACAGACCTCATTAACAAGCCCACTACAATGGAATATAATTAAACAACCAGCTGCTGATGGAGGCAGTCAGCGTCGTGAGCCCTTCAGCCTCCCATGTGACCTTTAACTCACACCCACAGTTTCATTTGTCCCAGCCATCAGTAAAATCTTAATGCTTTTTTCTTTAATCAGTTAAAATTAAGCTAAAAATTTCTGGACGTGTACTGTGTAACATTTACTGTGAGTTATGCTGCGTTCAGGGACATGATGCTGGGCTGGATAAAAATTATTCTGACCTTCTGAAAATGGATCGATGTATAAGACTTTAACAAAAGCAATATATTTTTTATTAAGAGCACAAAGACTTTATATAAACAAGCCTTCATTCCTTTAAAGAAAAACATTTTTTAATTTATTTTAATTTATAAAACATGTATTCATTCTAAAATAAAAAGTGCGTCAAAATAAAACAGGGAGGAAAACTGTTTTTATTTGGTGTCATTTATTTTGAAACGGTGATCACTTGGATTACCAAGAAGAAAAGGAATACATTAATATCTATAGAAGTCTCAATCTGTTCGATCTTTTTATCAGTGTAAATAAAGAAGCGCTGAGTAATGTTAAATAGGCTAAATATAGTCCATGCAAAAGTCGATCTTAAAAATTAATCTTTCAGGCACAATGCGCCCTTTATGTGTGTGTGTGTGTGTGTGTGTGTGTGTGTGTGTGTGTGCAGAGTCTGTTCTATCTTTAGTAATTAATCACATTGGTTGCTAATACAATCTCCTCAGTTCTCAGTAAAATGCATCACAAGTTCCTCCGAAATGTTGCTCCATTTTGGGTCTGACGTTTAAACCACTCTGACACATACAGTGGCTTTGGGGCTTCATGCAAATGTAATATAATTTCAGAGAAGAGAAAAAAAACTCAAATTGCATTTTCCCCTCAAAACACACAATTAACGGGACTGTCTGCAAAGGCTGCAATTAAATATAGAAAGGAGGAAAATCAGCCAAGGGGAATTAGCATTTTCCATGACCATCTGGCATCGGCGCAGGCGACAGCGAACAAAGGCGAGCTGGATGGAGAAGAGAGGCGAGTGTGCCATCGCATTGACCTGCAAATGAGGCTTTGTCACCGAGTTAAAGCTCCCTGACCCCCTTTACCCCCCTCACCAAAAGAGACTTCTTTTTTTTAACCTATAGCGTAACGAATTGAGGCCTGAATTCAGGTCTGAGTGTGTTTAGGAGCTGCAGATCAAAACAATCGAGGAATTATCGAGAAAAGTGCAAACAGTCTGATCTTGCAGGTCTTAAATCAGATTCTCTTTAAATAAAACAATTTCCAACAATCATTTCTCCTCAGATAATGGTGAGTTATAAACACGGAACAGTTCAGAATGAAGCTAGTTATTTCCTGTCGCATGCTGGTTTTCAGTTGTGTCAAGAGATGAAGTAACATAAATGACTCAAACACAAACTGAATGGCGTTAATGTGGATATATTTTAGTGCAAGCTGGGCTTTGACCTCCTGACGCACGGGCCTGTGGAGCTACTTTACGCACAAAAGGCAGCTCCTATTTTTCTTTGTCGCTCCTCTCGCACAAGCCTGGCAGTAATTTCACGATTAGTAAATTATAATCAGACTAATGGAAACAGTTCAACAAAAATCTGAAGTTGTTTTTGTCTGTTTCTCTGTTTTAGCCTCGGAGCTGCGCCCTGGGATCTTTAGTGCAATGACATGAGAGTGCGTGTGTGTGCAGAGGGTGTTTTGGGGGGTTGGAGGGTGTTTGTAGGATTGTTGGACACCTGTGCCCCCCCCAGTCACCCCACCCCCACTCCACTCCATGAGTGAAGTGGGCAGACAGAGGCCCACGTGTTTGCATAAAGGTGATTATATCCGGAGGAGGGAACTGTTGTTTGGGTGTGTTTCTCTCTGTCTGTCTTTCTTTGTGTGTGTGTGTGTGTGTGTCAGGCAAGCCAAATGAAAAAAACACTACATTTTAAAACACGTTAGACACTGCATATCATAGTTTTTTGCTTGTTTTTTACAAATTGTAAAGCTCTCACTCATCACTATGCGCTTTATTCCAGGGCGAGCTGGCCTTCTTTGACCTTTCATAGGCTCGGTCACTGGTATTTGTTAATTCATAAAGCCATACTGGGTAAACTTTGCACTTTACTGACTGTCTGAGTTCTCAAGATTTAGTTTTGTTGTCTGTTCCTGATGCACAGACTTAGTCGGGTAAAAAGCTTTTATGTGCTGTGCTCCTCTCACTTGGAATAACATATGTGAACTGGTGTCTCTGCCTGATTTTAAAGCTCTCATAAGTACAAGGATGAATGAGTGGTTGGGTCTTGTCATTGTGCGTTCCAATATTTCTACATGTTGCTGTGTATCTTTTATGTTTTTTATTGTTGTTTGGTTTTGTTGTGTGCTGCTGTCTTGGCCAGATCCCCCTTGTAAAATAGATTCTTGATCTCAACAGGACTTACCTGGTTAAATATGGGTTAAACAAATAAATATATATATTAGGAATTAATTAATTTATTTTATAGGAGTAAAATGACACAAAAATCCTAGAGGACTGCACTTAAAAGCATTGCTTAAACCATTTATTTCCAAAGTGGTCCTCCATGGAAACAACAAACAATACAGAGAAACATACAGATCACTGCAAACAAATAAATGACATCATAAACCTACTCGACCCTCCCCACAACTCCTCCTTAACTTTTGTTCAATTTTTTTTTGGCTTTGTTTAATATGCTGGAGCAGCAGGGAGATCCCAGTATAGAAAAATGAGCTTCTTGCTATTTTATCATTAACACCTTGTGACTGAGTCATGTGTGTCAGGATGTGAAGGGCCTGTCTTTGTTTGTGGCGCAGGGACATTTAGTTAGTGGTGGTTTTCTGTTAGTATGCTTATCATATGACACAAGAAAAGGTGACCTATATAATATGATTCACACTGCAATGAGCTTCATGCATGGTAAACTATTGTTTTTCCCGGGAACTTCAATGTGTGTATGGAAACATAGAAATGTGAATGTACAGTTATGTAAATACTTGAGCTAATCATCATCAAATAATCATTGATTGCACGGTGACTTATTGTATATGCATGCAACCTCCTCCTTTTTACGTAGCCTTGATTCAGCTCTGGTAGTAACCAGCTACACTCCTCCAGGTTGCTTTTTAATGTATCCTGGGTTTTCACAGATCTGGGGAAGCAGCATTCTCCCACTCTGCACCTTGGACATCTTCAAAATGATTTAAAATTAGAACATGTATATCCATCAATGAATTTAAGGGCATCATAAAGAATGTGGTGACAGAGACATGCTTTTTCTTCTGAGAGGCCAGTTTGAATAGTTGTTGTTTTATTGTGGATTTTTTGTATTATATGTTGTATTTGCTGCATTTGAAGTGTGTTTTGATGCTGCTACCTGGGTCAGGTCTCTCTTGTAAAAGAGGTTTTCCGTCTCAATGCGACGGGAACTCAGTGTTTTAGTCTAGTCCTGGTATTTTGTTAAGTGTTTTATGTGAGTGTGTTTGTGCACTGTCACAAACGTAAAGTTGTTGTGGACCTCAGGAAGAAATCAGCAGCTAATGGGGATCCTAATGAACTAAATTAAACCTGCATGACATAAAGCTTGACCTTGTGTTGCAATTATTTGAGATAACATCACCAGACAACTTGGTTGCAGTAAAATGCATTGATAAACAACACACACGTACAATAAATGCTCTAAAAAAGTTCATTTTTAGCAAGAAAATATTGTTAAGTGTGTTGTAAAAATGTTTTTCCTTTAGTCAGCATAAGTTAAATAATTTAATGTAAAGGTTATAAAAGTAGAAAACACACTTTATGAGAAAACTATAGGACTTTAATGTTATAATAACACCAGAGAAAATGGGACAGTAATAGTAGCCTACATTAATGGAGTTACATTAGGCCCTTTCACCAATATTAGGACATTTTGTAGGTCAACTTATTTTTGTTTTGGTTCCTCTAGATGCAGACATGCCTCAGTGTTTTTCTTTTTTCTCTTTCCTTCTCCCGAGCCTTTTTCTCTTTACATCCACTCAGTATTCATGCCCGCGGATAACAAAGAGCACGGCTCAATCCACGCAGGAGGCGGTGTGACAGGGAACTCGTGGCAGCTTTTCAAATATCTTCTTTCTGTCTGTCTCCTCCTTTTCTTTGCATCGCGACTTTGGTCTCGGTTGGAAGAGGGGGAGGAGAGAGGTGAAGGGAGGGGAGAGGAGGAGGAGGAGGGGGGGGGGGGGGGTTAATCAGCCTCCCACCTCAATCTCTAATTCACTTTGCTCTCCCCACGCATCAAGGGGATCGGATTTAACACTGCCCAGAAGAAAAGCAGATCCTTTACAATGTTTCACAACGTGATGGAGCGAGCGGCTTAATGTCTGCGGCTGCTTCTGAATCTGCACTGCAAAAATATACAGCTGACTATTCAGAAAAATGGAGGAGGTCTGGGTTTAAACTTTAATTTTTTGAGGAAGATTGGGGAAGTGACCTCATACTGAGATTTATTTATCTTTTAAATACAGTTTTGGACGTTTCTGTTATTATAAATGCAAGATTCTTAATTATTGGCCTACACTTTGGACTTGTTAAATCAATATATTTTTTATTATTATCATGTTTGTGTCAGCATGAGTGCAGTGACCATTTAGTCTGCAGACTCTGCATTTGAAAGGATTCACTATTTATCTGCACTTTTGGAGAGGTTTGCAAGAATGTAAAGAGATATTTCGATATTTCGTTGAATCAGATGTCTCTTGTATACTATCATTCAGTTTTTTGTTTGTGAGGAATAGCATGAAAAATCTATTAATAAAGGCTGGTTAAGATAAACTTATCCACTTTAAAGACATTAATTACACCGGAAATAACTGAGGTATTTCTCTGACTCTTTTTTTAAGCTGCAACACTTCACATGTTAACATTTTTTTCAGTGTAAAGGCCATCAATTAAAGGATGTCTATCCTCCACAGTCCCGCCATTTTCCCCGCTTGAAAAGGTCAAGAGGTCACGCTATTGATTTGGCGCCAAAAAGCACTAAATTCCATCATCCTCATTCCACCACAGGAGCACCCAAAATATCAAAAATGTTTTCTTCAAATGTTAGAAAACAGTCAAACTCTTTTATGATCATTTACACTGTCAAAAATATGGCCTAAAGTTAAAGTCTGAGACAAAGGACAATCTTGTTTAGTCTGCTTTGGAGTGAATGCACACACACACACACACACACACACAGTCACAAGCACAGTTAAATGGAAGGCAGCCATTAATAATGGTACGTGTGCATCTTTCACGTCTATTATTGTACTTTATATTACACTCGATGTGCCCTAATTTAAAACTGTAATAAATTCCCACCCATCTGTATTTTTAGGTGATTTAAAACTAATCTATAACTGTATGTTTATGTTTGTTTTGCAGCACAACGTGAGAGATTATAGCAACAGCCTTTAATTACTTAAAGTATTAAAGTAGTGACATGTCGACATGTGAAGCAGGAAACTTTTAGTGAAAGTCAACAAGCACATTTTTTTCCACCCAACTCCTCAACACTAAACAAACATCAGCTGAAGGACCTGGTCATTTATGTTGCAAGTGTCGGAGCTGCCACTGTGTCCTTGAGAAAGACACTGATTTCTGTTTGATTGATCCTGTAGCTGACCCTGAGCTGCAGTTACACAAACACTGCTCTCTCTCTGTGGCACCATCAATGGATCACCATTAACATATGTGTGTATGTGTGTGTGTGTGTGTGTGTGTGTGTTTTTACGTGTGCTGCATTCCCACAGAGGACACACACCAGTGCAGCCAGCTATGCTATGTGAATATTGAATGCCTTTACAACACAGATGTCAGGGGGGTTCAATGGAACTGACAGTCTCGGCAACTTTCAAACAGAGATCAGTAAGTTTGAGTGTGAAAAAACATGTACCATGTCAGGATGTTCTCATTAAGCAATGTAATCGTGAGCCAGGAGGTTGTGATTGCGTGACCTAAATGCTGTGGCTGTTCTCCTCAGGCTCCCAGTAAGTGTGCCAGGCTTTAAACCTTCACACACTTTTTAAGCCTTTAATTTTCGTAGTGGCCAAACATTGAAATTACGTCTGTCACGTGATGCCATGTGGCCCAAAATCTGTTTAACCTATGACTCCTATAACAAAAGAGATGTCTGTAAATCAGTAGATAATTTTTGTCACAGTGTCACAACCCTCATGAAATAAATAATTTGACAATCACATTTTGAACCGTTTGGTCTAATAATATTTGGAAAGTCTAGAAAAGCTGCACGGTTAAATCATTTCATCCCTATTAAAGTTAGCGGAGCGCTCAACCGGAAGTAACTGGTTTGACCAGCAGAGGTCTCCAGTGCGCCTGTAGAAGGAGTGCCGATCATCGGGGTAAATTTTGCGTCAGTTGACCTTTTTTTTTGGCAACTTTTATTAAATGAACGGGGCCCCATATCCAAAACTGTATCCAGTTCTCTTTACACATCCATGTTCCTCGCTCACATGTTGGTACCGAAGGAGGAAGTGACATAGTAAAGAGCAACAAAGTCCGAGTAGTGAGGTGGTCAGTGTGGTGGATGGGTCAAGACAACACATGGCTATTAACCCAGGAAACCGGGATTTGTGTCCCATGTGAAAGCAAAAGTTAGCTTTGTTGTTTTAAGTCACGCCATTGTATGGTCATGCCATTGTAACGCCGCAGTGTAACGGCCATCGTAACATCAAGCCGTAACGTCACGTCATAACGTCATGTCGTAACGTCACATCGTAACGTCAAGCTGTGACATCACGTTGTAATGTCAAGCCGTAACATCACGTCGTAATGTCAAGCTGTAACATCACGTCGTAACACCATGTCGTAACGTCAAGCCGTAACGTCACGTCGTAACGTCAAATCGTAACATCATGTCGTAACGTGATGTCGTAACGTCACGTAGTTACTAGGGGTGGGGGAAAAATTAATACAGCATATTATCCCGATACTTTGCGTGGCGATATTGTATCGATACATGGACACCAAGTATTAACCGTTTATTATATACATCATTAATGTTTGCAAATACAAATTTTAATACAACTTTTGGTACTAGAATAATAAAATCAGTTGCTTATTCGGTCCACTAGAGGGTGCTGATGTTTTTTTCCCTGGTGAGGTCAGCAGAGGATCTCAGTCAGCGGTATTTGGCAGGAAGTTCATCAAAAATAAAGATGAATGCACCGAAAAAGGAATCAGAAATGTGCTGTTGGTGTTTAAAACAAACATCATGACTTATTTTGGATTTTTTTAAACACAGAAGGAAAGGACTTGGATGTGACACATGCGATTTGCAAGCAGAATAAAATACTCTGGGAATGCTACAACCATCCAGAGATAGCATTAGCCGCTGATGGCCAAGCTAACACTAAACCCACTCCTCTGAAAAAGTCAACCAGCACTGGACACATTTAGCCTGACAAAACTACCATCCAACTCTGAGAGAGCAAAGAAAACAATACAGTCCATCACCTGCTTCACGTGCAAAGATCTGTGTCCATACAGCGCTATTGAAAACCAATGCTTTTGTTACATGCTTAAAACACTGGAACCAAGGTATGTGAGTCCATCCTGACGTTATTTCGCCCACACAGCCGTACCCAAGCTCTAAAGAGAAGTGAAGCATGAAGTTGAGGAATCTTTGAGTGCAGCAGGAAGGGTGGCATTAACCTGTGATGCTTGGACTTCAAGGTCAGGGCATTCATATGAGACCTCAAACACAAAGAGGCATCGTCATCTGCTGCAGAGCCGTGTACACAGCTCTAGTCTACTGGCAATGGGAAAG
>NC_065525.1:36161431-36206431 GCF_006386435.1 Epinephelus moara | reverse complement strand
GCTTTCAGCTAACTTGAATATAGTCCCTTCTGCAGCAATAACATAGTAGAAAGAGCAAGTCCAAGTAGGGATGGTGGGAGGGAGGGGTCATGAATGGGTTAAACACACACCAAACTTTCATACAGGAGACTGGTGTAAGTTTTGGTTTCACTTATGTGAAACCAAAAGTCAAGTTTAGTATTTGCAGCCACGTAATGAAGTTACTGGCACATGTCAATTGACATAGCAGCCTGTTCTCACTCCTGCGTCATCAAATGCCATGGCTTTGTCAGTGAACTTGGCATCAGGCACCGACGCACAGAAGCACCTTTCGTGGTGGTATGATACTCAGCAGCAGGTTTAGACACAGCGAGGAACAACACAACTTGTCAAATACCGCTACTTTGTCAGTGGACGATGGTGTAAGACACAGACACAGAGAGACAACCTTCGCAGTGTGATATGATACACGTTGGGCCGCCAGCAACTACTTTAATATAAAGAGCGAGAGAGTCCTTATATGGAGGACGCGAGAGGTGGTGGATGGGTCAAACGTAGTTATTTTAACTGAAGCCATGATTGTTTGTCTAAACCTAACCAAATAGTTTCGTTGTCTAACCTAGAGTGGTTTTGTTGGTGATATCTACATTTCCTGTAAAGTGTATTTTGAATGATACTGCAGTATGTAATGAGCCAAAGTTGACTTGAAAACTTACAGGTCGAAAACTGACAGTAGAGGGGTATCTAGAGTGTCATAGTGTTGTTGAAGTGTAGGGTCACTGACCAAGCTTCTGTATTAGATAAGTTGGGAGTGAAAACGTGTTGCATAATCACTGTGTAAAAATATCACAGAGCACACACTCTGCTCTACAACTGTCAAACATATCAAAGGACAAAAGCAATTTACTTTTTGCTAAAAATCTTTCATGTATACTGGAACCCTTAGCCAAGTTGTGTATGATTTATTTTCCCAACTGTATGACCAGAAAGCTTTAATTTTAGTAGAGGAGTAGTTACTGGAGAGACAAAGAAATCTTGCATCAAAATGACTGCATTCTCAGGGCTGCAAAAAGCACACCGAACCTGAAAATGTGCAGGGACCCAGAAGAAAAAAGTTTTGATATCAAGATTTGTTTTATGTAATTTAAGTATTAGACTTGAAAGAAACATTTTGCATTAAAAAAAAAAATTCAAAAATATTATTTATTTATTTTTTATCACATGTCCTCTGCAGAGGACATCGGGACTTAGTCGGGTAGTTCTTTTTTTCTAATAAACCTCCAAATTCTTGCATACACATTACTTCAGAGTCTCACTCCAAGCCAAATTCCTGCTTTCACACTGACTAACCTTTAAAATGTATTAGAAATTATGACAAAAAACTGTCATTCCCCTTAATGGCCTTCTGCCTGCTGAATCATGGAAACTGGTTAAAAGACAGGGGGTATTAAGTCCTGATGTCCTCTACAGAGGACATTGAATAAAAGGTGTATTTTGAAAAGGTTAAAATTACTCTGGATTTCTGAAATCTCTCTAAATTAAAGTTAAGACCCTTGTATTCAGGAAACTAATTAAATATTAACAAAATAATCATAATTTTTGCCAGAAAAGGATCAATTACCACTCTGGCAGCAAAAAACGAGAAAAATGTAATGGCAGCCATTTTGAAAAGGGTGTGTGTTTGCCCTGTTAATCCCACCCACATAATGTCTACATCATTAGAAAGCCCTGGATGTCCTCTTCAGAACACAATTTGACCCAAATGGATAGCATGAAGAATACTTGAGTTACACTAGTTAGACTAATGTCCTCCACAGAGGACAAAAATGAATTGTCAGGACCCAGGAGGGTATTACACTTCTAATAGCTACAACTGTGGTGCAGCTTTTTGGTTACATGTTAAACAAGGCGAGTTGTAACGTTTTGGTCATTTAATTTTAAAAACTCAGCCTGTTTGAGTTGTTATTGTGCCTGTGTGTTGTACGACATACATCTGAGTAACAGACACTCCTTTTCATACAAACATGTACAGACGTCCCTGTTTTTTCTGCTCTGAGAACAAGACCGTGCTTAAACACATAACCCCGGGACAGTACAAACCAAGGGTCACTGGGTTCAGTCTATACAACCGTCTGTGCAGGAGTCTTCACATCGCTCCGGATGGTTTGCAGACTGGGGCTTTCCAGAGAGGCAGTATTAACGCCTGCTTTTTCTTAGAAGCGTACTGGAAATAAATGTTTTAAGTGGCTGTATAATGCTGTTACAAATTAGCTGCATATGAACGCATATTGAGTGACTTTGTTTTCTTAGTAACATGAGCTTTTTCTTTAATCAAATTTAAATCCACTTGTATTGATATTTTTAAGTTTAGAGTCATTGTGGTGGCTGCTGCTGGAAAGACATGTAAGAAACAGAAATGTAAGAACTCAAAATAAAGAGGAAAAGACACATTTTTAAAAAAGTTAAAGGAGGCACCAGCACGATTTGCCTTCATCACAGTGCCAGCTCTTTACTCTCACTCTTTAAGCCCCCGATTAAACGGCACAGCCTTCTCCACCTTGTTGCGTATTGCTGCACTGTTTAAAGAGGCGAAATCTGGCGAGTTCTCCACCACCCACTGAGTCAAGTGTGGCTCAGGTGTGTGTGTGTGCGTGAGTGTGCGAGTGTGTTCGCCACATGTGCTTGCGTGCATGCTGGTGTGTGGTCCAGCCAGATCGTGTAAGCATAATCAGATGGCTTTCTTGGTCTTGTACGTGCCTGCATGTGCACACACAGAAAACAATAAATGTAGCTTTTCACAAGCAGTGAGAAAGGACGATAACGAAAGAGAGAGGGATGGGAATTGGGGTGTGTGTTTGTGTATGTGTGAGTGAAAGAGAAAGAGGGAGGGTGAGAGAGGAGATAAGGCAGCAGGGATGCACCTCCAGCAGCACTGGAAACCACAAATAAGTGCTGATAGTGGTTTCAACATTTTGGTGTCCACAGAAGACCAGCAGTAGTGTTGACCTGCATCTGGTGTGATTACACAAGCTGAAATTCTCTCTCAGGACAACGTTGGACCATGCGACACTGAATCAAAAAATAACTATCTTTACTGTCACAGGTAATAGAGATCAATAAATAGGCGACAAGAAGAACAATATTGCATTTACAGGCGCCACAGATGCAGCCACATTTCCTGATTCTGTGTTGAATAAAACATGTGCCACTGTGATTTAAAAATGTATACAGATGTTTGGAGTTTTCGTGTCAGTTCTGGGAAATCAAACCGCCTCTCCATCACTATCAGCACAGTGAGAACACACGTGTTGTAACCTTGTAAGTTACAAAAAAAAAAAAATCTTTGTACTGAACTGAAAAAAAATGACTTAAATCAGCAAGATGATTTATGATTTCCACCTGTAGAGATCGTGAGAAAGCCAACCAGAAATATTTTTCCATTTGTGTGATGTACCAACCCAGTCACCACAAGAAAATGTTGGCCTTGTACGCTTCTGCAAACCATGAGTACGTTACATTTGTTCATTTCATACATATCATATCAACATTTCTAAAGTGTGCTAGTGTTGTGTATGATCTGACTTTATCATTGGGAGATGGAGGAGATAGTAGAAAGTGTGACATGAAGGTGACACGGCTGCCAAGCTGCAGACCACTGTTTGATGCCTACAAACAGCGTTAATTCATTTTTAGCGAGCTATAGGTGCATTTCCAGTAGCAGTTGTTCCACCCAAAACAAGTATTTTAAACCAAGCGTGATCTTTTCCGATCCATAACCAAGTGTTTTTTCTGCTTAAATATTACAACACCTTAACCACAGCATTGTTGAAACGTAAAGGAACATACAGCTTGAACAAATCTGCTCCATAATAGCATACAGATGTTACATATCTGTGGTTTGCAGGAACACAAGATGCCAACATTGATTGGTTGGTTTGGACGTACAAACGCCTTCATTCAAACTTCATTTAAATTGGGCAAAAAGATTTAAAACATTCTCATTGTATATTTTTTTGGGTTTTTTTTCCAGCAGTGATGCCCTCCTTTGTTGTCTTAGTGTAGTCATTTTCATTCAGTTTCTCTCATCTACTCCACCGCCGCGTTTCCACCAAATACTTTATGTAAAGTACCCTCAGAACTGGACATGTACTTAAACCCTAGATCTACAGCATTTCTACCGCAGATAGAAATTACCAGATGGTATTAGTCACGTCACTTCTCCATCCAGCTGGCACTGTGTTTTCTCTTCACCAGTGATACAGAGGAACATCTGCACCTCATTGATGGGCCACTCTACGAAATGTGCACTGAAATTTTCAGAACAAAAATGCAGGTGGAGTGTTTAGAGTCTCTGCTGTAATCGATGGGATATTTAAAAATAGCAGGTTTGTGCATTCAAGGCCCTGATACACCAAACCGACAGTTAGTCATTAGCAGAGGTGGGTAGTAACTAGTTACATTTACTCAGTTACATTTACTTGAGTAACTTTTTGGATAAATTGTACTTTTCAGAGTAGTTTTAATGCAAAATACTTTTTACTTTTACTTGAGTTATATTGTTTTAAAGCAACAATACTCTTACTTGAGCACAATATTTGGCTACTCTACCCACCTCTGAGTACATAATTACATATATATATATGTACAGTATATATAAGAATATATTTGTGTTTCTTGTGCCTTGATTTATGTTATGTTTGTAAAGATTTAATTTATTTTTGTTTTAGTTAAAGGGGTATCATTTAAAATACATGAATTTGCAGATTATTATTGATTACGTTCATGTTCTTATTTTACAAATAAATCAGACGTTACTCAACAGTTACTCAGTACTTGAGTAGTTTTTTCACCAAATACTCTTTTACTCTTACTCAAGTAATTATTTGGATGACTACTTTTTACTTTTACTTGAGTAATATTGTTCTAAAGTATCAGTACTCTTACTTGAGTACAATATTTGGCTACTCTACCCACCTCTGGTCGTTAGTGAAAGGTGGGCTGTTGGTGAGTGTCTGCTGCTGTAGTTGGTGCAGTGTGTCTCATACTGTTGCCCCCGGTCGCTTCTCTTTGCTTCCCGTTGGTTTGTTTTTTGGCTAGCGGAGCCTGTCGGTGAACGAAGTCACCCTGACTGGCATTTCAACTCAATGCACAAGAAGAGAAACAGAGGTGAGCATAGTAAACAAAGAGCTAAATTCAAGAGGTAGTGAGACAGAAACAAACTTGTTAAATAAAGTAAGATTTTTTTTTGCCACAACATTTAGCAGAAATGTTTTGTAATGGTTTGTGTTTGTGTTCACTGGTGCACAGTTAATATGCTCTGTTCTTTCAACACTGGATTGTTGACACTGGCTAACTAGTGTCAAGATGGTCATTATAGACGACCACCGTCTGCTGGCGTAGAGAGTTATTTCCTCTCACACAGGTGCAGAACGTACGTGTTGTTTGACTGTCAGCTGTAGTCTTTGCTGTGTGTTCATGCACAACTTTTCTGGTCAAGACATGGTGAAGTCTGGTGATGCAGCAGGGGGCCTTTGTGGCCACTGGTTCTCTGCAGTCGGTTTGGTGTGTCTGGGCCATCAGTCCTTGTCGAGCATGAGTTACGATTCCCTGTTGACCAGTCAAGGAACTGCAGTGTTTCTAGCTCCAGCTTTTAGTAGAAAAAATCCACAACTTTTGACAATGAAAACACAAAATAACCTCTCTGATGTGTAGCAAACTAAACTGAACTGAACCAGACTGCTTGGTGGAAACGAGGCTTAAGAGTTTAAAAGTAGAATAAAAGTTTTTCCATACACAGTCTTTAGTTCTGAGATCAGGTAAATCAACTCAGGGAGTGAAGAAAGGTACACCACCAAATGACAAAATTTGAGTGCTTTAATATGGTTTTCCCCTTTAACTGTAGACTCATACTGATGCTCTCAGTAACTTTAACAATAGGATTAGTTCAAAATCCTGGTTTGATCACAATTTGAGCGCGCTGAATCTTTCAAAGCTTCACTGTTCTAACGGCAGATTCATCAAAGTTTCCTGTGTTTGAAAAGCATCTCTCTCCTGTGCGACAGATAAATGCTGAGTAAAGTCTCGGGTCATGACATAAGTCTCCAACAAGTCAGGACAAGCACTTCCATCATGTGGCCTCACAGCACCACCAGCTCTGAGCAGCTTTCCGTCAGCCTCTGACAAAACGTGTGTAACAAATGGCACCAGCCAAATGGAGAGGCAATAAGGCGAGGGGCCCTCTGTGAAGTGTGTGTGTGTGTGTGTGTGTGTCTGAGCGTGCGTGTGCAGGAGCGTGTGTGTGTTGATAAAGTGTACCCAAGCAGACAGGACGTGGTGTGTGTGGATTTTGCAGAGTGAATGGCGATTGTGTATTTTCAAAAGAGAGGGGGTGTCTCCCTGTGTGAGAGTGAATGTCGGAGCCCTCTGTGAGTGAGGGCATGTGTGTGTGTGTCTGTGTATGTGTGCACGTGTGTGTGTGTGTCACAACAGGCCAGAGTTGGTGAGAGAGAGCAGACTGTCGGTTCAAGTATGCCCCCATGTGACCGATGTGAGAAGTAGAAGGTCGAGACGGGAGGATGGCAGACTTCTGGTCGCTCCCAAAGCAGAGTTCATTCTAATTTCTTCTTTTTTCACATTTACATGTTGATGTGTTTTCATCTTTTGTTGTCTGATAAAATACAAATGAGTGACAAATTAAAAAGTAAACCAACATTAAGTGTCTTCACCAAATCTTTGAAATGCTACTGGAGGGATTAATAGTGTTCTTTCAATTGATATTCCCTTATTTGGTGATTCAATGATGATGGTAGAGAGCGCTGCCTAACATGAAATCTTCACACAGATGTTCATCCAGGTTTAGATCTTCTGATTGTGAAGGTCATAGAATATATAGATATATAGGTCATAGAATATGATTCACATCATTTTCAGACTTATCAAACAGTTAGTGAGCCGATGCATTCTCATCCCAACTTGTCAAATATCACCGCCTTGTCAGTGGACGTCTACATATGACGGTACCCTCCTGTGTCTGTTGTCGACATTTTGCGACGCGGAGTCAATTTACAGTCACTTATGTACAGTTTCTGCCTGTTAGATGCATGCAGTCTTTTTCAAAATGACCTTACCAGGTGGATAAAACACCTGGCTATTTATGTTTATTTCCTTTTGCAACAAAAGTACGTGATTAGCTTTAGAACTAGAATTACGGCCCTGCGGTCGTATGCCTCCACGCACCAGTCAAGTTTCTCCCATGTCTGTGAAAACCAGCTACGGCTTTCACTGGCACGCAGGCATAAAAAACAATATAGTTCGGCTTGACATTCACACAGGAAGCAAACAGCGGGCTCTTGTGTGGAAGTCCGGGGTTTGTTGGACCCATCAAAGTCTCCTTCCACCTGCCCAATATAGACTTTCCAGGCCCTTTTATTATGTTGTTACCAGCGGCGTTTTAAACTGATGCAAAAACGCACCTTTTGCAGCATATCATACCACAGCAAAAATTGTGTTTTTTGTGTCTGTGTCTAACAATCACTGACAAAGTGGCGGTATTTCCCAAGATCAGAATGAGAACGGACTGAGTGAGCCCTTGCTGTTTATCCACTTATGAAGTGAAGATTTTCGTTGAAATGTGTCAGCTGTCTCAGTCTCATTAACAAGTCCTCCAAACTAAATGGTAAAATCAGATGTTCGTTCATGCGCTCAAGAGTTACACAGAAGCCTTTTCTGATGTGACGTACCTGGGGCAAGATGTCATCATTTGTTTGTGCCTTCCAAAACCGTCACCAATCAGTTTAATGATGTGACTACATGATTAAGGATTGGTTTAGGCACAAAAATGACTTTGTTTGGTTAAAGGGAAAGATTGTTAAATCCTAAACCTAATGGAGCACTGTTTGAAGGGAGGTGAAGGAGTACATGTTAAGAATGTAGAGCAGCTTTATTTTAGCTTAATTTCTTTGTAGATTTCTTCACATGTCTCTTTGTGTGTGTGGTTTATGAGCTGTGAATCAAATATTTAAAAAGAAAATTCACTTTCTGGCCACACACAACATGGCTGATGTCAAAGAAAGAACAAAGGGAGCAAAGCAGTATATATAGCCTCTCATCTGATAAAGTGATTGCACCTGAGGAGGGGGCGTGTCCTCTCCAGGCAGGAGTGCTTGTGCTGTCGTCCCTGCCTCAGCTGTGATCATACACACTACTTCGTCACAACATTGTGCCTTAAACTTTGAAACTCTTGTTCCTACATCTATCACAGTCCACTTTGCTTCATGCAGCAATAGTATATTAAGGTATCAATTATATGCATGAGTCATAAAAATATGTAGTACTCTCCTGTTACCCTTCACTGCAGCTTCTGTGAGCTTTCAATGAGCTGTGGTCTGTTTGTGTTTCAGGCGTCTTCCACTGCAAGTTTGGGTCAAAATAGCCAGAAAAGCACCCTGGTTTGCAAACTGCAAAATGCTTCCGGATGCAAAAGAACATCCTGGTATTTTCAGCATACTGCAGGACATAATAAATCTTTTCCTGGCATACTAAATAGTATGGTAGTATGGGCACTGGGTTGACCTTTGTTAAGGTTAGGGAAATTCAAAGTTTGGGCTAAAATGACTACTTAGCTAAGGTTTGGGAGCTTTGTCGTCATGGTGAAAATAAGAAATGTGGTTAAGGTTTGGGACTGCTTGTGGTCATGCTTTAAACATGCTTTGGAAACAGGAGAACAGCCTCGTGCTGTGTTTAAGTCCAGGGTTTTGTTGACCCATGGTGTCTCCCATTAATGCCTTTAAGAAGAGACTATTTCTAGTCAGCTACAACAGCAACGGAGCGTTGTGTGTAAGACAAAGACGGTGAGTGTGCATTGTTCCACCGTTGTAGGAGATGTCAGTTCTTCCAGAAAAATGCAGAGTTTTTTTGTGATTGTTGCGGGCAAAAATCCTTGATTATGCGGCACGTTTTCTTAAAAAATGCGAAGGAATATGCAGGATATTTATGCAATTTTATGCAATGAAATTGTGGGAACTTGTAAAAATTGTGGGAACTTGCAAAAACTGTGGTTTGATGAAAAAGAGAAAAAAAAGTTATTCCCCCAACACCCTGTTCTCACTAGTCTACTACCTTAATGTAAAGAGTCATTTCTAATTACTTCTTATGATAAGCAAGCATACTACATCACAGAAAGTGCAGGGAATATTTAAGTTCTCATTTTATTTCTTTATTTCAGACCTTAATAAACGCATGGCTCAAACTTACAAAGCATTGCTGAGTTAAACAAGTTTTGAAGTTTTACAAAAAGTATATGCTATAACTTCTGTAAAAATGAATAAATAAAATATAAAATGTAAAATGTGTACTTCCTGTAAAATGTGTACTTCCTGTACATTTTATGCACACATTCGATGACGTTCACGTCGCGTAATTACATCGCGTAATTACGTCACTTCATAACGTTCCCAAGGCAACAGGGGGAAAATGGCTGCTCTTGTGTGAAGTAAACGCAACATTTTTCAACTTTCTGCTAAGATATATGTGACTCTGAGAAACGCCACAAAACGTTGATAAAAACACCCAGATTTGGTGGCTGAAACAGTGCAGGGAAACATTGTGAAAAGTCTATAAAGACAACTGGGATTGGTGCCTCAAACACAGCTGAGAAACACCACGATCTGCTGGGACATGCCATTAAGCAACAGTAAAAACACCTGGGATTGGTGGCTCAAACGCTGCTGGCAAATGACACTAAGGGTCAGTATAAACATCTGGGATCAGTGGCTTAAAAACTGCTAGGAAACAACGTGAAGGGTCGATAAAAACACAATAGATTGGTGGCTCAAATGCTGCTTGGAAACGCCCTGAATGGTCGGTAAAAAAACCCTGGTCCAGTGGCTCAAACAGGGCAGGGAAATGCCTCGGAAGATCAGTAAAAGATCCAGGATCGGTGACTCAAACACTGCTGGGAAACACCACAAAGTTGTGAAAAACACCTGGAATCAGTGGCTTAAATGCTGCTGTGAAGCACCATGAAGGGTTGGTAAACATATCCAGATTTGGTGGCTGAAACAGTGCTGGGAAACGTTGCGAAAGGTCAGTAAAAACAATCGGGATTGGTGGCTCAAATTGGTGGCTGAGAAATGCCATTAAGCAACAGTAAAAACACCTGAGATTGGTATTCTAAATGCCGCTGGCAAATGCCACGAAGGGTCAGTAAAAACACCCAGGATCAGTGGCTCAAATGTAGCTGAAAAATGCAATGATAAGTAAAAACACCTGCAATGTTGCTGGGAAACTGAAACTGACTGCAGAGAGTGCGTCTTTTCAGAGAAACAGGACTTCGGAGCAATGGGTGTTTGTTGTTGGGATAACGGGCTGAGGAATGGGGTTTTGCTCCAGTGGGACTTATTTTTGGACAAATGGGGCTACGGAAATGAGGGCCGTCGAAACAATGGCATGGCATCATTTTCAGCAACACAGCTCTAAAAACTAGCACTTTGCTGAGCACCAAATGACCGATCCCACACACTGAAAAATGATGATGAACCATTCCAGTCAGTGAATAAGTAATGGAGTGGTTTTCACAGTGGATCAGAATCCGAGACTCCCTGGTAGCTGAGTGTCTTGTTGACCATCTCACTAACACATCCAATCCCTGCTTCTACTGCATCCAAGAGGATTTTCACCCTTTTGATTAAAGTACCCCAACAAAGAAGGAGAGCATTAAGATTTTAAAGCCCCAAACGTGACACTGTCAGCCTCAAGAGATTCTTGCAGAACAGACAGGAGGGGAGGCAAGCAAAGTAAGCAAACAAAGCCACTGGGACGGAGATATTGTGTGTTTATCTTTTGTTATGAAAACACAAATCAGCCTTTTTGTTTTGCTCTTTTTTTATCAGATGGCCGTAGTGAGCTGCCTTCTGAGTAGGCCAATAATAAGGCCTTATGATCAGAGGACGCTCTTATCATCAACAGGAAACTCCAAAACGAACAACAACAACAACAAACACACCCCAGGAGCCTCTTTTATCTGCCTCCCTCCAGTCCGCTTGTCACGTCAGGATTGTGATTCAGTTTCAAGACGGAGAGTCCGGTGTTATCAAACCATTATTCTTATAATTATCTCCAAATCTTCTATCTTCTTCATCTCCTGAACCCTCCGTTGTGGAAGCCTCTGGTCGCTCCTTCCTTCCATGGATGGAAAAAAAAATCATGTCTATTAAACTCTTTCATCTGCCCACAACGTCACATCTGGGCCGGGATCTGACATCAGTGCAGAGGCCTGTGTCAGATGTGGGCCCCAATTAGCTAGCGTGGCTGGTTCACCGCCTCCTACCCCTCCCCATTCTGAGCAGAGACGGACAGAAAGAAAAAAACTGTACTAATTGCGCTTGGCTGCTCTTTATGAAGTTGGAAGTCGTGTCGCTCAGTGTCACGCCCACCTCTTCCACTCTAAAGTTGCACTGAGGCGACAACTACACACTATAAACACCGCCCCGGCTGGATTTGTGGTCGCTGCGATCAAAGTCACAAATGGTGGATGATAGGGCTGGTGCTGCAAGTGTGTGTAAGTGTGTGTGTGAGACAGAGAGGAGGTAATGTATGGGTCCTGTCGCTTTAATTCTTATGATTGTAACCGCTGTACAGTTTGATGAGCGAACATGACGCTAAAGTGCTTCTCTCTGACGCACTGTATGTATGTGTGTGTTTCTCTTACCAGAGGTACATGTGCAGTAATTGCTGATCATGTGTGCCTTGTTGCAGCCACATCCTGCTTAAAATGTATACGTTTCTCACAGAAAACATCACTGTAAGAGAAGCCTGTTCACCAAAGTCGGGTAGCATGTGACCCACCTCAAACCAGAGTTGAGATGGCGGTTGTGAGGATGGGTGGGCTGATATGTCCATGCAGGTTAACACCTTCCTCTACCAATGGAGCCATTCCGTACCGTCCCCATTTTTGGTCACTCTTATGTTGGGGTACCTAGCACACAGATCTGGAACTAAAAGGTGGAGCTAAAACCACTGCAGTCCGTTGACTGGTCGACAGAGAATCATCACTTAGCAAAAACTGCAAACCCAACATTTTTAAATATCACATTGCGATGAAAACACTGCAGCCTATTTTTTAAAAATTTATTTAAAAATGTCAGCACACAACCCCGTTTCGTGGTCAACCAACGAGGTGCAGATGTTCCTCTCCATCATCGGCAAAGAGGAAATACAGCAGGAGCTGGATGGAGCTGTTAGAAATGAGAAAGTATTACAGCTTGTTTCTCAGTGAATGGCTGACCATGGCTGCGCTGGTGGCCTTATTCATCCTCTTTGCTTCTTCTTCTTTTCCTTCCCCTTATTGTTCCCTTTGTCCTTTTCTTTTCCTCTTCCTGTTTCTTATTCTTCATTTTCCTGTCAGTTCCTCCTCACTGTCTTCCCTCCCTCTGCTTTCTCTTACTCCCTTTACTCCCTCCTCATCCTCCTGCTGCTCCAACCCCCCATGGATAAGGACAGTTAACCCATTTATATCGAGTGTTGTTTTGTTTGACTTTGTTTTCTCTCTCCGTGTGTTTTTCACATAGTCTATCCTCTTTTTCCTCATCTTACTCCCTCCTGTTTTGCTCTTCTCTCCTATCACTTTTACAGTCAGTCTCTCTCTTTCTCTCTCTGGCTCTCTCCTTTCCATTTATTATCGCCAGCTGAGAAAAACAGAGGAGTCTTTTGGCGCAGAGCCAGAGCAAACACTGATATCCAACCAGCCCCCCTTCGCTGCTCTCTCCTTCCACTGGCAGCTGTCCATAACTAAACACACAATGTAACAGTACAGATACACACACTCACACACATACACACACTCCCCGGAGCGTCCACTGTAGGTGTTTGCTTGGCTGACATGCTCTTCTATGATTGCAGTGGTCTGTACGGTGCACTACAGCCTGCAGCTGTGGACCTTTCCAAAGCTTAGGCTGCAGCCAAGCAGAAACAGCAACAAACTCTGGACGGGCAGATAATAAACAGACACTTTTAGTCTTCTACACGGCCTCTCCACTCATTTTCCCTGGCAAATTTTTATAGAGGATTGTTTGTTTTTTCAGACCATATGCAGAGAGAGACTGGAATGGCAGGGGCAAGGTCATGTCATGCAACAGAAGCAATAAGTCGGATAAAAAAAATAAAAAAAAAGATATTTATAGCAGATGGAATGAGTTTATCTCAGTGAAGCATCAAAAGCACAAGGAAACTGTTGTGCAGCTGCAGCAGTAGTTGCAGTATCATTAAGTTCCTTCTTTATAAACTCACAGTCACACTTTCTTCCTTCATCAGGGCTGTTCTCATATTCTTGCACATCACTGCTTGACACGATTTCTTCTTTCCTGAGTTTTGCTTTTACTTAGCTCCTATTACTTAGCCTACTTGTACTATTTTTGTGTTTTTGCTCTGTTTATGTTTTCTCAAAGTGGTTTATTTTGCCATTATCTGCACATCTTTGCTCAAAACTTTTTGAGTTGTGCAGTCTCAGGACACCTGGGCTCAGTCTCTCGTGTCTGCAAGCTTTCGTCCTGCCGTAGTATTATGAGTTCCTGCCAGGTGTTCTGCAGCCCTTACCTCTGACCTCCGCTGTGCAGGAAGATGTTAATTCCTCCCAGAGGATGAATGAAGAACAAAACAAGTATTGTATTTACTATCTTATTCTAAGGAAAAGAAGAAGTTGTCCGCACACTGTAAATGCAAGCTCTCAAACATGTCATGATGCAAACATAAACATTGCATCATGACATTAAAGGGAGCTGCATTACTATGTCCTCTAGAAGTTTTGTTTGGTCTTAGGTTTGACCAACAAATGCACTTTGGTTGATTTGGAAACGACCACGATTTCAGTTACATTTTATTAATAAAAGAAATATTAATAAAGACTTCTCTCTTAAGGCCCAGACACACCAAACTGCCTCATGTTGCTTGTGTCTCAGTCAAAAAGTTGCCCATGAACACACCACAAAGGCTTCAACTGATGGCCAACCAGCAAGTGTGTTCTGTGCCTGCGTGAGGGGAAATAACTTTCCCCACCAGCAGACAGTGGTCATTTGTAATTGTCATACAAAAAGGGAAACCAGACTGTCTTGACACTAGTTAGCCAATTAGCATTTTAACAACACAATCCAATGTTGAAAGAATAGCCATAATGACCATGCGCCAGTGACCAATAACACAAACCATCCCAAAACATTTCTGCGAAAGAGCTCAATGGCCAAAGATAAATAATCTTACCTCATATAACAAGTTGTTTTGGTGTCGCTCATTCTTGACTTTAGCTCTTTGTTTACTTTCCTCACTTCTGTTTTTGTTCTTGTGCACTGAGCTGAACCGCCAATCAGAGTGAATCATTCACCGACGGGCTCCACTGTGCTGACACTAATTAAACATGTTGAATCGGCGGAAAAAAAGTGGTCTAGCGCCAGCAAGAGCCAATGGTGTGGCATACACTGCAGCGACGAGGGCCACGGATGCTAACCAATGGCCTAACATTGACCGACAGCTGACCTTTGGCTTGGTGAGTCACGGCCTTTAAGGTTCAATGTTAATAAAAAAATAATGCTGTCATCACTATGACTGGATGCTGTATTGCAAGATGGTGGTGGGAAACAACTGAAAAAGTTATCAGTGAACATTTTGCTGGTACATTCAGTATTAATATTTTGCCAGATATGTTAATTAGCAACCATTCCTCATTATGGTGGTGTCTATATACACATATATTCTTTTTAAATTCCTTTTAATGCTGTCTCTGTCCAACCCTACTGGGGTTAAATGTTTACCCTGTCTACAATCTTTTTTTGTGAAGGAAAAAAAAAATGTTTACGTCAAAAACATGTTTTTGTAGACAAAGCCTGTTGCAACACGCTGATTTGTAGAAAAGGGAACAAAACAGTGTTTTGCAAGATTATTGCAACAAATGTGTTTACCGCAGTTTATTGCACAGATGAAACTGCATGTATCCTCCAATCTAATCTAATACAAATGGATTTTGTACAAAACTTTGTTGCTGTTCATTTTCATTTAAAAAAAAAAAAATCTGTCTCTGTTTAAGCAGCTATACAAGGAGAATCATCCCTTTACAACCAGTGTTAGAATGAATTACTCACATGACTCATAACTCATCAGACGCAGTAATTATTTAGTGCACTTCCCACTCAATTTTTCAAACCTTAATTTCCTGACTTTGAACCAGCCTGACTGCTTCTCATCTTTGTGCCAAGTGAATGCAAGACTAATGCCCTGCACTTCTTTACTGCCTGCACAGACATGAAATTAATATAATTATTTTTCCATATAGTCACCTTAACATAAGGTCAGGGAGCACACAAGGTTATCTCCCAAAATGTTTTCTACCTTGAAGCCATCTTAAGTCGTATCCTCACTTTTCCAGATCAAATCCACAGATTCAAACCACCTCTCAGTCACAACAGCTGCACATATGTCTCTGAGGAAAACCTTCAATTGTTTCCACACACACACATGCTGACAGCTCGTTAATGACAGGTAATAAAGGTTGTGTAAACACATCTGTTGGCGCTGAGTTACCAGACAGTAAAAGGTTGTAAAACTGCAGGCCATCAGGCCCAGTACAGAGCACCCATTATCAGCCCAGTGTCCTCGCTCTGAGCGCCAACCCTCAGTGGCAATTCAGTTGCTCGTCACCGCAGCTTGTTTTTGTTTGGTTGTTTTGTCTCTAATGTGAAAGACTGTTTGAGGGATACCCTTGAGTTTGGTTGTCCATCCCCTTCTCTGTTTCGTCATTGTGTTTTATCACTTTACACTCAAGGTTTGCCATAAAATTCCAATGACAAATGATTTGGAGACATCAAAATCAAACATAAAAACATCTGTGAAAAGCTCCTATAAAAGGCAATACAATGAACAGAATGGGGATTTTTTTTTCTCTCAACACAAGCTGTGCAAAGCAATAGTTTCATACATTGTAAAAAATTTTGCATCACAAACAAAGCAATGTACATGTGGACATACACGTAGCACAGAGTGGCACAAGCCCATCCCCCCTACACTTATCAACACACACACACACACAGACGCACACTCGTAGGAAACAGTAATGAGCTGGTGGGCGGGAGCATCTCCATATTTTAACAGGTCGTCTGAGCATTGTTTTTCAGCACCTCTACTGGGAATAGGTGCCACATGGCTGATAACCAGATCTGCCTCACGCTCTGAACAGATGGCACTGGGCGTATCATTATTACTGCAGAAGTGGTCTCCAAATGAGATGAAACCAAAAGCAGTGATTAAGAACAATCAATAACAGTGATTAAACGATATTTGACACAAAGGACGGGACGCCAGGACGCGATGACAGAAGGGTTAAACACGTCCCAAAGCAGCTATTACGATCAACAGAGCTTTCTCCATCTTTGATGTGAAAATATGGCTGTTGGATAGAAATGGGATTGGAAGGAAGGATGCCAATAACTGACTCAAACATGGGTGATGCAAATGAATACATTGATCTTATCTGCTGCGAGTCAATGTGCTTTGGCGTCTTCCTTTTGAAATTTAAATCGAACGCTGATTGCTGTAAAAGAACCCTGGAAATGTATGAGATGATAGGCTTCACTTTTGGGGAGCCGTTACGTCATTTTTACCGTCTATGTTTTTTTGTCAGTTCAGCAACATCACTTAGTTAAGATCAGTGGTGTTTGAAGTTGAGGTGGAGATGTTTATTCATGCTTTGATTTCTTCTTGTTTAAATTTCTGTAATGGTCTTTTTACCTGTTTGAATCATACAAAACAGTCTTCAGACTGTCCAAAATGCAGCTGCATGGCTCTTAACTGTAAGTACCAAGTGATCACATATCACACCAAATTTATCCCTACTTCACTGGCTTCCTATTACATTTTGTATTCATTTTAAAGTACTGGTGCTGCTGTGAGTCCTGCATGGCCTAATGCTGCATTTCATTCACCGCGGAGGTCAGAGGTTGGAGTTGGAAATGATGATACACCTGAGTTGACTGCATTCCTGTACAAGTTGGAAAACCAAGATGTTGTCAGCAATTCCAGTTCAAGCCTGGATGGCCATTGCGAGCATTACTAGCTGATAAGAATGCATTACAATGTATTTTGCGCATACAAACGCCATAGCAACATGTTCACGGATAGATGCTGGACAGGACTGTGTATATGACTGTTTCAATGGGCCACAAATACGACAGAGGGGCCTAATTAATAATATATTACTACAGCTTTCACTACTGTTGATGCATGAAGCAACCATGACGCATCTTGGATTTTGAGTTTGGGGTTAATGAGGTTCCTCTGACTTCAGAGGGTGTTCCAATGGAAATTTCCGATGGGGAACTTGGAAATTCCGACTTCCCATTGCAGGTCGCACACACCATAACTCCCCATCACTGACCTCCTCCCCCCTTATATGCCAAATTAGCTCTAAAAACATCTGAGCTAAAATTACTAGACTCCAACCCACTATAAAACTCAAGGTGACCTGCCTTTTATGCAGTCCCCCAGTCTTTGGGACACTCTCCTCTTATCACTTATGTGATATTTTTAGGACACACCTTCATATGTTTTTAGTCAGCCCTGTGCTGTGTATTGTTGCTATCTGTCCTTTTTATTGTGTAATTTCTTTTTAATGTCGAGCACCTTGCCATTTTACTTACTCGCAGTTTAACATTCCCTGTTACATTCGACACAGTGTTTGACCCAGGTCCACTGAGGCAACTCAGAGCCCATACTCTGATTTAATAGGTTGACACGCTGAGGAACAAAAGTGTTCTTCAGCCTGTTCAGTCTTGCCTATGGGACTCTAATCTTCTGTGTGACGGCAAAAGCTGATATTCTTCAAATAAAATGTGAGAGGGGTCAAACGTTGTCAGCCAGAAGACAACATTCTTTAAGTATAGGCAGTTTGGAAACTCAACTCAAATGTTTGACTCACAGTCTTTGAGCAGATCCGTAGCAGTCTAGCCGGTCTATTATCTCTTCAAACTGGAGACAAATGTGCGTCTGTGTCAGAAATGGGTGGATATTGTTTTTTGATTGCGCTGATAATCAACAGCAGATTGGATAACTCTATAGTGTAGCATTACTTCAGGCAGAAACCAAAGTGGTGATTACATTAGCTGACTGTTTCCTGCTGCAGCTCCCTCCATCAACCCTATCTCCTCTTTACATGCTGAGTTTTTAGTACCGTCGATTCAACTTAATGCTCATATCTTCATGTATGCATTAGTGTGGAATCAGTTTTAAAGCAGAATTCAGAGTACACCGCTGTGTGAGAGGAGTGAGCAGAGAGGTATTAAGCTTCCAGAAAGTGTAGAAGAGAGAGCAGAGGGAAAAGAAGATATGGTGCTCTTAACAAGCACATACAGAGCACACACTCACACACACACACACAATATTGGCACGGAGAGCACAACCTGTCTATCCCAAAGTTCTCGGAGCGATTCCAGGTGCTTTTGGCATCCTGTCCTCTCCTTCTCTGCAGGGACTATGAATTAAAAATTATATAAAATAAAATGTTGGCTGCGTCTCAAGGCCAATGCAGCACATGTGGTATTAATCAAATCCACACCTTGGGGAAGGACACGGAGGGTGATACCAAGAAGAGAAGGAGAAAGAGGCAGAGACTGAGATGAAAAGTGAGAGCGAGAAAGTGCATAAAGAAAAAAAAGGAGAGATTGTCAAACAGAGAGCGACGTACATAAAAATTGGACTGCTTTTGCTTTAATGTGTGGAGGATTTACATTATTATTTTTCTTTTCCTCAGTCCATCCACATCCTCCCCTCAGTGTGAATGATTGAGAGACCTGGGACATGAAGCGGAGCCAAAAGGAAAAGTGAGCAGAGCGATGTGTCCTGGCTTGTTTTCATTCAGCCTCTCTGACTTGTTTATGTCAAGTCAGCAAAGTGGTGGTCGGGGGCTGAGCGAGGTTTTATGTTTGTGTGTGTGTGTGTGTGCTCTCAGTTTGTGTGCATGTGTGTGTGTATTAACAACACGATTGTTTGGCAATAAACGTAAAAGTTTACAGGGAACAGGTGAGCAGTAAAAGAGTGGTATCCTCCCTTTCAATGATAAAGCACTGATATAAAAAGTGAGAGTGAGAGACATCCTTTCATCATAGAATGGTGTTTTAACATGAAAATGATCTCCATACACACAAATGTTTTAGATCTGTTTCAGAAATTATCTGCGACCGTACTAACTCGCCTGAAAACGCATCCATGTGTACTGGGCATATGTGTGCCAGCGTAAACAGGAAGCAGATTGTCTACCCTGCGTTTGTTTGCCCAGTCACAGAAAAATAACACATAGAAAGAACAGCAGTAGCAAAAAGTAAAATTACACATGAGTATAAGGCTGTCAAGGCAGTGGAAAACATTGATTAAGAGACATTGCAAAGCAAATATGGCAACAAATCTGAGCGGGACTGGGAGCATTATCCATTGTCCGATGAGTACCGACACAAGAAGGACAAAATCATGAAAGGTATGTAAAGTTTTAGACCTTGGTATAATGTTTTGGCTTGACAGATCGTGACAGATTAGACCCAGTTGGAAAACAAACGTGGGTGCAGGCGTCACTGTTTTAGGAGTTTTAATATGCAGGAGTAGTGTGGATGCTAGGCGTTAACTTAGCAATAATTATGCAAACAAAATCGTATCAATTAAGATTTCGCCATAAGCTCCTTTTACATTGCTAATTGAGGCGGGAATGTTGGGCCAGTATTCGTCCTTGCTGTTCTGTATACAAGGTATGATCATGGAATGGGGGGACAGAGTTGTTCTGCCTCTAAAGGTGCAGACACACCAAACCGACATCAAAGAACTAGCGGCGACGAAAGCCAACTGTTGCGTCATCTACGTCGCCTCACGTCGCCCTGTGTCAGTTGCATTTGAACACACTACAAAGACTACATCCGACGGCCAAGTAGCACGTATGTTCTGCATCTGCATGAGAGGAAATAATGCGAAAAGGGAAACCGGAAGTCTGAGGAATGCATGAGATAAACAAAGTAGCGGAGTGAGAGAGTGGTACATCCTGTCAGCCGAGGGGTTTCCTATCTGTGCAGCTGAGCACCCCAGCACCTCCACAGACTATTACATCCAGACAGTCCTGGTGTTTTCTCTGCAGGCTCCACTTCACTCCAGTCCTGGTGTTTTCTCTGCAGGCTCCACTTCACTCAGCTGCCCGATAAACCCGCTGCTTCTTCCCACTTTAACCTGAATAACAAACCAGGGCTCGGTGCTCCGGTTGGATCCAAACGAAGAGCCGGGGCTAGCTGGGAAGCTAGCGGAGGCTAACTGGCTGTGCTTCCCTCCAGTCCTGCTGCAGCTATTGAGGTTAAAGTGGGAAGAAGCAACGGGTCTGTCAGGCAGCTGAGTGAAGTGCAGCCTGAGGAGGAAACACTGGTTAGCCCTGGTTTCACTACAGGCAGATTCACTCGCTACAGGAACGAAGAAATCAAACCTGAACAGCCAATTAGATTGATCTCTCTCACCGACAAGCTCCGCCACCGATTCAACATGCTCAATCGGCTGAAAAGCCACCAACGCCGAATTGCTGAAAGTGCGTGACACACCGCAAAAACTAGGGCAACAGACACTCACTGACGGCCCGATTTTGACCGACCACTGGGAGGACTATCAGTGGAGGCAAACAAATCCAAAAGCAATGAGGCAGAGGCAGAGTCACTCAACAGGTTAAATCCAAAAAAACAAGAAAAGGACACGGGGAAACAAAAGGCTGGACCACCAGACACATGAGTAGCTGAGATGAACTGGCATTGATAGAAGATAAGACACACTAAATACTCTGGTGAGGTGAAGCATAACAAGACACAGGTGAGGCTAATCAGGGCGGGACAGACAATCAGACACAGGTGAAGTCATCACAAGGGAGGGAAAACACACATGGGGCAGGAAGTGAAGTGATCTGAAATGAGAGGAGATGAGAGTTTCAAAGTAAAACAGGAAACAACATGAATGAATTAAATAAATAAAACATGACCAAAGGAACTTGAGCTGTGACAAATGTGTCACCTTGGGTTTGGTAAATTATACAATATCTTGTGAGAAAATAGTAAAAATCAAATCACTGAGGAAATAATTGGTGTTAGAAAAGAACACTGGTTCACCACACATGGTTGTGTTTAAATTACAAAGGCCTCTAGCCGCTGCAAAGGAAAGGTGGAAATGGTGGTTAGAGTGTTAAAATCTGCACAGGAAGAAGGTCATGGACATTTAATTTGGAGGAGCTGTTGTAAAAAGTGTGACAAGGTCCCTGATCAGACTTGAGCTGAGGACTTTGTGATTACATCAGCTATGAATCCTTACATGACCTCTTTGAACTGTTCAGAATTTGTTCAGTCCCAACACTGACATAAAAACTTCACCAAGTGCAACATAAAAAAGATACATACAACCTATTTGTCAATGTGATGGAAAACGCATCTTCGTCAGTGTTCTGAGAGAGTGTATATTTTGGCCTTGGCCTCCTACCCCCCATGGATGAGTTAAAGCCAGATTGTTTGGTCACTGACTGCTAGTGGCTCGGATCCAATCAGAAACTGCTGGCCCGTCTCCGTTCTTCACAGCCCGGCATTCCACCCCACTGGACGGTGAACATAATCCTTTACTTTCTCCCTCTCTGGTTTTCTTTGGGACGGTTTTCCATTACAGTAAGCCAGATGGGACTGTGGCATGCCAGGCATTTCACCTGGTTCTAGTCCTGACTCCTGACGTTCCCCCCACAGCGAGGGCCCGGGCATGAACCACCTCCTGCTGAGGCACGCGACGCCCCTCGCATTGTTCCCGGCTTTGGCTGCTCCTGAGGACTTCACCGCAGGCTATTGTTCCTGCCAGTGGGGAAGAGAAAGAGGCATGTTCGCACAAACAAGGACAAACTCACTCAGACTGACACACACACGTGTACACTTTTATGCTTGGAATCATTCAAAGAGCCTGCAAAGAGCATGCTTGCTAAGTACAGTAAATCAACACCTTCACTGGCTGTGCCCACAGATCTGTTTCAGCAGGCTTTAGACTCTCTCCATTTCTTGTAGTCTGTTCTTTCTTTCTGCTCTTTCCTCTATTGCCTCCCCTACTCCTCCTTATTCTCTCCAGTCTCTGTTGTCCACTTGTGATTTTTCCGTCAGTACAAGTCTTTCTTCAACATACTGCATTGCATTCCTCTGCAGAAGTTTTGCAGGCAGTTGATAGAGCAGAAAAAGCTCTCTCTAGGTCAATGCCTTTGTGGTAAATCCTGTGCATTAAGGAAATGTTGGATCGGACCGAGATTGCTGGTGTCAAAACTAAAACTTCTGTTCACAGCAGCAGTTCCTTCAAGTTGATACCTGTACAACACATTCTCACTCCGACCTTGTCACTCATCGATGTTTGGTCATGGACTTTCCTCGTCCAGATATGACATACAAGGTACCCTGGGTGCGTTGGTTGTTGACATTCTGAGACGAAGTGTTAAGTTCTGCCTGTTACATGCGTTGTCTACTTCTGTTTTCACAGGAAATTTACCGTTGAAATAGAGTCTCTATCAAAATATATGCACTACATCAGTTCAACAGGAATTGATGTTTTTTTGACAAATAATGCACGTGGTTGGGTTTAGGAAAAACAGAACAGGGTCTGGCTTTACAATCTTATAGGACGGCCATGTTGGACCCGTCCACCTTACTTGGACTTTCGCCACCTTAACTTAAGTTCTTGTCCCGCCGCGTTTTCCTTAAAGGACGGCTTTATCGTCAGTGTCTGACGCGGCAAGTCACTGCCCAAGCACCAGATTGCGATGACTTCGGAGTGAGACTAAGTTGGTATGGAGCTTTTCAAACCTTTCAAAAATTCAAAAATTTGGTACATTTTGCAAAACGTGGTGTCAGTTTCTTCGAGACACTCCATTACAATACATGTACGTTTGACATCTAGTGCTGCCTGCCTCACAAAACTTCTCTTGTCTGCAGGTAGACTATGTAATCTCAGTTGGATGTCACAGAAATGCCACCAACCAACGATCTGTTGTTCTTTAAAGGGCAAGTTGCAGAAATCCCAGTTACCACCACAGCCTTGTGCTGCATTCATGCGGTAAGTGAGTAGGTAAGTTAAATTTATTTATATAGCGCTTTTCGCAGGCAAGGTCAAAAAGTGCATCCAAGGGCATTATACAACAAGAAAGAAATCATAGAATACAACTGGCAAAACTATGAGCACAGAAAAAAAATTCACAATACACAAAATATAAGTAAAATACAGATCTGGTGCAAGTTACCCAAATACCTGTCTAAACAGGTGTGTCTTTAGCTAGTTTTTAAAAGAAACCACAGAGTCAGCAGATCGTAAAGGAGCAGGCAGAGCACTCCAATATGTAGGTGCTACGGCGGCCAAAGCTAGATCACTTAGAGTCTTGAGACGAGTGCGATGTGGTGTTGAAACAATCTGAAAAATTAGTTCCAGATCATATGTCATGGCTCACCTGATCTGTTTCCTTTGCTCTTCGTTATCAACATGTTGTTTAAACTCTCTGAGCAAGAAAATACAACACATCCAGCATCCACGTTGTTTCCACATTACAACTTAAAGCTCATGAAACACCAAAGTCGGAAGAACGACTTTTCGAAGAGCATGTGAATTAACGATTGGCCTTGGCTGGCAGAGGTCCCAATTGGGGTCTGATTTATTTGTTTCCCGTTCACTCACAGCAGAAGGCAGCGTGAGCAGTACTCTCCAATAGGAGCGAGCGGGAGAGTGGAAAAAGTCGGGAATTCTCAAGTTTTCAGACCTTCAATAGGCTGACCCAGCACATACCTGACACTTTTTAAAAAGAGTTCAAAAAGCTTAGTTTGGTCATGTTTGCCCATCACTAAGAAATATACATTTTGGACCAAACTTACTTTTGAGCAAAGGGATGTCACAAAAACACAAACAAAAGTTCTTGATGCACATCCACATTTACCATCCTCTCTCTGTTTTAGCTTTCAACACTAAGCCACGGCAAAAGAAGCTCATTAGGATGCCACATGGCAGATATGTAGGTACCATTCTCACTACAAGCTTTTGTGGATGCAGTTCAGGGACTAGAAATCATGGTGCATAATATCTGCGGAGTAATTATATTTGGAGAAACATTATATCTATGATGGATTTTTCTGACTACTCTGCTTTCTCTTACTCATCACTTTGCATCACAAATGGTACCCCCTGAATTATCCCCGAGCTTGAATGTGCAGTATTTTTGGTCAGTTGGCAGCACAACAAGACACGACAAGAAAATTGGTTGCAATTTCTCTGTGTGATTAGTGTGCTACAGTGGTATTTAGATAATGGTATAATGGCGCATGCAGCTGGTGTATACTCTAAAAAACATTTGCAGCCTGACTGTGGGACTAACAGTTGGCTCTTTTGGCTCCGTTCCTCTCCTCTGTGGAATTGGCCAAAACAATGGAAAAATCATTTTGGAGGAGGAGAGTCAAATTTCTTTCTTTGACTCAAACCACCACAAATATTTAAGTATTTCATGGTGCTCTACACAGCACATTGGATATCAATTCAGCAAAATCAGGACAAAAATGTTTAAATAAAGGATTGTAACTTTTATTAGTTTGCAGTTTCCTTTGTGTAAAGTATGAAGTCAAAACGTAATGCACATACCTGCCAAGTAGTTGTATCTTATTTGAAATTGTTTAGCATGAGTACAGATAATGAAGGATAAAATAATGATATAGAGATAATAAGACTGATTCTAAAATCTTTAACTTAGCAGAGATGATGAGATGCAGAGCCATCCAGCAAAGGATTTGTCTTGGCAACTCATCGGGAAACGCTTAACACAGACAAATTACATTATGTCCAAGTGCACATACTGTGTAGATTACATTGCAGCCTGCAGCTGATAATATTGTGCTTATTGTGTCCAATAAAAAATTGCCCAGCCAGCATTTTTTCTCATTTTAACATGCACATTATTTTCTCTTTCCCTGCCACAAATACATTGAGATGTCACATATATAAATATGGAATTTCCTGACTACAAGAAAGTCCTTAACAATAATAATAATTAACCTTGTTGGATTCTGTGCTTCACCACTGGGCCATATTGACAAAGATAACACATCACACTATATCCAGTTTCCTTAAAGGGATAGTTTTGATCTGTTGAAGTGGGGTTAAATGAGTTACTTATCCATAATCAGTGTATTACATATAGTAGATGTCTTTGGCACAGCCCCAGTTTGGAGAAGCAGGCAGGAGTACTGCCATGAAAGCTAAGCAGAGTACTGCTGAGAATTAGAGCTCTAGCCCACACAGACTTTTATTCAGGACACTGTTGTTTATGTCCCATGTGAAACCAAAAGTCAGTGTTGTTTTACCTTGGTGTTAAGTAACTTAACAACAAGTAAGACATGACATATTTACGTCACATAATGTACTTATTTTAAAGAGGCAACAGACAGCATTTTTCCTAAAGATATCATTATGAAAATAATGTGGGTTGCACAGGGTAGTGGCCACAGTAAAATCGGACTATCAGCGTTTACATAGGTTACTTAGTGGCTCTGCAATCTTTGTAATAAGCTTCTGCCGCTGGTGTCGAAATTTCACGGAAAAAAATCTGCTTTACTATGGGGTGTAAAGTGGCTCACGCTGAAAATAACATCAACATTTTGCCACATTTAGCTTCAAACAATGTTTAAAAAAGTGTTGTGAACGTCACCTTTTACCACATTTACAGCAATATTTGTTAACTTAGAAATATATTAAATAGTTAAATCTAAATATTAAATGTGGCACCTAAATGTTAAATCTAAATCTAAATATTAAATCTAAATCTAAATGTTAAATCTAAATGCTAAATCTAAATCTAAATGTTAAATGTTAAATCTAAATGTTCTGGGTGAAACTAAATATTTAGCTAATATGCAAATTCACACTGCCGGTCACCGGTAGTACCAAAATTAAAGCTCGAGATGGTCAGACTGTGTTTATAGAACAGTGTTAGTGTCCTTTGCAGACGGACAAAGTATGGAAACAAGTGAAAACCGGCCCAGCAAAAGAAAACGAACTCCTCTGTCTGAGGAGACAAAGAAGAACAAAAAGGAGAGTGATAAAAGAAGAGGGAAAAAAAGAGTAAACCTCAGTCAGGCGTTCAAGAGATGGAGGGAGCTCCGTGACCAAAGAGGCTTCAAAACCGATGTCCAGCTAGCTTTCTTTCTAATGGATCAGTAAGTAACACGGCTAAATGTTAGCTAGACGAGAGAGGACTGTACTGTACTGGCTGCTAGTTCATTCCTAGCTGGCCAGCATCGTAAATCGCCGCAACCAGGGAGCGGGTAGCGAGTGTTGGTCGGCTGACATCCTTGTTGCCATTCTACGGCAGCTGACGCTAGGTGTCGTCAAGCTAAAAAACCCGAATCCTATCTGTTGCTTCTTTAAGCCAAAACATGAGGTATTTTCAACAACAATCCAACAATCGACTTTCACCTTTGAGGCCAGTGTTTGCTTCCTGTATGACTGTAAAGTTAAATCCTGTTCTTTTTTTTCTAAACCCGGCCACATGCTTTTGTTGCCTAAACCTATACATGTGCGTTTGTTGTTGAAGGGAATAAACTTTAATTTGCGGTGTATTTCTAAAACACACAATGCATGTAACAGGCTAAAATTAAAATGGCATCCCAGAACGTTAACAACCAGTGCAAATAGGGTACCTTGCATGTCATATCTCGACTTTAAGTCCATGACTAAGCGTGGACGTGTGACGACGTCGGGGTGAGAATGTGTTGCTAAAGGACACCTTGTGTGTCAGTATAAGGCTGATCAGTTAGTTAGTTTGTGTTACAGTGTGACTTTGGTGTTTAAAAGATTAGTTTAGATTCACTTAACTCACACAATACACAAATTAACTGATCGTGACAGCACAAGACCAGCAGCTTCTGTGTTCAGCTGGCTAAAATGATAGCCTGGATGAGAGCATAGAAGGGGAACTCAAGCCTTTCATGGCTTCCCCGTCTAAAAGAGCTGTCTGACTGCAAGATAAAGCAGTGTGAACATTCTCAATAAAGCATACACTTAGGGCCTGTCCCAATACCCACACTTCCCCTAGAAATACCCAGGGCGTTCACGTTCAGGCTAGTAGTGTCCCAAAACAGAATTGAGGTAGTGGAAGTGGTTTCCAAGGGAGCCCCGACCCACACTTACAACGAAGTGGAAGATGGAATTTCCCAGAACACCTTGCAAAGTAAGCAACTTCAGCAAGTTTTGGAAAACAATTTATTACTGTACTATCGGAATGTAGGCTATACAAACAACAGATGGTTGGACGAGCGTAAATTCATCAGCAACTCGGTTGAACACAGCGTCAAAATATTTAAACAAATCGACTTACCCGAAGAAAATCGATCGGAACTAGAAGATGTCGTAGGCGCCTCCTGTTTTCAGCATTTCTATGTTGATTCATCAGACGGAGAAGAATAAACATAGCACACGCCACAACACAAGCGCTGGAGCCGGCATTTTCAAACCTGAATAACTACCGGTATCTTGTGTTGCTACTACGCGTGACGTATGCCTGCACATTGGCTACGCCGATTTGCATGAAGTGGTGTCACATTTCTTAGGGAAAGATCTCTACCCTAATATTTCTCACTTCCCTCATCAAGGGTTATCTCGCAAACGAGGGCGCTCAATACCAAGTGGAAGATTTAAGGGATAGAAATGGGATTGGGCCTTAAACTGCTACTGTTTTTTTTTAGGTGGCTAAAATACATTTTGCTGCTGCCCCACAGCGGTACGTTGTTTAGTTTTTGTGTTTGAACTCCAGCCTGCTTCTCCAAACTGGTGGAGTGCTGACCGCCATCTACCGTAAATAATACACTGACTATGAATAAATACCTCAAACAACTCCACTTCAAAAGATCCAAACTATCCTTTTAAAGCTAGCTGAGACAGAAAATTGGTTTGGTGTCGTGAGTTGTAAAAATCCTTCTCCAGAGGAGCTTGAACTGCAACACGGTGACTGTGTTTGATAAGACTTCAAACTGGACTTTGTGGTTTACATTTGATGTACTCGCCAGCCCCTGCAGCAACCGGATCACACCAATAAAGAGCTATACAGTTATTTTTTTCTCCTGCACATGTAATTGTTGATCCGCCCCCAGACTGATGAAATGTGCTTACAGGGTACAAGGCATCACAAAGTGCTCTGATATTGTCGGTTCATGTTGGTGTAAACCAAACCAAAGGAAATGAGTGTGTAGTATTTCTTTCTATGTATATTACTCTATAATCTGTATTCCAAATACCACAAATCCCCCTTTAGGAATTACCCACCTGAAAATGTCAGCTTTTAGAAGGGAATAATTGTCCTCTGTAGCCTACATGAATAAAGGGCCCTGCACTGTTTATAAAGAGGAAGTCAAGGGTCACCACCTTCAGTTTGTTAAAGACCTGTTCTATATATCTGCACTAATTTTGCTTGTGAAAACAGATTAAATCTTAATCAGATTTAGTCTAATTGTACCAAAAAAAGAAAAGGCGGTGGACAACAGCTGTATTTAGCTGTGTCCTAACCACTTGGCTGCTGCCCAGTTTAGATTATCACCCTCGTAAAATGCAGCCATGGCTAATTATGCGGAAAGGGAATCCGTGACTTGTGCAGTTTTGGGCAAAAAAACGCACACTTGCAAAGCCACATGGACAAAATTTATTCACAAAACGTGCAAGCAACAAGACACAAACTCCCCAACACATACACACTCAGATACACACGTATTTACACATACTCGGGGCCGACACATGGCGAGGACCACCCAAGAAGGAGCAGCCTCTTTGAAAATAATGAAAATTCCGCTGCAGCCTGGTGCTGCACAGCAGGCCGAGGCAGCGCTGCGTCTACACAGGAGAGTCTATGGAGGCTTGCATCCCACCTGGCTGCAGTGGTTGCTGAGTGCAGGCAGAGAGCCATGATGATAAACAGTTACAGTTTTTCCATCTGCAAGAAACCCTCAGTGGGACCTGAGTGCGTGTGGATGCTGTCAGGGAAGAGACAACAGATACCAGCGCTAGAAATGAGGCAGATTTCAGGCTAAAAACTGTATATTATAGGTGTTGGATCCTGATCACCTCTCTGATGAGAAAAATATTGAATATCACAAATTCTTTTACCAGTGTGTTTAAATTTGTTGATGTTGTGAATTGTCCATGACATCATAATTTTATGTGGACCCCAGGAAGAGTAGTCGTTACTGTGGTAACAACTAATGGGGATCCTGAATAAAGAATAAAGAATAAAGAATACATGTTGCTGTTTGTCCCAGGTGAGTCTTCCTCTTGGTTCTTCGGTTGTCACGATCGCAAGTGAAGTGAAATTTCCATGGCGTTTACAGTTGTACAACCAGTTTTGGCCTTCCTTCACTGACTTCCTGTTGGTTTTGGGATTGATTTTACGATTTTATTGCTTTATTTTATAAGGCTTTAAATGGGCTGGGCCTCCTTATCTAGCAGAACTCGAGCAGTGGTTCCCAAATGGTCCAGCCACGGGGTCAGATATCTCCTTAGTTATTAATTCAAGGTCCTCACAGTTCAGTATATTCAGTGTCATACTTGCGCTTGGCCATATCGACGAGCTAGTTTGCTGTCTGTCAAGAAGCTGTCCGTCAGTCACTCTCTCTGCAGCAGGAAATAGCACTTCAAAATAAAAGATCGGTGCTGCAAATTCACTGTCAAAATTAAGTGTTTTCTTACAAACATGACAGGTTTGCAAGTCACCTTCCACTCAGAATGGACCCGCGACCCACTTTTGGACCGTGACCTGTGACACAAGCCTTTGTGGTGGCTGCTCTTCAATTCTGGAACAGCTTATCTATTCATAAGAAAATTGCTGAGATGACAGAAAACTTTAAGTTGCTGCTGAAGACCCACCTCTTCTCACTGCCGTTCAGTTAAGTTGAGCTTGATGCCGCCTTGACTTGAAATGAAGCTCAGCGTAAGTTCAATCAGGAAAACCTTTCTCAGGCCCACCCTTTCACATTTTTCTCCATCCCACTCCCACTGCTTCCTCTAATCAGCTGGCTATGGTTGTTCATTCCTAGTTATCCAGTCACACTTTGCCACGATCTCTCAGCCACTGCAAAATTTTAGATCCTCTCTCTCCTCTGCTGCTGTCAGCCGTCATTTTAAGCAGAATCTTCGCACCCTCCTCCACTCCGTTCACCTCCAGCCATCGTATCCAAGTCCAGGACAAGCTCTCAAAGACTCATTCCTCTACTCATCCAGATCATCAGCACTTCTCCATCTTCCTCTCATCTTATCTTCACCACCTCTACCACCACCAGCATCTAGACCCCGGGGGTGTTCCCTATTCGACTATGGATTCATCACCCTCCTTCTGTTTTAAACACCATCTTATCTGGTTTGCACTGACGTGTTTCTGTCTTTGTGATAAGATCAGTTTAAGTAAATTGCAGACAAACAAAAGAGCACAGCCTTTAGAAACCCAACATGGAACACTGCATCATCTGTTTCATTCAAGCTCAGTATGGTTTATTGATGCATCATCAACCGACTGACTGGTAACATCCAATGACATTTACTTAAGGGTACAGGAGGCACTTATAACCTGACACTTCTTACAGTCACCCTGCTGATAACCTCACCAGCAGTGTTTGATTGCATAACTCTCTACTAGCTGAGCCTCCACCTTGTTGGATAAGCTTTTAGTGTTGTTCACTTTGTTAAAATCTGGTGTTCATGTATGATTGCATTAATCTGAATATGTGCTTTTTCTCCATGCACAGTCCTTGCTCCAGTTTGGGTTCTTTAAAGCGACAGTTCACCCCAAAATCAAAAATACATATATTTCCTCTTACCTGTAGTGCTATTTATCAGTCAAGATTGTTTTAGTGTAAGTTGCAGAGTGTTGGAGATATCGGCCATAGAGATGTCTGCCCTCTGTCAATCATAATGGAGCTAGATGGCACTCGGTTTGTGTTGCTAAAAGTGCCAAAAAAAACACACAGTTTGAAAACTAAAGAGCAATGTCTCTTTGCAGAAATCATGACCAGGTTACTCAAGATAATCCTTGTTGTGAGCAGCTCCATGTCGGAACTATTGAGCCCGGTCTCACTCTGAAATGGTTGAAATCCAGTGCTTGGGCAGTGACTTGCAGCATCAGAAACCAACGAAAAAAGGCGTCCTTCGATGTCGGCATGATAAGGGGGAAACCCGGCGTGGCTAGGACGAAAGTTAAGGCGGTGAAAGTCTGACTCGTGGTGAATGGGTCCAACAAACATTGACTTTCACCTGAGACAGTGATGTTTGCATCCTGTAAGATTCTTAACCACGTGTTTTTTGTTGCCTAAACCCAACCATGTGCGTTTGTTGAAGGAAGAAAATGTCAATTTGCGGTGTTGTACCGACGTAGTGTGTTTATTTTGAAAGAGACTGTATGCAAAGTGTACTTTTCTTGTGAAAACAGAAGTGTAATTCAAAAGTAGACAATGCATGTATCAGGCAGGACTTGACACGGTGTCCAAGGATGTCAACAACGAACGCACCCAGGGTACCTTGCACGTTGTCTGTGGACATGGAAAGTGTGAGCAAACGTCAATATGTGACGAGGTCAGAGTGAGAATGTGTTGAACTATTTTCTTTCTACCGAACTACACCCACATAACACAACAATCCCTGACAGAATTAATACCATGAAACATGTTTTTTTTATATATGTGAAAGTGCACAGTACATGATCGATAACCATTTGATAGCTTGCTGTGGATTTCTCCGTGCTTTGGTGAAATACATTTCAAGTGTTTGGACAGAATGAAATCCCTGGCATTAACTCTAGCACACAACTTGCCAACATGGCAACAATCAGCCATGACTCACACACACACACACACACACACACACACACACAGACCATTATCAAGCCACCTACATGCACACAACCGCCGCTCACCCAGTGGGTACAGGAGGAAGGCAGCAGATGAAGTGAAAACATGGCAGTGGTGAAAATCAGTGCTTTCCTGCCGCTTGAGACAATAAGAAGGAACCACATAGAGTCAGGGAGGCTCTCTGCCTTCCTGTGACCAAAGGTTGTTCAGCCTAAAGAATGTACCAAACCCATTTTTACTATGGAAGTTACAAGGCAAAGGAGGAAGAAGCAGAGGTATTACTTGGACCGCAGGACCCTCCAGCCTCTAGACCTCAACATCCATCACTGAAGTCAAACCCTGCCCTCTCTCTCTTCTGCCTGAAACAAGAGGAACATTCACAAATTCCACAACTCGGGCCACCAATCATAAAGTTATAAAATGACCCAAAACCCCACCAGTGTAAAACGGGTGATTATTAAGCATCCCTCTGCTGCTCCACAAACCTTCCCCTGTTCCTGTCAACGCCCCCATGGTGATGGTGTTGGATGGAGAGTCACAAATCTTCCTGAGATGCCAAACTGGTCTTATAAAATATATAATTTAGGTTTTGTAGTACACCCAAGTCTTGTGAAATAGCCAGTGCCTAGTTTGTAAATCAGGAGGTCCCAGAACTCAGAGAGAGTGCTGATTTACAGGTAAGAGAGTGAAAAGGTTTTAATAACTGACTGATGACCCCTATTGATACAGTTTCACTTTAACAGCCGAACTTTCATCGAATAAAAGGATAACATAATGTGTTGAAAGCTTTTACTGTAATGTTACTATTTACTATCTGCCAGCTGTTGGAAACAACTTCTACCTAGTGTTACTTGTCTGAAAATAAAAGTAATATGACTTGCTAAATAGTTGGTGTTGGTCTGTCTTGAGCAGCAAAAAGACACAGTCCACTTCTTGTCTTTTCAAACCTCATAAAGAAAGTGCTGTTCATTCTAGATGTTTGGCAGAGTCTTAAAAGTACAGACACTGACATGCAGAGCATATTAATGAGACAACAACCACAATTCTTATTTTACAGTTTGGGTAACTCATGAAATTGAGAAGAGAGTTTGGATTTTTTGAAGTGGGGTTGCAGGAAGTACTTATCCAAGTCAGTCAGTACATTTACATGACATTAGAGAAACCAGTTTATTGTATTATTCCAAATCAAACTGGACTTTTAAAACACATGTTAACATGTTAATCCGACTGAAATTGTACTAGATCGAATTTCTCAAACTACCTAACACACCCAGATAATGTGTTTGGGAGTCAAATTACTCCTGCGTGTACACAGTCAATCAGACGCTTTGATCAGGAAGTCGAATAGTATTAAATGCATAACAGAAGAAGAAGCCGGTAACAACATGGCAAAATCTGCTTCCAGAGCTGTGCATGTTTGGACGTACGAAGAGACACAGTTCATGCTCAGCTGAAAGAGTTGAATATATTGAAATACATGGATGGGAGGAAAACATGGAATGACGATTGTTTGGTCTGTGACAAAAAAAGATCCAATACTGACAAGCTGAAAGGGGACATGTCGCCACCTATCGTAGCGGAGTCACACATACTTTGGTTAGTAAATCAGTCTCCCTCCCATGCATATACTGGGATAAGGACAGTAGTCCAATTAAATGACCTAGACGAGCTATAACCGTAGTTCAACTTAACTGTGCATGAGGGCCGAATTCACAAAGAATGAACTGCGTCCGTTGATAGCACCTTGAATTGCACTTCACTTGCACCCACAGTTTGCTCTGTCGTCCTATTCACAAAGGATATTGCGTTAATGATATACCAGCGCAAACACGCCCACAAAGTTTGGCAGCTGAATGCAGTTTGCCCCTGATTTGCCCCTGATTGCAATAAGCCACATGGCAAAGTATAAATGCTGGCTTTGCGCCAAGAACACCGTGGCAGAACAATGGCAGACTTTGTTTGGCAAAGTACTGAATACTGTATACCCTCATGTAGTGATGTCTGCTGGTGAGTCAGTCTAACAGTGTCGGATGGGTTGAGGCTGTGGATTTGACCAAGTTTGACCACTTTATCACTATTCCCTCTCACTTGTAGCTGTTTTTTCGTTATCTTTTGAATTTAATATGAATTATGGAACCGTTTTTGTTCACGTTTGTTTCCCCCGTTTCGTAAAATAAATTATTGAAAGTTGCTTTTGAAGTGCGTGACAGAAGTGCGTTTTGAGAACGACCGCAGACTGTCACCTGTTCAACGCATCAATATCTTCGGATGCCATTAAAGTAATAATGATTATAATAATAATGTCAAAATATTATTTACAGACTGATTTAACAGACGATCACTGCTGCCACGATCACTGGAAAGTCTGGGCGAGAGGCTTCCACAGAGGAGCGCCCAGTTTGCACCAGCTTTCTAAAGACGTTATTTACTTCACTCAAACTGCGTGTGGCTATTAGCGCTGGTGTTAGTGAATTAGACGTTGTTTATCAATGAGGCTCATTTGCATAGAAAGGGGCAATTTTTGCGCCAAATATATGCATATTACCTCATTTAAATACGTAAAAATAACACCGGAGCACCAAGACGCAATCTGCTTGGCAGCGCAGTTAGTGGAGCATTTCACCCTCTGCGCGTGCTTTGTGAATTAGACGGTATCTGTTTGCTCCATTTTTACTCGTTTAGCGGCCGCAAAAGCCACGCAATCCTTTTGTGAATTCGGCCCTGAGTGTATTACATACAGTAAATGGCATTCAGCACCCCAAAAAAGTCCCACTGAAAAATATCAATATCAGACTAAGTTTATGCTATGTTAAAAATATTTTCACCACACCACCTTGCCATCAGACAGCCCTTTCCGACAGGGAAATGAAGCCATTATATCCATCTACACTCTCTTTAAAGCCATCAGACTCCTTTGACATAAACAGTCATTTTACCTCGCAGAACACAGGAGCTGCTGGTCTACTGCTGCCTCACAGTTTGGATTTATAAGAGCCACACAATAACACAAACAAACTAACCGATCACGGCAGTGGTAGACCAGCAACTCCTGTGTTTTGTAAGGTAAAATTAGAAGAGAGCATAGATGGTAAGTGTTTTTAAGATGAGGTAAAATATGTAAGATGAATCATGAGTTACTGTTAAGTTAATAAGACAGTATTTTGCAGATGCTGCCAACTTTGCTTTACAAAATAAAATACCAGTGTTTAATGTATGGCTAACTGTTTTTTTCTATAAATTACTGGTTCAAAACCCACAAAATCATCAGAGCCTGAACATCCCTGTGAGGCAGTAAGGAAACAGAGGCAATACCTACACCAAGACTAATATTATTACTGGCTGGAGTTAAAAGCTTTAACCGCCCTGTTCGTTGTCATGTTTTACTGGAAGGGGAAGGGATCTCGACTCTATTGTTTGGGTTGAAAAATTAGAGGAGGACAATAAGCTTCACTTCCTCCATCAGCAGCAGAGCAAGGCAATAATAAAGTGGGCAAAGGTCAGAGCTGTGATGTTCCTCGAGGACTCGTGAGACCAGACAAATGAGCATTTAAGAGAAAAGATAGAAGATAGAACTGATAACAACAGGCAATAAAAAGGCGTGTGATACAGATGTTATAAGTGTCATAAACAAGTGAAGAATGTTGGTCCCTGTCTGCAGTCTAGGGTTAAAAAAGCTTCTTCATGTAAACAGAAACAGAAAGAAACAAATTGTGAACTAATTTGTGAGTGTGTGTCAGCAGAAAAAAAAACACATTATGCTATCAGACAGGGTTGAATTTACATTACAGTGTGCGTTTGTGTAACTCTGGGGGTTAAGTTTGGGCTGTGAGTTAATGCAAGCCAGAATGAGGGAGTTACGGAGCAGTGAGACTGAGGTTACTCCAGTCCGGAGACTTGGTCTAGTGCCAGCTCTCCTGACCCAGAACATTTTGTACCATAGTGGAGGCATGCAGGCAACAGCCATTGTCCTCACACACTCACACAAACACACACATACTTGTCCCTTTTTGTGAGAACCAAAGATTTATTTTGGATCTGAATCCTGTTTCCTCAACACTGAACCCTTAAATGAACCCACATCTCAACCCTAAACCTGAGCCTGTAATCCAGTACCAAAGCCTTAAAACTAGACTGTGAAGTTAATTCTCCCTGTTCTCCACACTGTCTGTTTGTCTTACAGATGATTCATACTTTAAGTGCTCAGTGTACAAGTAATACAATCCTCAGCTAAGTGTTCAGATATATTATCTTTACTGTATCTTGCAATACACTCACTAGATCTTTATTGGATAAGTCTAGTCAGGTGTGCTAACATGAAGTCTTGTAGGTACAACAATAATGTCACATGAGGTCACTTATTACAGCCTGTAAGTCAAGTTGCAGTAGCCATGTGGCTATAACATTTAAAGAGTCGTAAAAGAAGATTATTTCCTGAGTGATGTCTTTCCAAGCATTGTTTTTCTTATCAATGTTCCTGTAGCTTGTGAAAGTTATAGTGTACAGACATGTGAAGCTGTTGACAGCAGTGATTAGCTTCACCTTTATTATGTTTTTTAGTTTGTTTTTTCTTGTCTACTCTGCTGGTGGTTGCTTAGTTACAGAAACTATTATGTATGAAAAAGTAAGACCGGAGATTTCTTTGCTTTGATTGACAGTGGGGTTAAACTGTTACTGGCCGCGTTTCCCAGATCACTCTAAGCGCCAAGAGCTTCTTAAGAATGCTCTTAAGCCTCCAAGAAAAACGCGTTTCCCAGATTCGCACTTAGCTTAAGAAGATCTTAGAAGGAGTTGTAAGATTGAGCTGACCCACTCTTAACAGTCTTCTTAGCGACCAAACGCTCACAAATCCAGCCGCGTCAGGCAAATTAATCATACACTGCTGTGCACATCAGGCACACAAATAAAATGAATCATCATGACTATCATTTATCATAATTTGTCCACACATATCCCACATCTGCATGCACATATGAGATAGTTTACTGCACCCAAAAAATGCGTCAGGGCACAACAGAAACACATCCACCCTTTCAAACCTGCGACATTCAGATATCAGGCAACTGACAGGTGTAATTGAGCTCAGCTGGAACCTCATCAATGGATGCTCCACCTGCTACTCTACATAAAGGCTTTGCCACATCACACATGTGTGAGATACCATGGCTGCTTTACAGCATATTCTCGCTGCTAACCAACAGCGTCGCCATATGCGAAGCCAAACCGTATGTGTAAATGCATTTGTGCGTCAGCACTTCAGCCCACTCGACGTGCTGTCAGACCGGGCTGTCCAAATGAAGTACCGGCTGAGATACAACGCCTCATCAACTAGTGTCTCCACACATCCGGAGGGCAACCCGGAGGTGCAGTGCCTGGCTGCGCTGCGTTTTTACACCGTGGGGAGCTTCCTGGAGGTGGTGGGAGACGGCACCGGCCTCAGCAAGGCGTCTGTGTTTTTTTTTTAAATATACTACATTTCCTCATGATTCTCTTACCAAGACTACTTCTTATTTAGTTGTAGTCTTGTTTTCATCATGAAAATAGGTCATTAACAAATATTTATTGTCTTCGTTTTTCATTAGAATTATTAGAACACACATACACACGAGCAGCAGGGAATTAGTGCGTTAGGTAGCAGCGCTGTGTGTGACTTATGCGCTGATTAAGTGGTGGGTGATCAATTTGCCTGACATCGATTGATGTAGTTTCAGCACTGTGGTAGTGGCCAGCTCCTGTTAAGAGCTTCTTAAAGAGCGATCTTAAGAGCGATCCTACGCAGGGCATTAAGAACGCATCTGGGAAACACTCGTATCTTAGTGACCCTTCTTACCAAAGACGTTCTTAACTGTGCTCTTAAGTCTTAAGAACGCTCTTAACTGGGAAACGCGGCCACTGAAAATAACACGTAACGCCATCAAGGCAATGGAAAATATAGATTGGGAGACATTGCCTAGCAAATACAGCAACATATTAGAGCGGTACAGGGCAGCTTGGTTAGGGTGACCATATTTTGATTTCCAAAAAAGAGGACACTCGGCCGGCCACGACATAGCCTACTTAAATGATACTCGCAGTTTACTCAAAGATGCCTTATAATTTTAATATATTTAAAATGTATATGTATTGATAGAAAATTCAGTTATATTACAATATCTCTCAAAGACAGAAATTCAGATAGGCCCCAATAGGGGACACATACACACACTAGAGTGTGGCGATCCGAGCCCAACGGTACCTGACGGGTCGGGCCGGGTTCGGTCAAAAATGTAGCTATAAATTGTATTCGGGCTCGGGTCGGATTCGGTCAGTTTTCAGTGAAAATGTAGTGTAAAAATAAATAAAATCCTATTGTCTGTCCTGTTTATTGCTTGGGCACTGTTATTTACGTGACAACACCTGAACATAACACACACAGACACACATTGGCTGTTTGTTTCTACCTCTCCCCTCTCTGGAAGTCTCGGACCTCCAGCCGCCCGCCTCCGCCTTCATTAAACGCTGAAAATAAAATAAAAGAGGGAGACAGGTTTTTCCTATTTTATCTTATTTTGTTTTATTTCTCCCTCTTCTCTCGCTGTAAGCGTCGGACCTCCCGCCGCAAACACGGAGGTCTCCCTCTCCGCTGAGCACGCCCGGCCTGTTAAATAGCCTGTAACCGTAACAACTGTGTGACAAACTCAGTGCTTTGGTCATTAAATAATGTCGGGCTCGGTTCGGGTTCGGACAGAAATATGCGGCCCGTGCCGCACTCTAACACACACACACAAACACACGGAAAACCGGACATTATCATCAGTTTATAAAAAACACCCGGACGCCCCGGACGCCCCGGACGGGACGTGAAAAGTGGACATGTCCGGGCAAAAGAGGACGTTTGGTCAGCCTAAACTTGGTGTCACTGCAAAGTCGCTGAATACTGGTGCTACTGACACATTAAACGTTCTGAGCAATATAATAAAACAAATCTTCTTCATATCATCCATGTTTTTTTCCACAGTACGACTTAAAAACTTATGAACACACCAAAGTCACAAGAAAAACTTCTCAACTCCGGAAATGGGACCATACAGGGAGGATGTTAATACAGCATTAGTAACCCACACAAGACTGATGAAATCAAAAAGGGTACGTAGACCTGGCTTTAATGTTTTTGGCTTGACATGCCGTGCCTGTTACGCCCTACCTTTGGGTGGCCCTGTGGGACAAACAAAACTCCACCACAGACCCAAAATAACCACATAAGACACCTTTAAAAACACTCAAATCCATGGGATTTATTGACAAATAAAATAAGCAAACAAGACAACTAAAATCCCAGGCTGAGTGGCAGCAGGACCAGCAGTCCCCACACCAGAGGCCTCGCTCCTCTGCTGCTGGCACAGGAGCTCTTAAGCACCTCCTCCATGCCAGGTGCAATGCACCCCGCTAAGCAATGCAGCTTGATAAAATCAAATCAGGAAGTGAACGTTTTTAAAAATCTCCATTTCCATGCATCCAGTCTAAAACGCAGCACCGGCGTTTTCAAACTAAAATGAGATCAGCAACATTTTCAGAAGTCTCTGTTTTTGGGGGTTGAATATGCCGGAGTAGTGTGGATGCAAGGCGAAAATGTATCGATAGTTATGCTTTTTAAAATGAGAAGTGTAGATGTTGCCCAAGTGTCATATAAATAAGAAACTGGGGGTCAGACAAACACACCAAGGATAGAAAATCAGGAGGCAGTGTCTTCGGTCAAAACAGGTAAATAAGTATGCAATCCTTGTTTTCAAAATAGGACAAAAGTCTGGGAGAAATCTGATGACTGAGCTGCTGCATGTTTACGCAGGTTTACAGTAACCAGTTTACTACAGTGTGTGTAAACAAGTTCTCCAGTTACCCACACACCCTGGTTTCTCTGGGTAAACTGGTTACATAAGTGCACAGATTGTCTTCAGGTTGTGACTCCCACAGGTGATTTGTATACATCTGAACCTTCTCAGCTTTCCCAAATCTTGCCAGTGGGTCGTTTTGAGTCTTTGAGGCCTGCTGGGCATGTGTTTTTTTAATGTTTATCCTGTTTTGTCTCTGATGTTTGAGCCCATATGTGTGAATGATACATTACAGATTCCAAAGTGAAAGAAGGTCAGTAAATGCTTTTGATGCTACAGTAAAACACACATACATCTGATGACAGAATGAGCAGTTTTCAGTGCTGCAGACATTTTTTGTCCTTCATTCATCCTGTGCTGCTGTTTGTTTGCTTTAAAGTTCCTGTCACCGTCTCTTCATCACATATTCACACTGCTTTTCCCCGTTGGGTTATAAACATGGACCCAAATACAAACACAAACACACAGTGCATTCCAAACCCAATCTCTCTCTCTCTCTCTCTCTCTCTTTCTCACATACACACACACACACACACACACACACACACACACAAATAGAGACTGAACAACTTCAACAGAGTTTTGAACCAAGCTGACAGTTTTACACACATATCTCCCATTAATACGTCCTAGGCCTGGATTTACAAACAGCTCAATTTAGCTGTGGTTAGCTTTAACCGTTAGCCACAGCCCCCACCCCAAGAGAATTAATAGGTAGGGGTGGACACAGGCATCCCCTTGTCTCTATCTGGCAGACCCCACCCCACACACACACACACACAACTGCACACAGGGTACGCTACACTAAGTATAGCCGTGCAGGCTAACCACTCATTGAGCTGGAGGTTTGGCTCCGAGACAGCTCGAGCTGCCAGGCTAGCTTTTCCCCCGCTTTTAGAAGTGTCCGTCACACATAAACACACAATCACACTGGGGCCAGAGCTATTTTGAGAAGCCCAGTAAAATAAGTGCACGAGCTGCCCACGATGCTGCCTGAATACACACAGGCAAGTATGCAGCATGCACACACAATGTAAATACACGAACCCAGAAGCAGACATCAGGCTGACACAGAATCACACGGCACACACAAATGCTTATTTACACTTGATAAACACCTGGTGGCTGAGAATAACCATCTCAACAGCCCTTTTACCTGAGCTCAACGGTGCCTTTAGGACCTTAAAATACCCAAGTGGTGGCCACAAGAGACTCTCCTGGTCTCCTCAGGGCTTCAGTACTTTATTTTCATAGGCTGAGCAGTCTGGTGTGAGCTTAAGAGCCAATGAGACAACCAGTATTTAGCAAGTTACTTGAAAAAAAAAGTAATTAATTACTTAAATAAACACACATCAGTATAGTAATTTGTTTTAGCAACCACAGCTCCTTTAAAGATGACTTTAAAGGGAAATTTCGGTTTATTTCAACCTGTCTCCTATCGTCCTAAATTTGTTTCAAGTAACTAGTGACATAAAAATAATAGTTAGCATGTTAGCCGTTAGCCTAGATACAGCCAGGGTGCATAGTAGCGTCAGACCTGTTAAAACGTAAGTGAACGGGCAACCTTCAAGTGCAAAGTTAGTCCACTAAACAAGCTTTTTTTCCACAAAGACCTCCTCATATAGTTAGGATAAATGTCAGAGAACATATAGAAAACGACATGTAAACGTGTTGTCTTACCTTACCGGTGTGCTGCCATGTTTGTTTACCATTTACCTCTGCTTTCCAAAGCGCGGCCGAAATATCGTGAGAACAAGTAGCGAACTCATACCGGAAATTAGGCTACTGGACCCGGAGTCGGACTTCTCTGTCGCCGGTAAGCCATTATCTTGCGCCACGGACCCGCCTTAGGCTATTTGACTGCCGTATCCTGTCTGTGACCCCCGTTCAAACCACAACCGGCAGGATTCGCCTTTCGTTTCTGCTGCTGGTTGAAATCTGTACTCACACAGCGTGCTGACTGATTTATTTTGCTTGCACAAAACTATTTTTAGTCGCAAATGCGAGTAAAATGCTTGCACGTAGAGCTCTGTGGAAAATAAATCACTGCCAACAAGTAAAAAGAAATAAATAATAACTTTCATTGCTGAAAGATACTCACATGTCTGGAAAACAAACCACTACAGCAGCATATTGATTGCCAGGTGGCCAGCACGCGCCGTTATTGGACGGCGCATGGACACTCACCCTCTTGCGATTGGACTTTGAACTTATCTTTGAACTTATCCCCCTGTAGCACTATGGTACTCCACCTTGCAACACTAGGGACATCAGCCAAAACTGTATGTAGTTTTTAGATGTGAAAAGTTCTAGACCCATGCAAATTAGTTCCGGAACGCACCAGGGCCTTTTCTGAAAAGATCCTGGTGTGTTCCAGTACGTTCCGGCTCAAATTAAGCACTGGCCACAGTGAACCCTGAAGCTCTGACGTGGAGCTACAGGGTTCACACAATAAAACCGGGTGATTCTCAAAGGTATTACTGAGAGGAGTTACTGATAGTCACATTTCTCCTCTCTTGGTAGAAGCTTACCACCTCCCCCCACCTCCTGCCCCCTTGCTAAGCTAACACGCCTCAACACAGACCAGTTCATCAACTAAACAGAGATAACAAACTGATATCCACCATTCATCATACTCCCAGTAATGCAACTGGGAGATGCTGACTCTAAAAGTTACTGTAATTTGATTATTTTTTGCCCAACATTGCTGACAACTGGCAACTGCAGCAGCATTTAGCTTTTAATTGTGTAAATTAATGCACTCATTTTTTAGAGTCATTTAAAGGAACAAAAATGACTTAGTAGGCTACTTGTTTTGTTTTGTACCGCTAACTGACCATACTCTCAACTGAAACGGTGTCATGAATAAGCATTCAGTATTTTTTCCTTTATTAGCGCTGGTTCCACACACACAGAGGAACCTTTTTCTTTTCAACACAGTAATTCCATAATCCACCTCGTATCACTTAAAGGCTTTTAAGCGCCATTAATAATGTCATGACCCCAGACGACTGAAAACAAATGAGACACTGTGCTCCACAGCAGCTGTGGATCAGAGGTATACAACTCCACTGAGGACTGTAACTCAGCTAAATGAGTGGACTATCAAATAATTACAATCACAGTATCCTTTCTACAAAAAAAGCAGTCAGGGTCTACAATTTAAAACCTACTCAGTAAAATGTGACCACCCCAACAAGGACCTCAATTATCTGGCAACGCGCCCCCAGCTCCGGCACGACCCCACTTCCACAGTAATAACCTCCCAGAGCAGACAGGAGACCCTTAAATAGCAGCACTTAGACGACCACGGGTGGGCAGATATCTACCCACGGGGCAGCCACTATTCCATAGTCTGCAGATTCATATACACACACATATAGCCCCCTAGCAGAGCGCAAACCCAGCCAAGTGATTAGGATGGGGCTAATGAGTAGCTTTCAGTAAACCAGTGGCTCCTGTAGGCTCCTGGCTGTACCAAACCACTGCTTCCTGTCCTCTGGGATCTCCCACCTATCAGCAAATATTACTGCTCAAAGAATACCAAGGTGGAGGTAAATGTTTAACCTGTCTATAAATATCTATAAAGCCGGCCCTCCTCTCTGCAATCTTGTTGACTCTACCCATCACTAAGGCAACCTGCACCTCTCAGACAAGGTCAAGGGTCACGAAAGAAAAATCAACACTCTGACACTCTCCAAAAAAACCTGCTTGTCCTCAGACATGAGGGGATTAGCGCCACACATGACCAGCATTGCAATTAGCAATGTCCAAGGGGTAACAGAAGGGTGTTTTGACTGGGCCACATGGGATCAAGAATTATTGGATTACTAAACCTTATTTTGAAAACAGTCAAGTGAGTTTTTGTGAGCAGCTTTTTCCAAAAAACCTATCTGACCTTTGTGAAGTGAAAAAACAGATAGTTATCAGATAGTTAGAGCTGGTTTCAGTTAGGTGATGAGTCATATTAGGCTCCAAAACATCAATATTCATGGAGGTTGTTGATCCAGTGTTGCGTTTACATTAAGTGTGTTAAACTAAATATGATGACCTAGATTAGAGTCTCCACTTACACTTTTGAACCTTGTCTTTAAGGTGAACTATGCAAGAATGATTTACTGTTTTGTCATGCTACATTTGCACCTTTTCAGCGCTGTATCAGCAATTTTCGAAGCTTCCTCTTGGATGCCTGCTGCTGTGGCACCTGATCGCTACTTTTTTATTAAGTCCCAACCTTACCTGCACGCTGTGTTTAAGACTTCCTGATCACAGCAAAATCAGAAGAACATAAGAACACAGGCACAACGCAGAGTATCTGCAAATCAGTACATCACCCGACACTTATAGTCTTTGAATCTATACATTGTTTATTTGGGGAAATCCTGCATAGTATATCCGTCCATTTTTATCCACTTATGCGGGCAGCAGGCCAAGCGCAGCACTCCAGACGTCCCTTTCCCCAGCAATGCTTTCTAGCTCCTCCTGGGGGACCCCAAGGTGTTCCCAGGCCAAATGAGATATTTAGTCCCTCCAGCATGTCGGGTCTACTCTGGGGCCTCCTACCAGTGGGACATGCCTGGAACACCTCTAACAGGAACTCCTTACCCTATCTCTAAGGCTGAGCCCAGCCCCCCCACGGAGGAAACTCATTTTGGCAGCTTGTATCCACGATCTCATTCTTTTGGTCACTACCTAGAGCTCATGACCACAGGTGAGGGTTGGGATGTAGATGGCAGAGATGGGGACTCGAGTCATTGTGACTTGGACTCGAGTCGACTCGAGTCACTGTTTTGATGACTTGTGACTTGACTTGACAAAAAATAAAAGACTTGAGACTTGACTCGGACTTGGAAGTTAAAGACTCGGGACTTGACTTGACTTGAGACACGATGACTTGAATGACTTGAGTATTATTCACATCATGTTTTTGGTTAGAATATAAAATTAATAAATTAATTTTAAAAATGATGTTGATTACCCGGTAGGAGTGCAGGCTGAGGATGGCGTTGTCATGATTGGATCACTACCCTGTCAATCAGTCATGCCCTCTCTACGTACCTTACGGGTTTATTGGAGAAACGGGCCCTCTTATATCAGATAGGCATCAACATTTTAGCGGGAGGGGTACCGAGAGTCATCGTCTTCGGCTTTCGGAATTACCATTATTACGGCAAAAGACGAACAGCACAGTGCAAGACATGCGGCATAAACATCTCGGACAGCCAGGCGACAACTTCAAACTT
>NC_065525.1:36118017-36161246 GCF_006386435.1 Epinephelus moara | reverse complement strand
GACTTGACATAACCTGTGACTTGACTTGACTTGACTTGACTTGCCCAAGAAAAAATGACTTGGGACTTACTTGAAACTTGAAGGTTAAGACTTGAGACTTACTTGAGACTTGCACATGTGTGACTTGGTCCCATCTCTGGTAGATGAACAAGTGAATTGAAAGCTTCGCCTTCTAGCTCAGCTCCCTCTTCACCATGATAGTCTGGCACAGCGCCTGCATCACTGCAGACGTTGCACCAAACCGCTGATCCATCTCACGCTCCATTCTACCCTCACTCCTGAACAAAACCCCCAAGATAATCTTTCCTAACCCTGTATATTTAAATGTCTTAAATCCTCATTAAGTGCGTCACACTAAGTATGATGCCTTAGATAAAAGTCTCCACTAATAACTTTGAGGCTTGTCTTAAATCTTAGGCCACATTCAGAAACATTTGAAAGCATGTCATTCAGCTGTTCAAGCAGACTGCTGTTTGGTGAAAACGTTGTACCAACAAAAACCATCCAGGGCGAAGTTTCATCTGTATGAAGACTTTTACTGATATGGCAGCAAACATTTCTTAGTGCTTTTTCCATCAGTTCCGCAGACTGGTCGAAGCCCTGGTTTGTGCTTGAGCAGTGTGATTAAAAATGCAGTAAAAGCAATACATTAAAATGCAAAATGCTGCAAACTTTTCTAAAGTGTCAAACAAATAAAAATATGACAGTGATTGCACTCATAGCAATGTGTTTTTGATGCATACAGCTTAGACATTATTGTAACTCATTTCAGGCCACTTTTAATTAAAATGGTAGATGTAAAAGATAAAACTTTGATGAACAGAATTAACCAAACCAAACAGGCACATAATTAAAACGGTCATGTATTTTTTTTTTCTCAAATGTGGCAAGAATGCATCACAGTTTTGGAAATTCCATCATATGTGTCATGTGTCGATCAGTGCACACAGGTTTATTCTTTCTATGAACTCCAGTTCCAGGAGCCGCCTGGGGCTTTTTGCTCTTGGAATCATATTCCGTGGAAATCCTCCCTCACAGTCGTAATCTTATTTCAGCTCCACGAATCCGCCTGTCGGTACATGTTGTGATGCAGCTACAGGAAAGTGAATACACCCTTTGACACAACACATGTTTAGATATGCAGATGGGAGACGCACATGTTTGTCTGTCGGTTACATTTGAAATATATTTAGCTGCAGACATTATTTGTTTATAAAATGTGGGGCATTTGGCTGCAGCTCCCAACCTGACCATCAGACACAAGTTACGTGTGTGACGCTTCTGTCGCTCTGATGTTAGGAGGACCACATTAATGCTTGACTTATGTTTAATGTCCATCTAGAGGTAGAAGGACAAAAAACATCAAATGAAAATGACCCGTTTCACGTGGTTAGCTAATACTCCAGGACATCTGTAAACACTTCTTTTCTGTCTTTCTATTGAAATCTCTCTTTTTTTTTTTTTTTTTTACAGTGTGGACAATCTATATTTTCCGTGGTCATTTTGTGGTGTGCAGGCTTACATAAAACCCTTAATTCTATACCATCTAAAATTTCACAAAAAACATACCCCGCCCTTTTCCATCGTATAAAACCTGCATCAAAACTTTCAAATGATAAAATGGAAAGCTAGAACACTTGATTACATCATGCAAAATAAGCCTTTAGGGCTGCATTTAAACTTTGAAGCCACCCACACACACACAGTACAACAATGATGCTACAGCTGCTCAGTCTCACAGGTTTTACCGTTGCCTGTGGAAAGCAAAAATTCACACAATTTCCCAGCCTGGGGGTCAGGTCCTGGAGGTAAATCTGAGGAGTCACCAGATGATTCAAGGGATAAAGAAAAAGATCTGTTACAGGTAATTGTAAAGAAGTAAACGTAAACTCAGTGAAGGATTACAGCCTTGACAAATCCTTCACATAATATATATACCTGACTAAGAAAAATCTCTGCACACACTAAGGCCGTAACCTGCAGTGAGGGGTCACAAGACTTTGTTTAACTTGAAGGGGTCACATGCCAAAAAAGGTTAGGAGCTACTGGTTTGAAACAAAACTGCAGGTCTGTGTTTGACATTTAAAAATCTGAAGTATTCTGCCTCAAGAAAAGCAAATTTAATGTGTTTTCATTATTACAATAATCTTATCTTTATCTGAAAACTATCCACAATGCAGCCCAGTTTAAATGTTTGTCTCTTCAGCCCAAACAGACATTTAATTTCCAGACAATCAATCAGCTAGTTCACAGTGAGAATCTGGACTTGGACTCTGTAATTCTTTCCTGTTTGTAGCACATCTCAGCCCAAACAAAGGCTCTCAAACTAAACTTTGGATGAAGTCAGAGGACAATAAGCTCAGTGTTTCCCCTGCTGAAGCTTTATGAGTGAATCATGCAGCATCCAGACGTCCAGACATGCCTCCCCACAGGCCCTGAGGCTAAAGGTCAGCTTGCTGATGATGGGGTGAGGTAGGGTGGGTGAGGATGGGGCGTGTGTGTGTGTGTGTGTGTGTGTGTGTCTCTCTCTCTGTAGGAGTCATTCTGCAGGTGTGTGAGTGGGAGGATTTAGGAGCTGGCTCCTGTGTCGGTCAGTAGCTGGTACGGTGTGAGAAACCATGTGTCAGCACTGAGTCAGAGCACAGAGTTGTACTGGTGTGTGTGTGTGTGTGTGTGTGTGTGTGTGTGTGCGTGTGTGGCTTTGTTCATCACTTCTTCTACTCTTAACAAAAACGTTATGTTGTGACTTTCATACATTACTTTAGTGTGCCTCACTTGTGCACTTGTGCTTTTTTGAGGAGAATATGTAGATTAAATAAAAAGTAAGAAGATTTTTGATGTGTGTTTTACACAGATACCTTTGTAAAATTTTAAAGAATGGTGATTGGATGTTTCTGAGTGAAATGCACTTCTAGAATTATAGGTAACCTCTCACAGAATGTTTTTATGCAGGCTTTTTGGAAGCATTGTTCACACATATACTTACAAAAAGTAATGCACCATGTCAGAATCAGTATATAATTCACGTATTCAGGAAGGCTGTAATCATGTGGCCAATGCACTGACAGGAGTAAAGAAAGATGTAGTCCCTATAAGGAGGCAGGTTAAGACGGTGGATGAGTCAAACAAATACAAGACTTTCCCCCAAGAGACCGGAGTTTGTGCCTCGTGTGAAACCAAGTGAACTTTGAGTTATTTTGAGGTACATTGTCACCATGTTTCTCTTCCTAAACCTAACATGCAGGCCATGTTGCCTGCGTGACACCAGTCCACTCAGCTGAACTGCTGTGGCTTGCACACGTGTTTTTCTCACACTGCTGTGGCACTGCTGCAGAGCTACCTCCTCCTATGAGTTCCTTTCCAGAATTAAAATCCAGTACTTCACAATATTTTACAATAAAAAGACTTGTATTAAAAGAACTTTGTCAGAGGACTTTTATTTTGTAACAGAAACAGGACGTGAAAGGGGGTATGATGCCAATATGATTATCAAAAGACTGCCTGTTTTTGTTGAAACTGCAGGCATCATGTGTACAAAATAGGCAAGACTCTAAATCTATCTCTGCAGCTGAGCAGTGCCTGAGCAGTGCTGCTTATGTGGGCAGTGTGACTACTCTAACCTGTTAATGCAGGTGCCAAAGAAAAAACAAATCAAGCATCAATGCACACGCACTACTCATGCAGGCAATATGGTGTAATCTACGTAGCTTTACTTTCCTAAACCTACCCTACGTAACTTTATATTAAGTAAGCTACGTAACTTAACATAAAGTATGTAACATGATGATGCCCAGCCATGTAATCTACGTAACTTTACAGTCAGTACATTACGTGACAATACCATTCATGGTGCACTAATTTGTTAGATATTGTATGAGGATGATTGTTTTACATTCACAGAGTTGTACCTTTGACTCTTTATCGAAGAACCAGATATTTTCTAGCAGTTCATCTTTTGCACTGATGATTCAAACTGGACTTTAATGTCTTCTAAATCCATGTAGGTGCTTCAACTGTTAGTTACCCAACAATGTCTGTGGAGACAATGAGACCAAAAATAGTTCTTTCCTGCAGGTAACTGTAGCAGCAGCACCAGTGCTCCATGTTATGTTGCCAACTAATACAGGCGAAATTTGCCTCAGGTTAAAATGAATACAAACAAACTTCAAAAGGTGTACAGCCTTCTTTTTTTCTCTTCCTTATGTGGATGGTGTCAACCTCATAAAGCACTCTGAGATGATGTAGAAACAGTGGACTCAGCAGAGGGCACACCACCCTGCTACACATTGTGGCACTCTTCACTTCCACCTCTTCAATAATTCTCATCTTTTGGACCACCTCTCCATACATTAATGCTTCATTAATGAACCTGTAGTTTGCACTTATGTTACCCTCTATATGTTACATGGGAGAATATGCACAAGGGCTCATTTGTGTGGAACAACCTCTCAGCGTGTTTGGCGCGCAGGTCTTCACAACCCATTGTTGAAATTTGGAAGGTGTGTCTCCTCCGTGACCTACAGTTGTTCTGCACTGCTTCAGTTCGCAGAATTATTTATGTGTAAGAGTAATTTCATCTTAACTTGGCCACTATTGAATTTCATAATACTGTGAATATGTGTTTGCAATCTTTTCCTGCTACCACATGCAATTAACTGTTATGCACTTTTCATGCTCTGTGGCGTGCGCACACACACACACACACACACACACACATCCTCCCACTAAGCGTCAGAGTGCTCTCCAGTAATCCTAAACTTTAAGACACCTGGCTGACGTCCAATCGCTCCAAGCAAACATTAAGAAGACAGTTCTTTCAATCAGCCCCCATTACACACACACACACACACACACACACACACACACATACTGAGTCTACACTATCCTAAACACACACACACAGAGCTGGAGTGTTGTAATCACACTTGAAGCTCTGTTCTAGTTTCAGGGCATTAAGCCAACCAACCCTTCTGTCTGCGCTGTTACTTCTGCACCACTTCTGCTGCAAAAGTCCAGATAACATCTATCACTACACTGAGCAGGGAGAGGGGTGGACAGACAGGGTGTAAGAGAGGATTATTTGTAACAGATACGGAGAGAGTGAGAGCCAAGGACAGATATGGCGGGAGAGGGAAGATAAAGCTATGGCTCTAAAACCGACTCCTAAAAGTTGACGAAACGAGCAGACTGTAACGTGCTGCAGATTACATGTTGTAAACGCAAATGATGTGATGATTATGATCCTCTACCACAAATGATGTGACAATAGCACAAATTAGATATGCCACTGTGCTGCTGGTTTGCTAAAGTAAAACAACTATGACTAAGGTTCAGGTTGAGAAGGGAAGGCCTTGACATGACGCGAAACTTTGACTCGAGAAGATGTATCCAACAATCGACAATTTCTTTAACTTCCCGAAACCAACTGCTAGACATGCACACCTACCACACACTGTGATTGGCCAGCTGTGCAAAGTGAGAGTTAGGACTTGAACTTCTCAGCTCTCTGTACATTTTGGTTTTCTCCACTCCTTATATGTATAGAACAGCAACATTTTTATAGAGACTGCATCTATAATTACACTGGCTCATGGGGAATTCAGCCATTTCTGTCACCGTGCTGAGGATGAGGACACTTTCCAACAGCAGGTTTGACTAAGGACAAAGGTTATACACTGTCACACCAGAAGAATGGAGTACGGTTTGTATTATAGGGAGCAAAGCAGAGAGAGAAATGTTCAAAACAAAAGAGGGAACCTCCCCTTTGTGCTGCCTTTAAATTAGATCCTTTAGGGTCCCTCCACCCAAGAGCAGAAGTACACTTTATTCACACCCAAGTATAGGGTGGTGAAACTAAGAAACTGAGAGGTGAAATAGGGTCAAACATGAGGCTACACATCTACGCCTGACAGTAGCCTCTTTTACACTGTTATGCTGCCTCGCCGTTCTGTACAAAAGGTACAATCGTGGAATAGGGGGACAGAGTGGGCTCACTTTTAAGCCAGCATTGGAGGTAGTGACAGCACCGAAATGACGCCTGTTTAAATGGGAGAGCCAGCAGGACAGGATTATGGGTGGCATGGCTGTGACTTTTTGATGATGTGGAGGACATCATGTTGAACAACAGTACGTGGACAGATGTTGCACTTAAGTGGAGGCAGGTAAAGGCAAAACTGGAGGAGGCAAAGACCTCCTTAAAAAGCCGTGGCGCCAGCATAGCTATGTAGTTACTGATGCCTGCGTCATTGCCACAGCAACCCATACAGACAGGTTGGTGAATTCTGGATGCACAAATTTGATCCGACCACTTCAAAATACCAGTGTGGACAGTCTGTCTGATTTGAATGGAGCCTAAATATGTGTCTGTTTTCGCCTGTCTGTGGAGTTGCCGGAAATCTCATATGTGTGATGCATCTAACCGCAGTTTGTAATTGAACCTTCCATATAGTCAGTGCGCCTCCTGCCACCGCCTCCTCATTCATGTAAAGCTGATTAGACTGCAGCCACACTTCCGTCTCCCTCCACTCTGACCTGCCAAAAGGTGCTAATTATAGGCCGACCTTGACAGCGCTGCTTCATGGTCAACTGCTGCCCTCCCACTCACCGTGCAGGGCCCAGTCATTATATAAGTGACTATCTCTCTGGGTCAAAGGCACCCACACTCTGTCTTCCGACACTCTTCAATCTGTAGATATGTGACAGCTGAAGGGGAGAGGGTGAGGGGGAAGTTTAAAGGAGTAGTTCCTCATTTTTAGAAATAAGCTTTCTTTCTTTTCTTTCTTTGCTTTCTTGTTTTGCTGGAACAATATATTGGCCAACAACAGATGGGTGTAGGGACTTCCCAGAGTCTTACCTTGTTTTTTTGACAGAGCCAGGCAAATTGTTTCCCCCTGCTTCCAATTTTATATGCTTTTACAACTTAGTTCAGGGTAACCCGAAGACAATAAAGCCTCCACAAATTACTTTTTAAGTCCTGTGTGTGATTTATCCTGATTTCATATGGGTAGAAGTTTCCGCTAGTTGCTAGGCTAATTTATACAATGTAAAATGCCATGGGCATGTGCTAATAATGTTAGCATGTAATTAATTGGAAACATGTTTAGTATGAGACAGTTGTTTCATCAGTCACCTTGTGAGCTGTGATGGAAACAAATTTTGTACGTTTGTTTTGGAAACTGACGCTATTAATCCATGTTTAATGTGTGTTTTGGGTGTGTTTTAATCAACTAAACTTACAACATTTCACAGAAATCCCGACGCTGGCTAGTGCTCTGGAGGTGTGCACCACCGCACAAGTATAGATTCTCACAATGGCGTAGGCCACATGCATAGGCTAGGCTCTGCATAGAGCTGACGCACAAGTATAAATCTGCCTTTAGCTGTCAGATGTTGTGTTTACGTTGTTTGCTTCATTTTAATGGCCTGACTACCTGGCATGAAAGCTGGCCGCTGGAAACTCTCCTGGCTGATGTCATGCATGTATTTTGCTCCTAATACCAGTGTGGGGCTGAGTAAATACTACACAGGGGAGTGAGGGGCATTAACCACTCAGGTCATAACAGATCAATTCATACTTGGCTAAGATCTGGGTTTAGCACAAAAAATGCCACACGTGATCAACAGTAAAGCTAAGTTAATTGGCTCCTGGCTCAAGCTCTGTACGTAATGTACACACATAAGACTGGAATAAATCCTCGCATGTAACTCACTGCAAGATGGCAAATGAATGTTTTCCTTAAAGGAAACATCTGCCCTAAAGTTTTGGAAGTTTGATGTTGGGAAAAAACACAACATCTACAATATGTGAGACACTGACAGTGCGGGTGGGGTAAAAGAAAAACTTCCAGCTATCTAAATCTTCATCTTTGAATAAGTGGTTACCTCAGAATCAAAGAGCCATCATGACAGAGGTGCTTCCAGACCCAATGTTCAAAGTCATATAGGGGAAATCCACCATTTCAAAGGGTAAATTAGGGAATCATTGAAGTAGGGGAGATAGTTTGAAATGAACTGGGTAACCTGTCACAGAGTTAAAGGGACAGTTCACCCCAAAAGTTGTAGATATCGGCCATTAGGGTGTGTCACGGTTCAAATCCGAGGGTGACAATGCAATTATAAAACACATATGAATGCATCTTGAAGCATCAAAATTATTCATGTTTAATTTTTCTCACTGTGTGGACACCTCACCAAATGTCAAGAAGTAGCCTAGCTCAGAGTGTAGACACCACACTCATGTTTAGGTGCATTACTTTTCACCATTGATTTGTTGGTGATAAGTTGTAGCTGTTGAGTTAACCCTAACCCTAGTGTCAATTTTTGGGGGGGCATTTTGAGCCCCACAAGCCAAGTGCCATCTCGTTCCATCATATTGGAGAGAAGGGTTAGAGATCAAACATCAGATTATTCTTTTGGGAGAAAGGATGAGAGGAGAGCAGCGACTAACTCCTCCATCCATGTTACTCCTGCCAGACTGGCATCAGTCAGCCTTGTTCACGACCACATGATGACTAAACTAAAATTAAAGTGGCACTGATCACATGCAGCTCGCCACATCTGTCTGAAGACTCCCCAACTAACTGTAGACCACTGGAGCCGGAGTGGAGCCCTCCCCAGACAGAGCTGCCCCGGGGCAAATGTGCTTCATGTTCCACCAGCCTCCACCAAACAGTAATTTTGTCTCTTTGAGGTCGCCTCAGCAGACAGACTTAAAAGACACCGGCAACGAATTATCAAAGGACGTTTCCAGTTGCTCAGACTTCTTTTTTTTTCTGTGACATGACAGCAGTAAAGATCTCAAAATATGTCTTAATATTAAAATAAGAATAGACATGTGGTGCTTCTTCAGCAGGCTGAAGACATTTGGGAACAGCTTGCTGCAAACGTTCAGAAGATTCTATGTCTGCATGAACAATTTGTTGAAACTGAAGTGTCTATACTTTACGATCTTAACATGTTTTACTTGATTTCTGTCTGCTAAGGGATAAGCCGAATGAAAACATTTGTTTTGAATCAAGTGGCCACTAAAACAGTAGTTTTAAACTGCTAGCATCACTCAACCTCTGTGCCTCTCTCATTAAAATCATTTGCTGAATTTGGGCTATAAAAGCAAATGCAGCAATTGCTGGCATGAGGCTTCAATTAGAGTTACGACTAGAGGTGGGGGCTCTATGGGGGATTTTCCAGATCTGTGTGTGTGTGTGTGTGTGTGTGTGTGTGTGTGTGTGTGTTCAGCCTGTTGCAGTAAGTCCGCCATGAATTTATTTGTCATCAAAACACCTTTGTTGATCTGTGACAGACAGTAGAAGTAACATGATTAATCTCTGTCGATAAGAATCATGCGGCAACTTCTCTTCACCTGCAGACAACCTGTGAGTCAAAGCTTCAGGCTGTTTCCTCTTCAGTACCTATGGGGCAAATAATTAATATGTGCATGTAAATGTACCTCTGACATAGACACAGTCATAAAAAAGTCAGATGTGGCATCGCATACGTTTTTTAATTGGTTAATTAACATAATTTCTGTTTGACTGCATTAAATCCTGATGGCAGTTTAGCCTCTGGATTGAATAGTAAACACATAATAAAACTATTTTGTGGCCCAGTCTGCTGTTGCTGACTACAGAAGCTTGTCACGTTTCTCTGTAAAGGGAGTGTTTGACGCTTGCATAGTGCTAATAAGCTTGAGTCATCAATCAGTGTCTGCTTGCTGTTTGCATAAAATAACTCAGAAATTTAGGCCTTGTTTACACGCATACCGATACAAATAAAAACGGATTTTTATTTATCCTGTATAAAAAAAATTCCGGGTTTACATGATTGGTTGTGAAAACGATATCCGTTTACACGAAAACGCAGAAAAGACAGCTTTTTGCTGCAATTAGCATGCCAGGCCAGTAGGTGGCGATAAGCCATATGTCAACCACCACAGAAGAACATTTTGCAGAGGCAGTGATTTGTTTTCCTCTTGGTGCTAGTGATAAAAACAATGATAAACTACATTTTAACCTTATGTAGCATAGTTAGCTGCTATGCACTTACTAATATTGGGCACAGCAGACATCTTTGTGCGCCGATGTAGCGGTGATGTTGATGCAGCAGTGCTATGTTCATTTGTAAGCTCGTAAGTAGTCCCAAAAGTGCTAACAAAACGTACACAACCCTGCATATATCCACCATTGTTGTTGTGGTTCCCGGGCGCCTAATGGGCATGCACGAACTGGGTTGCAACGTCATCGTTTTCCAAAGATATTTTTAACAACTTTCACTCTGGAAGCCGTTTTTGAAAATCTCAGTTTTCATTGAGAAAAATGCTGGTTATGTGTAAATGATAGGTGCAAACGCAAAGATAAAGACCCGTTTTTAGAAATATACAGAACCGTATAAACAGGCCCTTTGTTTCCACTCAGAAGCGGCACCTTAAATCAGTTGATCCAACATCATTTACGAGCCAAATGCCTTTGTTAAAGTTTAAAAGACCAGTTCAAATCAAGACTTGTTTAATGGGAAGTTATTTGACAGACTGGTTATTTTCTCCATGGGAGGATGGTGTTAATTTAGACTTACAGGAGACAAAGCATGAGTCAGCAGGTTTTAGAGAAAACTGTCTTCACAGAGCCACTGGGAACAAAGGTGGATAATACCATTTTGATATTTCCATTCTAATAATGCCATTAAACATGACAGGTTTCAAAATGTACACAAATAACTTCCAACAGAAACAAATACCTACCACAGCTATACTAAACTGATAAAAAAAATAGCATTAAGGATGAGAATTTCATTATTATTGACAAGCTTAATGGCTGGAATTAAAGGAAGAGAATCGCACAGACATAACTTGAGTTGTATCAGAAATCCAATTCTTGGAGAGGTCCAGGTACACAGTTAAACAGTAACTGTAAACCTTATGCTCTGTTCATATTGAATCAGAGAGACAGTAGGCCATTCACAGTTAAATTATTTGAACTTTTTTCCATCCTTTGCAACAGAATTTACAACACACGTGATCTGGACAATTACTGGACGTTACTAGAAAAAATACTTAAAACAACCAAATAATTAATAAATAATTTTATTTAATATTTTATTCCATTCTTCATAAACAATAAAACATAAACACATTTTATTTTTTGGCTCAAAGGTCCATTTGGACTCCAGTATGAACTGAACAGAATTTGATGGTCAAAGATCAAAGGTCACTGTGACCTCATAAAATGTGTTTTTGGCAATACCTCAGGAATTTATACACTATTTAAAATGCTGAAGTTATTTAAGGTGAAGTGACCTCTGACCTTTTATATCCAAAGGTCAAAGGTCAATGTCACTGTGACATCATAATGCTCTGCAAAAACACTTTTCTGGCCTCAACTCAAGGTCATATCTCAGGAACAGAGGGCAAGACTTTTGATCAGATACTGCGCTTGGTGAAAACTAATCTTGAGTGTTCATCTTGAAACTGTGCTGATTGTATAGATCTTCTGTGCTGCAGCATGCTTTTACTGACATGGATGTAATCTGTAACTGCAACTTGACAGGTTTGCAAAGGCAAACAACCGCTAGGAGGTCATTTTAGATCCAATTTACACAGAATCATTTATATAATCATACACAGTACCTACTATTTTGAGTATTTAAGTCGTCACAAACATGATATACCAAAGTATCCTGGAAAAGAACACAAGCAATGTTGTCATAAAGCGTGAAAATTGAGTTTTGTGTAACTTTAAAGCTGCAAGCACAAGGAATCAGACCCGAGTAACATCCATCAATGATATCAGACTTCTGATGTGATCCACTTTACACCTCAAAACATCTCTCAGTTAATATTCAGAGCAGCTGTATCACCCGAGGCCCTACAAGAACAAACACAGTCCCGGTCTCCTGTTGACTGCAGGATATTGAATCACATCCAACATTCACAGAGCACCAGAGAGCGACTGAAGAAGCAGCTGCAGAAAAAGAAGAAAAGGAGAAGGAATACACAGAGGAGTGAGAGAAGAAAGTGACAGATCAAGATAAGAATGTTTGTTTAATGGGTATTTGACTAGAGATAGATATCTGAACACAGACAACAATAAATAGTCTGATGCCACAAAACATGAGGTTTAAAACATAGTTGCTGCGTTTGTCCTTAATGGGCTTTTGTTAATAAATCAGATAGAGAACAGATTTATTGTGCCATAAATTTAGAGGGAGAGAAGGGGGGAAGTTACCCATAATTTCATGGCTGGTGGCTCTGAGTCAATTTATATTTTAAGTTGTCCAAATTATGATTAACTCTGTGTTGAATGGGACAGAATGGCCATACGTTGACCTGCTTTTCAGTGTTGCAGACTTGTTTCATTCAGCTGTTTAGTTACTGAGCCAAGATTCCACAGAGGGTTTCACCAGGTCGCCGCCATCCTCAGGAGCCTGCTTATGTAAACATTTATGGATGAGTTTAATGTTGGCAGATTAATGCCTTAATCAAAACGTAAACATTTCTTTTTTCTGTGGGAAGCTGGCATGGAGGTTTTTATTATTCTGATAGATTGGATTTTGGCAGGGTTTTCACGAGGTTACACAACAACTAAATGTGAGAAAGAAAACAGAAATATAAATTTGCCTCTCAAGAAAGGGGGTTAATAGTTTATTCAAGCAGCTTAAAATAGCCTCTGCTTTCACAAAGTGCCAAAGCAGGAAGTTATAGCAGTTCCACTGAAGCAGCATATGGTCACCAGTTGTGTTTTGACTGATCACTTATTGTAAATGTGGCATTCATTGTTAGAGGCATAGTTCCACATTTTGGAAAACACACTTATGTGCTTTCTTGCAATGAGTTAGATGAGAGGATTGATACCACTGCCTCCCACAGCCTCTGAAGCATTAATTAACACTTTATATCTCATCCCAGTCGCCAAAAGAAAATGTTAGCTGTCTCTGCACACCACGGACACATTATCAAAGTTTCTAAAGTGATGTAATTTCTATGTCTATTCCAACCCGGTCTCACTTGGAAGTCATCGAAATCTGGTGCGTGGGCAGTGACTTGCGGCTTCAGATACTGACAATTAAGCTGTTCTTGAACATGAGCAGTCGGTTGCTGTAATAGTTTAATGGCACTTAGCAGCGGCAGGGGGAAACGCGGCAGGACATGAACGAAAGTTAGGGCGACAAAAGTCTGAGTGGGGCATGTGGGAGGGGTGGTGAATGGGTCCAACAAACACCGACTTTCACTTGTGACAGAGGTGTTTGTTTCATGTAAAATTATAAAGCTAAACCCTGTTGTATTTTCCTAAAGCCAACCACAAGCATTAGTTGTTGAAGGCACAAAAAAGAAAAGTCAATTTGCAGTGTTTTACCTAAAGAGACTGTATGTAAATGTTGAATTTCCTGTGAAAATGGAAGTGTATCTTGAAAGAAGACGATGCATGTAACAGGCAGAACTTCACACGGCTTCCCAGAGCAACAACCAACACACCCAGGGTACCTTGCACGTCATATCTGAACCTGGAAAGTCCATGACCAAACGTCAGTATGCGATGAGGTCGGAGTGAGAATGTGTTGCATATTCACAAGAGTTGAATTGTTGGTCAGACACCCCTCAGCTGACTGAGATTTTTGTGGTGAATTTACAGCTCACAGTCTCTGGCTTTGTTTGAAATCTAGTGTTGCATATGTTGCACATATCTGAACCGTTGTTAGCGCAGTTAGCTTTTTTACAATCTTACATAAATGCCACTGTCACACTGAACTTCCCGCTGAGCCCCGTTCAAACTTTAAAACGGCCGAATCTTATTCGACTGACATAATTCTGAGATGGGTACAGCCCTAATAGAGTGCCAAAGTCACGCCCCTTCCAGTGAAGCTCATGGGACCTTAGATCGGAAAAAATACGAATGGCAGTGAATGAGGAGAGAAATATTATCTTTTGGTCCCGTTTGAGTTGTGACATGAAATCCAAATATGTCGTTAATGAATTTAAAACATAAATTTTAAGGTCAAGAAAGTCATACTTTGTGGTAAAACTGTTGAGATATAAGCTTTTGAAAAAAACGTAATTAGAAAAACTACACAGGAGGCGGTCGCGTATGTGACGTCATAGCTTTCGCTCGCTTCCTGCAGCTTGGAGTGACTGCAACCTGGCACAAAACACACAGACATCTTCAATCATAAATCGATTAATCATAAAACAGTGGAATTTCAGCGGGGAGGCCAAGCTGCAGGAAGCGAGCGAAAGCTATGACGTCACATACGCGACCTCCTCCTGTGTACTCTTGAGTCTTTCTAATTAAAAAGCTTATATCTCAACCGTTTTACCACAAAATATGACTTTCTTGACCTTAAAATGTATGTTTTAAATTCATTAACAACATATTTAGATTTCATGTCGCAACTCAAATGGGAACAAAAGATAATATTGCTCTCCCCATTCACTGCCATTCATATTTTTTCCGATCTAAGGTCCCATGAGCTCTACCGGAAGGGGCGTGACTATGGCACTCTATATTCACTGACTTTGCCACTAGAATGTGGAGGGGATTGGGGATGGCATAGCACCTATGTGAGAGAGCTGCCAGTCTCCAGATCACTGTTCGGGACCAACAGCAAAACGGAAGTGATTGGTTTTTTTTTTCAAGACATTGCATTATTTCTTTTTTTTTAAAAAGATATTTGTTAGGGCATTTTTGCCTTTAATTGATAGGATAGTGAAGTGTGAAAGGGAGAGAGACATGCAGCAAAGGGCCACAGGCTGGAGTTGAACCCAGGCAGCTGCGGCAACAGCCTTGTACATGGGCGCCTGCTCTATCCACTAAGCCACCGACGCCCCGACATTGCATTATTTCTAATGGTGTTTGTGGCACCAAAACCAGGTATTTTAAGCCAAAACATGATCTTTTCCTAAAATTTTTGTGCCTAATTATAACCACAAAATAACCACAGTGTTGCTAAAATGTAAAAATAAGAAATTATAATTTAATTAAAATGCAATTCAATAAATATAATTCCACTACATAATTACAGGTTGGCAGGAATGTACAATGCCAGCATTTTTGGGTTGTATACCCTGTCTGTATAATTTGCTCAAAAACAAGAACAAATTAAATTGAAACTTTGGATTATTTCTTGGCCAGCAAAGACAAATTTAATGCAATAAAACAAATAAAAGGCTGAAACATGTTTCTATAATTGTTAAAACGAAACACCTCAACGCCTAAAATGATTCTTTTAAGTTGTGGTTTTGTATAAAACTCACTCTATAAAAAAGACTAAACTGATTCATCTCTGTTTGGAACTGCTTACCGTGTTTATTAGCCTACACTCGACACTAAAATATTAAGATGAGATAAGGTAATCTTTATTTGTCCAACAGTGGGGGAATTTACAGCATTATAGCAGCAGAGGAATAATGCAAACAGGAAGCACCGGGAGAAAAAAAACACAAAGCATTATATAAATACATATCAGTAAAAAGAAAAACACAGGTCGGTGTAAAAATAAGTTGTGCAAAACAAAGAGCAATATAATAGCAAATGGTATAAAAACACAAAGTAATACAATAAGGAAGCAGCACAAAGAAGGAAAATATATTTTTAAAAAAATGTCTATTTCCCTTTAACATTTAGCTATGAGCCCCTATTTAACTGACCTGACTGCCACAGCGACCTTTAACCTCCTTTCTCACAGCTACATTGAAAACAAACTGAGAACTCCAAGACATGGATTAACCAAAACGTTTTAGTTGCCTTCACTTAACCAAACCTTAAGTCAACTCCCTGAAGGCTTGGCTGTGTTTGACATGTATTGACAGTTATTAAGATATGAAAACTTGCTTTTACTGGATTTTCTGCTGACAACGGGATTGTTTGAATATTAAAAGACAGTTTGAAGTTTGAATGAAGAGACACATAACTGTGAAACGTGAAGTGTTGACAGACTGGCTGATAATTCGTTCATCAGCAGTGTGTTTTTTTTTATGATAAAGAAATCGGCCCTGGGGAAAACTGATATCTTTTACTGTCTGTTCATCTGTGTCCTCTGAGTCGTAGATGAAAAGGAGAGTTTCTTTTTTACCAAGATATAGAAATAGAGATGAGAGATAAAAGAGTATAGCAGCAGAACATAGACTTTAACGGCTTGGGAAGATGATTAGATACACAAAGTAAATGCAGGACTACGGGATTAATTTTGAAAAATATTGACAAGGCCTAGATGTGAGGTAACCGGTTTTGCGACGGGGCTTTCTAATTCCTCACTCCAATAATAAATTCACAGCAGCAACAGCGAGCGAGTCACTCCTCTCCTCCATCAACCAACAGTTGAAAACGTTTGTTCCCCTGTGAACAAATGTAACTATGACGATGAATCGCAACACAGTGTGCATTTACCAGAAATCCGAGGTGAGTAATAAAGAAACAAAAGTTGCCTGATCACAAGCTTGTTCTTGGCACAACAGAAAATACCCATCTCTGCATTCACTTTCTGTATCCTTATGTTTAAGTCAAGTGTGGTCACCACCCAGTCAAAAACAGGAATCTGGTGTTATTGCACAACAACCGCACATACAGGTCTTTGACCTAACAATACCTCAACTTACCTCATGTCTGCCCAATGAATGTGATGCTATCCAGAACTGTATACACAGGTTTGTAATTCCTCCATATGCAAGGCCTTAACTTTTGTTATAGAGGGGAATTGTATTCAGATATTTAGGCAAAGGTACGGTATAATCAGTCTGTGTTGTATTGTGCATGCTGGATTTTGCGTTTTGACACTGTGAAATCCCTTTGACAAACCACATAGATCTTCCAGTCGGCACCAAACATATCTTTTAGTCAAATCCCCCAAAATCAAACTTGATTCCTGAGAAGTAAAGGTGAACTATCAGTGCTAGAAGGGTCACTTTTAAAACATATTGCACTAGAGATTACTGAATACATGCCCTAAAATGTAATTTGTGAAGTATCCCACGAGATCACTCAAATTAAGTGACGTATTTTAAATACACTGTACAAAAAAAATTAAGGGAACATTTAATGGTCACATCATAACACCAAGTCAGTTAAACTTGAGTGATATCAATCTGTCCATTTAGGAAGCACAAGTGAATGTGAATCAGTTTCACCTGCTTTAAAAAGTGACAGCAGGTGCAATGGAGAGGCAAAAGCCAGAAACAACCCAAAAAGGGAATGGTCGCTGTTAGGTACTGAGATTAAATCCTCGGAGGGACTGTCAGACCTACGCTCGTGCAGTGGGCCCTGGGTTCCTCCTGGTGCAGGACAATGCCCCGCCTCATGTGTCCAGAGTGTGTAGCCAGTTGCTGGATGACAAAGGTATTGATGCCATTGACTGGCCCTCTCCTTCCCCTGACCTAAATCCAATTGACCTATGGCTAAGTCCCGCCCTCAAACGCGATGAGCCAATCACAGTGCATATAGCCATTCCCACACACTCAGACATTCTCTGCCTGGACGTCCATTGAAATGCATTACAGAAAGTCAGTTTTGTTCGGTTTTATGAGCTTTTTCAGAGATTTGAAGTTTAAAAATGGTCAAACGGTGTGCATGGGGTACATGCAACTCTGACACAAGGTATCCTGAGAGGCTGGGCGACCAGGTGTATTTTTTACACATTAAACCACATCTCAACCGAGAAAAGTGTCTCCTTTGGATGAAGCTGTGTGGTAACGTTAGACCACAACATCAACTCAACGTGAATAAGATTAACAATGACTGTGTTTACAAGGTCTTTAGCATCCCGGTTTTGAGGCTTATCCTGGCTTTGAGCATATCCGGGATATGATGTTTACATGGAACACAGAGAAACCTGGTTATTCATATCCCCATATAAATACCAGTAACCCGTTTTCTGATCACTGCATCCTATCTGCGCAGGTGTTTGTTACCTCTTTTACGTCTTTTGTTTACAACAGATTGAGCGGGAAATGTGATATATCTATTAATTATATTTAATTATTAATTATTATTATTATTATTATTATTATAAATATTAATATTTTCCACCGCGATCTAACTTGTTCAACAGTGCGAGGTGGAAAATCAGCGTCATGTAGCTTGTCTGCAACAGACTTGAATAGGTTGGCATTTCTGTGTCTTCTGCTGTCTAAACACGTAGTTATGTTGAGTTCTTTCATCATTTTCAGGCAAAATTCAGTCTTTTTGTCACTCCAAAAATGGGAAGCTCTCGTTGCCGCCATGTTGCTTGTATATCTGGTGCGTCACTCTGGCGCCTGTGCACACGGCAGGCAGCCGTCAGAGACCGGGATAAGGCGTATACATGCTCCAGTATCCCGGCTTCTATCGGAGTACTCCAGGTGGCAAAACCGGGTTTCTTGAAACCGGGAAAAGGGTATAACCCGGTTTCTGAATTCGGGATATGGTGTTTACATGCACAAACACAAAAACGGGATACTCAAAAAAAACAATCAAAACCTGGATACTAAAGACCTTGTAAACACACTCATTGATGTCTACATCTGTTTTAAGGTAAGTCAACATTGTGTTTGAGGCAACATATTGTTACTTTGCTGGAAAGAAATATAAAGTTATCTTTAACATCTCTAGCTAACGTTAGCTAAAGTTAGCCTAACGTTAGCTCCTAGCTGCGTTGTTCATCATGTCACCTTGTTTGCTGGGAGTTCATTAGCCTATTTTGTTCTAGTTTTGTACTTTGGTGATCGTACATCATTGTTAGCTGTTGTCCAAAGGGCTCTAGTTAAGCTAACGTTAACTTCTGGAACTTAGCTTCATTAACTTATCTGTAATGGCAGAGATAACAAAGGTTGGCAAACGTTATGCTGAATGATTCAGTGCAAATACTGTTCACTGATGCCCTGACCCAGGTCTGGGAGGAGATCCCTCAGGACACCATCCGCTGACTCATCAGGAGCATGTCCAGACTTTGTTGAGAGTGCATACAGGCATGCGGGGACCATACACACTACTGAGTCACATTATGAGCTGCTGTGATAAAATCCACATAAGTTGGATCAGCCTGTGATTTCAATTTTTTACTTAGATTTTTGGTGACGATTTTGGTTTCCATTGACTGTTGTCACATCATTTTGTTCCTAACAAATTATACAGTGTACATCAGTAAAGATTTTCAACTCTAATGTGTTAAGTGTTCCCTTAATTTTTTTGAGCAGTGTACTTTGGATTACTGAAGGAATACTTCAGAATCATCTTAGTGAGCTCATCTATCTGGGTCTTATATTTCCAAACACACATCAGTGTTCTGACTGTGGATCTTTTCTGCCATTGGCATGTGGCAGGTGCACTGTGCACACTTTTTAAAAATCTGTTTATGGGAAATGCGTGTCTCGTGCAAATTTTGTGTGAGCGTTGCGCTAGGTCCAAACTGAGTCTGTCAAATATGCATTTCTTATACGATATGTAAACAAACCACATAAATCTCAGCTCTGCGTTCAACTGGAGACGTAACATATTAAAAGATGGGTGAGCAGTTCCTGTCTTTTTAAGTTTGTACATGTTAAACAAAAAAACACTCATTTTATTTTGTGGTATTTTCTGGAAATTGCAGAGCCGACAAAGCCAAAAGCAAATAGGTTATTTACCAGAAATTTTCAGCTCCCTGGCAAACTCCCTCCAGCCAGCTGACACCTTACTTAGGTTTTACAGTGACATGAGGAAGTATCGTAAAACTCCCCATTTAAACTTCAGAAATCAGCAGCAACTTGTCCATTGTGGAGCTTAAGTGAGAAATAGAGATGAATAGAAAAGAGACGTATGACAAAAGTTCTGCTCCAAACAGCATTCACACCTAACTTGGACATTCTAATAGAAAACAGTGGAATCAAACTAACCTTTACTTTGCTGTTAATATAAGCCATGTAAGACACTGCGGGTTGTGCAAATGATTCATCTTGCCATTTAGATCCCAACCAAATCACTTGTGCTATTTTAATTAAGATCTTCGGATCTTTAGATCTTTTAGGCCTTTGAGCAGTGGGGAACTTGCCTGGGCATGCCTGTAGTGAGTATGGACAGACAGGGAAATACCAGCAACAATAGTGAAAGCACAGTAATTCTGAAACAGCGTGTTTTTCCAGTGCAGAAATGAAAGACTCACACCTCTTACTCATAATCGTATTAAACATACTGGTCTGTTGAGGTGGCTTTCAGTGCAGAAATGCGCACGCCTTTCTCTTTTGTGGTGGACGTCTCCGTATGTGATGTTGCAACTGGCAGTCTATGCAAAATATTGAGGGTAGGCAGAAGCATTTACTCCTCAGTCCCGATACCATAATCTTATCAATATTATGCAGTAAAGCACTTTGTTTATTGTTTATTTATTTCGCACCATTGCACAAGACAATAGAAAAAAACAAACAAAAAAATGGCCATCACAAAATAAAGGTGCTGAGCAGAGGCAAGAGACCCAGATGGGTCTATACGGGGCCTCAACTCCTTAAATACAGTACATCACCAATTCAACACAAGGGCCTAAAGAAAAGTGAAAATAAAAAACATCCAAACAAATTTCATAACATAGAGATAACACTAATAACAATAATGATAATAATACTAACATTAATAATAATCAAAACAAATCAAGATAAAACAGCAAACACAAAATGACAGTAACAAAAAGCACAAAGTTATTCACCTAGCAAAGTATATTTAAGCCTGGACTTCAGCAGTGGAACAGAGGAACAGATTTTAATCATAGAAGGTTTTGAATTCCATATTGTAGGACCTCTGAATCCTATACTGAACTGACCTAATGTTGTGCGGTAGAAATGACAATGAATATTTTTTGATTGCCTGGTAGGATATGAATGAATACTGGAATTAAGTATGAAAAAATTATGGAAAACAGCAGGAAAATAATCAACCTTTTGAATACAATTAAACATAAAAATACATGTCTGATACACATTAATATCAAAAACTGATAATATCTTAAGTTGCTTAAAAAGAGGAGCAGATGGTTCAGAGTGAGTAGAAGTAGTGGCAAGCCGTATGAATCTCTTTTGCAACAAAAAAAGTTTGTGAAGAGAAGTAGGAAATGTACTGGCCCAAATAATATTACAATAAGATAAATATGGGTATATTAAACTGTAATACAATGTCAGAAGACAGGAGTGATTCACTAAAGAAGAAATCATTCTAATTATGCCATAAGACTTCATAATTTTTTTGCACACAAGCTCAATATGGCTTTTCCATGCAAGGCCTTCATCAACAATAACACCTAAAAATTTGGCATGAGAGACCTGTTTAATTTCAATGTCATTGATAAATAATTTAGAGTCTTGTTTTGAATAATTTTTGTTTTCATGTCTGAAAATCATATAATTGGATTTGTTGATACAGTATTTAAGGAAAGCCTATTCATGGGGTTTGTGCAAGTATAGTATTCGCATCTTTAATCAGGGAACCGAAGTCAGAATGTGAAAAAACTATGTTTGTGTCATCAGCGAAAATAATGGGCAGAGCGGTATCAAACTGTACCGCAAAATCATTTATAAAAATCAAAAGCAGAAGAGGTCCAAGAAAGCTTTCTGACAGGTGTCTCGAAAATATGATGACGTACATCTTGCTGTCGGATTTTTCCCATCATTGTGGCGTCTGTATTTGATTTAAATCTGCAAACATTCAATGAAATAACATTTGATCCGACTTCTTTTGTGTCTAATTTTCCCAAGAACTGGCACTTTAAATTTTTCATTGGAGGTTTATCACAGAAGAAATTGCAGAAATTAGATTTTCTTGCACTGTAGCTGTAAATTGTCTGTGTTTAGACCACAAGTTTAAGCCAGGAAGTGCAAACTGTTGTGTTAAATTCATTTTGTATATTGACCATTCTGAAATTTTTAGGCATTCATTACACATGCGTATCCAGAGCAGTTTAAAGTTTTCACGTTATAGTCTCACTTTCCAGTACATCTCTGTCAACCTCAGGCACACTGTAGTAGTTTGGGGTTGTTACTGACACATTTGTGTTCTTACTGACACTTAATAACGCCATTGCCTGTTGCCTCTCACTGCATTACAATAAGGCGCTTACTTAGCTGTGATAAATAGAGCCTCATTAGCTGCCCATCTCATCCCAGTCACAGGCGTGATTACTTTCACCACAAAGACAAAGGTGAAGTTGATTGACTCGTTTGCTTGACTTGAGGTGAGAGGAGACAGCTCGGGTGGAGGCAGCCACTGGACTGAAACTTTGCATCATCATCCAGACGATAGCTTTCACATGCTAATCAGTGCTAACGATAGGCAAATTTTGGCTGGGCGCTAACAAAGGATGTCGGGGTAGTGGTAGAAGAGGCTGTTTCCATTTTAGCATTGCACTGACGTGTTGCTCAGCTTCGGCTGTTGGATGGTCATCTGAAGCACTGTTATTTTTGTTAGCATTATAGGCACATATGTCCAATACCTCTGGGGTGTTTTTCATGTATTTATGCAATGTGAATGCGTTCCAAACAGTGTTGAACACAAGTATGAAAAATGGTAGAAACAACAGGCATGTTGTCTGTATACACTGCTGTTGACTGAGACAAGAGAAAGTACTGGTATACGTTTTAAACAACAACACAAATGCTGCCAAACATAAACTCACCAACAAAACAAGTTTTGTGTGTTTTAAAGGAAATTAGGGAAGGACCACTCAGCTGGAAGTGAGCAGGGGGCAGACTTTTGCAGGTCTTCAAATGGTTAGAATACACATCTGGCAGCATGACCTCATCACCACCCAGCTGTTAGAAGTCCCCCACTATTACTGAGCACCATGAGTGAGCACTTTCTCTTTTGTGTGAAACATACCTGATATTTGAAAGATGCTTTCACTTTGCTTTTATTCATTAGGCCACATGCACTATAATACTTTTTCATTTTAAAACAGCGTTTCTAAAACGAAAATGATCTCAATATTCATGACAATTTTCGCACCATGTCAGAAATAACACTGTCCTTACTAACACGCCTGAAAATGCATATCACATGATGACAAGGTTGATCTGTTACAGATAGTAAGACGGTGATGAAATGCGGTCATGGCATATTGAGAGTTGCTGCAAAACACATTAAGGCCCTGACACACCAAGCTGTCGACCAAAGTCGGGCCGTCGGTGAGCGTCTGTCGGCCTAGTTTTTGCGGTGTGTCCCGCACCGTCAGCACTTTGGTGTCGGCGGCTTTTCGGCCGATTGAGCATGTTGAATCGGCAGCGGAGCTTGTTGGTGAGAGAGATCCCTCTGATTGGCTGTTCAGGTTTTATTTCCTCGCCCCTGTAGCGAGTGAATCTACCTGTAGTGAAACCAGGGCTAACCAGTGCTTCCTCCTCAGGCTCCACTTCACTCAGCTGTCCACAGACCTGCTGCTTCTTCCCACTTTGACCTGAATAACAAACTGGAGCTAGCTGGGAGCGGCTAGCGAAGCATTAGCCGCAGCATGACCGGAGGAAAGCACAGCCAGTTAGCCTCCGTTAGTCTCTGAGCTAGCCTCAGCTCTCCGTTTGGATCCAACCGGAGCACCGAGCCCTGGTTTGTTATTCAGGTTAAAGTGGGAAGAAGCAGCAGGTTTATCAGGCAGCTGAGTGAAGTGGCGCCTGCGGAGGAAACACCGGGACCGTCTGGATGTAATAGTCCGTGGAGGTGCTGCGGTGTTCGGCTGAACAGATAGGAAACCCGTCGACTGTCAGGATGTACCACTCTCTCACTCCACTCTCTCTCACGCAGGCGCAGAACGTACGTGCTACTTGGCCGTCGGATGTAGTCCGTGTAGTGTGTTCAAATGCAACTGACACAGGGCGACGTGAGGCAACGTAGACGACGCAACAGTTTGCTTTCGTCGCCGCTAGTTCTTTGATGTCTGTTTGGTGTATCCGCACCTTTAGAGCGGTTACATTACCAGGGGCATTACTGATCGCTGGAGGAAGCCATAGTAATGAGGAAGGAGTTACATTACCTACACAAGAAGGATAAAATCACAAAAGGTATGTAGATGTAGTTTTCCAATTAGGAAGCTTACGTGTGTGGCTGGGTCATCATTTTCAAAGTTTCCTTTCCTACCCGTCCAGATTAAAACGCAACCCCAGAGTTTCCAAAGTAAAACAGGGTCAGCAGCATTTTCAGGGGTCTCTGTTTTACGGGATCCAAAACGTCAGAGTAGTGTGGACACTAGCAATAGTTATGAGTTTTTAGAAAACTGATTGGTCCAACACATACAGCATCTGGTGAAGCACCATCAGTTTTCAGTGGTGGATGTTTTCAGTCTTTGAACAAGCTCATGGGATGAAGTCTGGCTTTGCGGGTCCAGAGATGATGCTCTTCTCCATCAAATCTGTGACACTATGACGTCCAGCACCTATAGTGCTTCAACAGCTGTCCTATAATTCATACACCCCTTTCATATCTAAGTGCAGTATATGAGACAGTCAGCAGCCTTCACCACAGTTAAGAGCACTCACTGTCCAATGATGTCACCTGCAAGTGAAAGTGACACTGTTGTTTTTGCAATCCCCGTCTTTTCTTCCTGTGCCACCATTACATAATCCCTTCTGAATAAAGAGCAGCGGATACTTACCTGCCTACTTTATTCACCATACACGGTGGCCCTATATCCCTTACCTGTGGTGAATAGTACTTAGTGCAGCAGGTTCTATTGTACCTGCAGATATAGAGAGGGAGGCCCGGGCCCCCCTCGGTGATCCGGTGTCCTGCAGTCTCAGGTTTCCTTCAGGGAACCCCTGGTATCTTTCCGTTTGGCCAGCATTATGTGTGACTTCCTGTCTGCGGCTGGGATATGACTGCAGGATCTCTCCGGGGACAAGGTGACAATTGTCCTCCTCTTTAGTCTCCATTCTTTTCTTCTTGTTTGGATGTTTTTTTTTTAAGTAGATGTGCATAAGAAGGCCAATGTTGAAATGTTTAACACTTGTCTATAACATGAGTTGTGTTGTTTTGGTCATAGATATGTATTTTAGTTAAACAAGTATGCATTTCATGACTCTATAAAACAAATAAACAACCGCAAGATTAACCCGTCACAAAAAAATGTAAACCTGAATTTTTCCTATGGCATCCATGGTGTATGAAAACTGGAGCTAATGTGCACCTTCTAAAAAGTGTAACTTCAAGTCAGCAGTCCACTGGTTACAGATAACATGTGGACTACATCAAATGTAAATGTAAGAATAACACAAATGTATATTGTATCAATAAATTATAGGTTCACATTTTCTCATATATCTATTATTACAACACTCACATGCCTGCATGTACAGTGAAGTTTAGTGGTGGCTGTAATCATCCCTGCTGTCTCCACAGGCTGTAAAGTGATCTCTTCCTACTGCAACTTCAGTGTGAGGAATGGGGTACAGCAGCAATCAGAGTAGGGCTGGCAGATTTCCACTGCTCAGTCAACATGGCCAAAAGAGTCCATGATAATATTATTGCAAAATCTATGGAACAAGAAGCATATTGGTGCTTATTGTGCTCTTTGTGTCTTTTTTGGCAATTAAATTTTATTCAAAATTCGAGTGTAGGGAGGTGGAGAAAGAGTCTGTAACCATAACTGTATAAAATCTTACAAAAAAAGCAATTACACTAAATTGAAAGTGAAAAAAAAACCAACCAAATGGCACTGGGGGAGGGTGACAAAGTGAAAACAGAAACAAAAAGAAATGGTTTAAGAGGCGCTGGATTATTTATCAAATCAAATCAAATCAAATCAGGCTTTAATTGTCATCTCACCAAACATACAACAGTAATGCAGGTAAAACGAAATAGTTACATAATATTATTGTATCTGTACTATCAAAATGATACCATTATTTCATTTTTAAATATCACAGTTATCAATTATGGTTTATTGTGACACCTATAAGTAAGAAATAACCATCTTTCCACCAAAATTAGCACATGTATGCAGGTTTTTAAACAGAGTACCTGCTTAATATCGGCTATAGACTCCTTTGCCATTACCAGTAGACCAGTGTGCACAAGTATGCCTTTCTAAGTGTGTGTGGGAGCGTATTTTTCTGGTGTGTCATATATGACGTCACACATGGGGCGGAAAACAGGTTTGTAGATAGCAGAAAATAGTATGGAGGACAGTGATAATGTCACAGTGGTTACTTCTACATATATTTCTTACATATTCAGTCTCCTTTTCAGATGCAGTGCAGACTAATTTGGATCGACGTTCAAGCACTGTTTGGACAGAGACGCACAGTATTTTGTGGCGGCCTGTCATTGCATCACGTCAGCAAAGGGGCTGAAAAATTCCTGTGACTACTGCAGAGTTATTTGTGTGTGAAAGTCTAGTGTAACCTTTCCCATTAAATAAAAGAGCCAGATGTTGGCGGGTGTAAGTGTTTTTTTGTTGGTTTTTTTGTCAGTGGCTTCAGAGGAAAGTCAAGTAAAATCAAGGCCAAATCTTTGTGATTCATTGCAAGGAGGACATTTTGTACTGACCACAGCACTCTTAATGTAGATATGGATGTGTGATCATGAGCTAAGAAAGACTTCATCTAAACCTAAAGCATTATACAGCTTCATAATTAACAACACATTCAGCTAGTGCTGCGGTGTCAACAGTGGGTGAAATCCAACACTGAACTATAAATCAGAGGTGCTGTGCCTTGTCATGCAGAAGCGTAAATCCACTGTTAGAGAAACAATAGTCCCATTTGTGGCCTCAACACTCCATATGTCACTACGTGATTCTGAGCAAAATGTAATTTTCTTTGTGATTGCAAAGATGTCTACTTAATGCCTGGAATGATAAAACCAATGTTCAAATCCAAAGTTTTCATAGACTGTGGCTGTTTTCTCAGGTGACATTGTTCTGAGTTTCTCCTTCACACATGTAACACACAACAGGAGATTGTCTGTGTCAGAAACATTCTCGGCTATTAGAAATATTCCAGTTTGCTTAGGTGAAGGGTGGCATCTGGGAAGAGTGTGCAGAAGGCAGGACATGACGCAGATTACACCACAGTCCGGTAGTCAGTTCATAATTTGGTCATTGATAACAGTCTCTTGCTGCTCTTTTAATTTGTCTGATGATTTCTGCTTTGGTATTTACTGACAGAAGTTCCCAAATATCATCATCTCTCCAGTTAGACATTTTTTTTGCCGTATTTGTGTAAATGTTCTTTCCTCTTCACTCTTTGAGGTGTTTCCTTCGAGCCTTGTGATAGAAACATCATCAACATCTCCACCTGCTTGCTGTAAATTTTCCGGACAAATACCTGCTCTATTAACACATGGGCTCAATCAGACATTACCAGGGAGCTGGCAGGATAAAGTATGTTTAATGTCCGACTGATTCTGACATTTGCGTTCACACATACAGCTCCTGCGGGTAATGTCTAAATAATTTCAGGTTTGCAGTGCAAGTGTGTGAAAGGGGCTTGTGTGGCTGCGCCAGCTGTGGCAGACCGATGCGCTGTCTGTGGAAATGTTTGACTCAAACGCTGGTTTTGCCCAGGGCAGATATTTCAACATTCAGGGCAGACAATCACAAGAAAACCTTTAAATTTGCATCAGCTATGAAGTGTATGTGGAGTAACATGCGCAGTGTTGGGGTCAAAAATGGGGCAAGATGGAAGGATACATTGGAGGCAGAAAGGAAAGGAAATCTACTGTCGCATTTAATTTAAACATCATCAGTGGTGGATTAAAATCAATTTTTCTAAACCTGGTTTTTCAATGCAACAACAAGAGTTCTTTACCTCAGTTAAAGGCACAGTGTCAATTTTTTTTCCCAGGATCTGTAAATGAATACGTATACTTTCTTTCAATACACGTCAAAGTCCTTTCTGTTCTGCTCATTTTGTTTAGAAAAGGTTGTCATGTTTTCCTCAACCTGAGAAAGCTGAGAGCATCCTCATGGGACTCTGGTAAAAGGTGAAACTTAAGACGATCTCTAGTTAGTGTAGCGTAGGTTAAAGCATCCTCCTTTCAGAGCCAGGCGGAGAAAGAGGGAAGGAGACAAATAGGTTCCCACCGGCAGAGAGAGGTCAGCTCTCCTGGGAGGCCTCTCCACTATTCTCTCAGAGTGAGGTGTGCTAGAAAAGAGTTTTTTACTTGAGTCCAGAGTGAAGAAAAGGCTCCCACCCATAACCTCACAATCTGTGTGCACACAACAGCATGCACCATCCCTCTCACTCTCTCTCTCTCGCACACACACACACACTGCATTAACCTCCTAATGGACTGACCCCCCTCGTCTCCCCTTTGTTTCGAGGCACAGATCACTTTCCTCCAGCTCGATTGGAGAACAGCAGGTGAGCTGCGTTCCCTCACGCACCCATCAAAATGTAGGTGAACAACCTTTCATATACATTGTGCTGTATGGAGGGAGGCCTGTGGTCTCACGCAGGAACAACAGCTGTGGTCTGCATGGTTTCACCTGGCATCATTCCCATATTCTGTTGTACATTTAATGCATTTGAAAGAACTTCATGCCAACAAAACGCAGAAACAAGATTATTTTCTGGCAGTTTTGTGCCTTATTATAATAATTTATTCCTGAGAATTTAAACAGAAAGCTGTGCAGTATTTTGATTCTAATGAGGGGTAATTATGTAAATGTCATGCCATTTATACTTCTACATGCACAGTCTAGTGTTATATTTAAAATTCACTGCCTGGAGTGGTGCACATCAGTATAAATGTAAATGTTTAATGTCCATCTGCAGATCCAGATCTTTATCAAACTACGCAGTCGTAATCATGGGATACATATGCCTGATTTAGTTTAGAGCTTTTTTTATTTAATTTTTTACAAAAATATATTTACACAAACAAGTAAGGTTTTACACTTTTTGCATCGACATCGACATAGTACTTGTTTTCACTAAAATAATGCTGCGTTTCCAGCTGGAATAGTCCAACGAAAAGCAGGTATTTTAGCCAAATCATGATCTTCTCTGAACAATAACCAAGTGTTTCTGTGCCTAAACTACAAATTTACCACAGAGTTGCCGAAACTTCGAGAAATTTAAAGTTTCAACATATCTGCTTCATAAAAATGTACAAATGTATCCATGGTTTGCAGAAAGCCAACATTTATTCTGGTGAGTGGGTTGGATCAATGTGGTCTCGCTCAGAAGTTGTCAAATACCGGTGCTTGGGCAGTGACTTACGGCCTTAGACACAGACGATAAAAGCTGTCCTGTCACGTCGGCATTGTAAGCGGCCAGTTGCTGTTATTGTGCAATGGCACCTGGCGGAGTCAGGGATAAACGTGGCCAGACAACAATGAAAGTGAAGGGAGCGAAGGTCCAAGTAGGGTGGGAGGAAGGGAACCACCAACTTTCACACTGGAGGTCAAACCCTGATCTTTCTTTCTAAACCCAGCCACGTGCATGTGTTGAAGAAAAAAAAAAACATCAATTCACGGTGTTGTACCTATGTAGTGCATTTAGTTTGAGAGAGACTGTATGCAGACTGAACATTTCCTGTGAAAACAGAAGTGTATTTTAAAACAAACAAACGCATGTACAGGCAAAAATTGACACGGCATCCCAGAACATCAACAACCAAAGCACTCCTTGCATGTGCTATGTCGACATGGAAAGTCCATGATCAAACATTGATATGTGACAAGGTCAGAGTGAGAATGTGTTGATTTTGGACATGCTTCACCCGCTACGAGGCTTCGCTATTGGTTTGTCCTACGGAGCATATGTTGACACAGCTCAGTGCTGAAATTCTGTTTCAGGAACTCGTCCCAAAGCCCGCAAATAACAATGGAAACAAAAGCTGAACCTGTGACGGAGGTTGTTACATGTCATTAACTGTCTGGTGTGGCAAGGGGGCAATAAGTGTACTGTCGAGTGACATTTGTTCAGGTGAGTCACTCAGTAGTGAAACAAACATTGTGGTCCAAACTGGATTGTGTGAGTTAATGTTTGCAACCTGACAGCTTTGCTTTAACCAGTCTCTTGGGCCGTTATCGGGTTGGGTTTTTAGGGGGCCAAGCCCGAGGAGCCGAGGGAACGCATATGCAAGCAGACGCATTTCCTAGGACCAGTGGTGCTAGGAACCCTATTGTTTTTGTAAAGATTTTTATGTTTATTCTTCCGTAGGTAAAAGTGCTGCTGCAGGCTAAACCGTGCAATGGAGGGCGGTGCAATTTGGAGGGGTGGTCCAGACCCCTGCACGTACCTCAGATGCAAAAAACTATGTATATCTGCCTGCAGGGGGCGCTATAACCTAGGCCAATGCGTTTTTGCCTATAGCTCCCACACCGTATGTCGCACATTCAAAAATCTTGTATCCCCAGCTTCCCTGAATAGAGCTGAATCACTTTGCCACAGGCCACGCCCACTTGCGCCTAGGAAGTTTTTTCGCAAAATCGCAAAAACTGGAAAACCTACTTTTTCGAACTTCTCCTTGGGATTTTGTCCAATCTGCGTGACACTTGACATATACACTCTTCTACTGGACCTGATCTAAAGTTATCAAAAGAATTTTATTCAGTCAAAAAATGCGCAAATTATTAACAAACAAATTTCTATAGCTAGCTATAAAAATGCAAACTGTTGGATATCTCGGTCAAACTAAATGCTATTAACACCAAATTTGAGATCATTGGTTGGCATAAGACTGTGAGGGTATGAGCTGAATTTGGCGAATTTTGGCAACTAGGGGGCGCTACAAATATGGTCAGTTTATATCTCTTGAACGGCTGCACCGATTTCTACAAAATTTGGTTGGTATGATGTAGGGCCAATTCTGAGGTCATATTTTGAAGGTGGTCATGACTGGTCAATGTGGGCGTGGCTTATTACAAGATAAACAACAAACATTAATGTCAGCCAAACCATTATGCTGAGGGCATAACGACAAAGATCTTCCGTACCAAAAATTGCACATGTACTCCACTAGGTGGCGCTATAACGGATGCAAACGCGTTTTTGCCTGCAATTTACACATTTTAAATGACACTTTCACAAACATTATATCCATGTGTTCTCTGGATAGAGCTGGGTTTTCTGACATAGGCCCCGCCCACTTCTGCTGCACTTTCTCTTTGCTAATTCGCCACATGTCCAAAACCTACTTTTTCGAACTCCTCCTACATTTTAAGTGCCACCTGCCTGAAACTTTGCACATTGAATCTCCAGATGTGTCTGATGAAAAGTTATCAAAAGAATTTTGGCACTCCAAAAAATGCGCTTGTTACAACCAAACAATCTTTTTTGCTAGCTAAAAAACACACATTGTTTCATATTTCACTCAAAGTAGATGCTTTCAACATCAAACTTAAGTCACTCGTTCCCAAAGTCATCCAGAGGCTTTGTGTCAAATTCGTTGCAAATCGGTCTATAGGTGGCGCTATAACGGATGCAAAGGCAGTTTTGCCTGTAACTTCCACATTTTAAATGACACATTCATAAACATGCGCTCGCCCAGAGCCCGTCGTCCTTCGGGGACAACTTCCATGGGCTCCGCGGGACGCGGGGACCGAGTCGCACGGGGGGGCTTGGCCACCGTTCATAACTGCTTGCAGTTCTAGTATTTTATTGATTTCATGTATGCAGGGTGATTAGATGCTGAAGTAGTTTGGAATAGCATCAGGTTAAAACAGAGCTCATTTTGGCTCAAGAGGGAACAAGTCTGAAATGTATGTGATATTAACATTATTAGAGTTTTTAAAAATGATGGTAATCTTGTTTGGATTAATAGTGTGACGACAGTGTGCTGATCTGACCTCATTCAGACAATTAAAGTGAGTATTGTATTGGTTCAACTGTTCATCAAAACCAGCACTGTTCCTTTATAATACCGTTTTATGTCACTCCCTCAAAAGTTATCTGTTAATCTTGAACCTCTTTGTGAATCTCTACTCAGGATCCACCCATCTCTTCATTGATCTGAGCTGCTCCCTCAACCTGACCTTTCATTTTAAACAGATTATTCCTCCGTCCACAGTTATGTGTGATGTTTGATTGTGTGACGAACACCCTTGATCCTCCTGTGAGAGGGATTTTGTGACAAACATGCTACCTCACACCAGCATCTGACTCCACACAGCTGCTTCAAAGAGATCCGGGAGTCGACTTGAGTTTCACATTTATCCATTTTGTTTGGACTTCAGCCCAGAAGCTGTATGTCTGTGTTTAAATATATTTGAGCAGGACTGCTTGTGTGTGTGTGCGAGTGTTTGTGTGTCCCAACTCATCGTTAACTGGTACCAGTCAGTGTGCGGCGTGTGAACAGCTTAAAGCTTCCAGTGAATGCCCATAGCAAGGTTATCCATTACAGAGCTACCTGAAAGCCTTCAACCTTTCTGTTTAGATGTTCTTGAAGAAGACACTGAACACTTACCTGCGTGCACGCTTAACATTCGCCACATACTTAAGGTGGCATGTAATGCATTGAGAAATGTCTTGTCTAAACACAGGTCTCCCAACTTATGTTCATATGAACAGTCTTTACGCTCAATTCTGAACTGCTGTTGCAGTTTTTAAGTGTAACTGGGTCAGTATGTTTCCAATGAAGCTCTTGTTTTGATCGTCAAACGCCGTCTGTAACCCCATCCACCCCTCTGAAACTAAAAATAAGACCAGCACATGCAGTCATTAGCCAGGCGTGCAAAGTTGAGAAAGTATGCATGAACTTCTACTTTTTTTTCACTCCTCACAGAACTACTCCAGTCACATCTTGTATGTACAAAGTAGAGCAGTATTCATCAACTGGCGGCCTGCGGGCCACATACGGCCCTCCAAAGCTTTCCATCTGGCCTGCAGAGTATGAATGAATTCAGAAAATGTGAGGTGGGGAAAAAATGCGTTCCAGTATATAGGATATTTACCACTATATTTTTCTTCCTATATTCAAGCAACTTCAAAAACAGCTGAGATGGAAATAGTTTTTGTTTAAATTTGAATGTCCGCCCCCCCACAACATCTGCTCAGAAAAATTCTGGCCTTTGGACAAAAGTAGTTGATGATCCCTGAAATAGAGCAACACCAGGAATGCTTGTAACAATTTGGTACAAAACTGGGACTCAGTTGCAGAGAAAAACACAAAACACCAAGAACAGTTTATCAAATCTTTACTGAGGAGTTCATGAGTCATACACGTGAAGGCAGCCAGCGAAAGGCAAAAAAACAAAAAAAAAACAACATTCAGGGATACCACACAAAAAGCAAAGTCCATAAATTCAAGTAGAGTCAAAACCAAGGCATCAAACACAGGGAAAAGGCTGGAGCACATGAGCACACTAGGGTGACAATGGCAATCTGGCAACTGAATGGGGGAAACACTGGGCTTTAAATATACAAGGGCTGATTACTAACGACACACAGGTGAGTTGAACAAGACACAGGTGAAACACATGAGGTAATCAACAAAGGCGGGAAAACTCAGGAAGTAAAAGAATGATTAAACGCAGTGAGAACACATTTCAAAATAAAACAGGATCTGGACACAAACACATGAACTTCAACTTGACAGAATATCACAATGCTATCAAGGAAAGATTGTCTAAAAGTGTGTGCTATCACTTTAAAGGTTATTTTTAAGTGTGGCCTTTTGGAACAGCTGTGAACACTTTGCTTTCAGACATGGTTCGATGACACTTTGTACAAACTAATTGATAAACTTTAAGTGTATGAAATGACAGTAACACTATAGGCGTCAGCAGTTTGGGTGAGCAACTGGGGAGACAAGGAATAGCGCACCCTCCTTGCCCTCGCAAACGAAGAGGCCATTAACCGTCAGATGACGGGGACGGTGACAGACAGGCCGATTTACAAGAGAATCGCCGCCTGACTAGCCGTGGCTTCCCTCCCACGTCACTGTTTACGTCACACGCTGAGCTACATGTTTTGTTATTTGCTCACACCCCCCATTGCCCTGAAAAAGGCACATTCTGTATAAACAAAAGTAGGTAGGCAGCAATTTTCCACCCACCCCGATTTTGTTTTTATACTGCCAATGCTGAAAAAAGACTGATTGGGCTTTCCCGCAAATCTGCACAACTCTAAAGGGCAGCTGACAAATAGTCCAGCCCTTTGTCATTTCCAACTCATCAAACACCGCTGCTTTGTCATTGATCTCTGCGTCAGATAGCGCTGCACAGAGGCACCTTTTTGCTGCAGTATGATATGCACCTGGCGACAACTATTTCTGACTCTGCTGGCAAAATACAAACTCAACAAATACTGCTGCTTTGTCTGTGGATGTTTGCATCAGACAGCAATGCACAAAGATACTTTTGGTGGTGGTATGATGTGTACCATGCGGTGGCTATTTCTGATGCCGCCAGCAACTTCTATAGTATAAAGAGTGGGAAACTCTGTAAAGCACAGGTGGGATGGAGGTGAACGGGTCAAACATATACAGGACTTCAACCTGGGAGGCCACTGTTCATTTTCCATGTAAAACCAAAAGTCAATGGATTTATTTTATTATCAACATAGTGTACAAGTATACGTAGCATGTTACACTAGTGATGTATGTCACATGACTTATGTGGGACACTATGTTATAGTAAGAACGATACTTATTTTAACCCAAACCATGATGGGTTTTTTCTAAACCTAACCAGGGACTTTTGTTTCCTTAATATAAGAAAATAAACCTAAAAATGAAGAGTTTTACCGATATTGTTAATTTTAAAGACTGCATGTAACAAGCAGAAACTACAGAAATGTATTTTGGAAAGACAGTGCATGTAGCAAGTGTCAATTAATATGCCATCCGTAAACATCCCAAAACTGATGCAGGAGGGTACCTAGAGCATCATATTTTCACATGTAGGTCCACTGACAAAGCGGCAGTATTTGACATTTCAAATTTGGGATGAGAGCACGTTGGATAATCTAAAGAAAACTGCTTTTTTAATATTTGCAAGAATCTGGACTCCCAAATAAACTAATGTTGAGATGAGGACTTTGCATGTCATGGTAGCAAAGGCAAAAACTATTTCATGAAATCTTAAACAGAAAAACAAAATCAGAATCTGCTCATATGAGGGGGTTTTTTTTTGATTGAATGACATAATTGCAGTTGGCAGCCCATGTAACAAACAGGATGACACCCTCTGGTTTAATGACACATACAGCATCCACGTCATTCAGTATTGCCTGCATGTATTTAAGGATATAGCCCTTGTTCTGCACTTGACAGAGGTATGAAAGACAAATCTGTTTTTTGTACCCATCTCCCTCTTATCTTGACCTGTCCCACAAAATATCAACTATTTTACTGGGGTTTTTTTTCTGTGTTTGTATCTTCTTCCCCTCAACATGAACAGTTGTACAGCCAAATCAATGTACACATGAAAGTTTAAGACGCATTTCTCCAGTGAATGATGTGACATTTGGTTATCATCAAGGAAGCACTGGTATTACTCCACATTTTAAAACTGCAACACCATTTGGCACTTTATTGTGCTATATACCCATGGTGCACATTGAAATACATACAGCACAACTTTTCACTTTTCTCTCAGATTAGAAAACAATCAGGCGTCAAATTTGGGGCAGAAGTCATATTTGGTAAACTCTTGGCTGCCGTGTGAACTTAACTAGAGTTGAGGGTCAGTCCTTACAGTTTACTACTATAGATACAGCTGCACAATCTTTCAAAAACCCTGAACATGTAGGTTACATCGGAGAGAAACTGTAACATAAAACATGTGTCTGTAGCCGTTGCTCTGATGATATGAGGAGGAGGAAACCGACCTCCAGCTTTATGGTATGTTTGTCTTTTTCTGCTTCACAATTTATGCTGATCTGTGTTCGCTGGAGCATAAATGTTTGTCACTGTCTTTGTGTGTTTATAACAGACAATACGCAGGAGGGATGTGTGTGTGTGTGGGGGTGGGGGGTGCGAGTGGATGAAATGTGATCCCATTAAGCAGCACCCCCCCTCCCTCACCCCCCAAGGCCATTATAACTCTCTTCGCTCGCAGCGCCCCCCTCCCTCCTCCAGCCATCCCTCTCTCAAAGTTTGGACACCTGCCAGGTCCCACAGTCATTATCCTAATAAGCACTGACAGTCTAAAGTCAGTCTGGCTACAACACCAGCGCGCACACACACACCCACACACACAAACATTAACAGTGTCTAGAACTCTTATTCTACAAACATACCGTAGATATGACTCTCTTAGCCTTAACAACTTGATCATAGCGCTCGTATGAATCACTGAATGAATCACATCAACTGACTACAAGACTGTCGAGGCTTCTCATGAGAAACAACTCCAGTTTATCTCATGTATGTGTTCACTCACTTGATAACTTGAGCACTGACTTTTCAGGTTCTGCACGCCACATTTAGGAGAGTTACTTTTTCTCTACATTGTTTATCATGAGAGCTGAAAACAAAAGACCTTGTATGACTTGTTCTTGAGGGTTCTTGTAATTCTGTGGACTAAGGCAATGATACTCAACTTAGGGCCTGTGGGTGCAACCCGGCCTTACTCCAAAGTCATCAAAATCAGGCACTTGGCCAGTGACTTGCGGTGTCAGACACTGACAAAAAAACTGTCCTTTAACGTCAGCAGGATACGCAGCCAGTCGCCATTATAGTTTAACGGCTTGGCTACGTCAGGGGCAAATGTGGCAGGACAACAACGAAAGTAAAGGTGGCAAATGTCCGAGCAGAGCGGATGGGAAGGGTGGTGGATGGGTCCAACAAACACTGACTTTCATCCAGGAGAGTGGTGTTCACATCCCGTAAGATTATCAGCCAAACTCTGTTCTTTTTCCCCAACCACATGTTTTTGTTGCCTATAAAAGCACGTAACAGGCAGAACTTGACACGGCTTCCCAGAATGTCAACAACCAACACCCCCAGGGTACCTTTCACGTTGTATCTGGATGGAAAGTCCATGACCAAACATCGATATGTGTTGGTGGGTGAAATTTGGACCGTGATAGGGTATCGGGTGGCCTGCTGACTATCACCTTTCTTATTCACAATGAAAATAAACTGATTCAAACTTGTTTGTTTGTTTTCTTTTGTACTCTGACTGTAAATAAGCTGCCAAAGTCCATAAAAAAGCACCAAAGTTGTTTATCAAAAACAAAAAAGTGCCGGGGAGAGATCTCAACCCTCAACATAGATCTGGACCAAGCCCCAAATACCCTCAAATCCTAGATATGCCATAGTGACCCTTGGCCTCCTCTCATTTTGCAAAAGTGGCCCCAGGTAAAGCAAGTTGAGTATCCCTACACTAAGGTGTAACTTATGGGAGAAGCCTGCCATTAAACAATAGGTAGAAAATAAGATAATAAAAAAAATAGCCCTGTATTAAAACAAAGCATTGTTAGTGCTGCTTCAGGTAATGGTGTGACAATGAAATATAATCCAGGAGGTACAGTTTGAGTAAAACATCAAACACTGCACAGCTGTTTATAAAACCCAGGACTTTACATAACAAAGATTGTACAACTTTGGAGAGTTATCTGTCATCACTGTGATGCAAATTGCTGCTCATGTTGCAAAGTAATCTACCAGAAATGTGCACATATGACCGGCCACTGCTGCAGCTTGATATATGACAGTATGTTATGTAGTGGCAAAACTTGGGACAGGTTCCACTTTTTGCACTGGCTTTGTTTTACCAGATCCCTCTGCATCAGCACCCCTGCTTCATCGTTAACCAAATTAAGTTAAACTAAAACAAAAAGACATGAAAGAAACATGAAGCTAATGAAAGCTGCCACATCCTCCTCAGTCTACTCCAGCGAAGAGCATTCTACACTCTCTGCTTTACATAACTGGATCCTGCCACCTGTTCAGGTATGGGGTGAGTTAAACATAACGCAAGCATCAACATCAAACTAAATAATTAACAAAACATGAGTGTAACATTTCTGAGTTACTGCTGACTTTACTTATGGGCATCCATACATACAAATGAGTGCACCAAATGTAATAGGATGTAATTGACTGCAGAACAATCCCACCTGTCTCCCTACGTCTTGACAGTGCCCAGCTCCTCACTGCTGAGACGACCTAATGATGCAAACCTGTTTCCACTCTCCCTGATTGAGCAGCAACATCCCAGGCAGAGCAACAACAAAGAGAATCATCACACACACAATAAGTGAAACCCCTTTCAACAATTCATCATCATATGAAACAACATATTATTAAATAAGCTTGTGTTAGTTATGTAATGTGATTGATCATTTATTGAATAAACCGAAACACTAGACTGAAATTAATGATTAAAGGGGAACTAATGTTTTTTTCAACCTGGGCCCTATTTTCTGATCAACTTTTGTCTAAATGAGTGATAGGATGTTCAGTATGTGACATTCCTCCAGTACGAAGCTAGGGCTGACCTGCCTGCAGCCTGTGAGTGCGCATCAAACAACTTCAAAATACGTCCACTAAAAGTGCATTTTTTTCACACAGATAGGCTCGGATTGTTAGTATAATTATCCAACAACATAACAGAAAGGAGAAATGAACGTCTGTGTTTATCTTTAGCTGGAATCGGACATGTTTCTTTGCCTGTTGCTGCTCCCTCTCTCTCCTCGTCCGCTCTTCAATTTCAATGAGCTCTGCATCCGTGTACTGGGCGGTACTGTACGGGCGGTCATCAAATTCGGACATGTTTGTTGGGGGTCATCCCTATGTTTCCCAGGTTCTATGTTCCCCGCTCAACCAAAAAGGGTTTTATGTTTCCCGCTTGGTTGAGCGGGAAACATAGAACCCGGGAAACATAGAACCCGGGAAACATAGATACGCTCCCGTTTGTTGTGGCAAGTCAAAACACTCACTCAGAGAATTAAAGTCTGGCTCTGAAATCTTACGTCTCGCGAGATTTGAGTTGTTGCAGGAAGTTACCGCTGGACGCGAGATTTGAGTTGTTGCAGGAAGTTACCGCTGGAGGCAGGTCAGCCCTAGCTTCGTACTGGAGAAATGTCACATATTGAACATCCTATCATTCATTTAGACAAAAGCAGATCGGAAAATAGGGCCCAGGTTGAAAAAAACGTTAGTTCCCCTTTAAGCAGAAACAAAAAACTATTATTGTTGGGGAACAGAGACCAGTGAAAAGGGGAAAGCAGCATTTGAGTACTGAAAAATTTAAATTTTGACCTGAGGTGAAACTCACAACTATTGCAATTCATCCTGAGGGAAACATAGGGGAACAAATACTTACTATTTCATTTTTTTACCTACCTGCCCAAAGACTATGGGTGGAAAATAACAATTTGCTAAAACCCGGTACATTAGATCTCTTTGTGTTTTATGAAAAGAGCATCGTCTGTGTTCAGACAACAAACATAACATAAATCTCTGTACAAAATGTTGTGGATATCCATCTGTAAGTTGTTAAGATATGTTAAGCTAGAGCCGACTGACAGACTGATATTGCCATAACTACAGCTGCTGTGTGGCTAAAAGTATGTCAGAAAAAGAGGTACATGTGACACGTGATTATTCTGCTGTAAAAATTGGATGGATATCTTATCCTTTTTTGTTGTTGAGCCCTTAAGAAAAGGCGACATAAGTTTGTAGGACTGTTGAGACGAAACTGGTTATGATTATGAGCTGAACTCTTCCTTTGCTTCCAGTTTTTGGGGGATTTGGCTCATGAGCTCATCACCTTAAATGTGACTCTGAAGAGCTGAGGTCCATCCTCCCTCCTCCTTCTGAAAATGACTTTGAGGAGACATGTGTTTTTTTGATCTTGCATCTCAGGGGATAATAAATAAATCTGACCAAAACACATTTTAAAGTTGGAATATAATTGGAGGAAACCAGTGACGACAAACTCATATCCAGCCCTGTCTGTTTTCACATGGGAAACTTCATGAGCGAGACACCTGCCAGCCTGAAGAGAAGCAACGTGACCTGATGAGACGGCGCACTTCCTGGCGCGACACCGCCCGTCTGGCAGGAACCCGCACAGGAAACAGGTTAGTGAAGTGGCTGGTGTGAGTGTGTGTGTGGACAGGCTACACCCTCAGGAGTGTGCCACCGCCGCAACTGTCTTCGTGGGAACAATACCACCTGTCGCTCAGGGCTACCAGACAATGGAGGCCAGATGGGGAGCAAAGGGTGGAGGACGGAACCAAATGCCGACCTAAGCAGAGGCATCAAATCAAAGTCTTTAGGTATTCCTGATGCCAGGAGCCTATGGTTTTATTGTTTATCAGTGTTTGTATGGGTAATACAGTACATGGCCATCTGTCTTTCTCTTTTTTATCTGTTTTTGTCTCTTTGTTTCTTTGTCTCCCTCGCTCTTTGATACACATACATGCATGTGCAAGATGAAGTCATGTAGTGATTTTTTTAGAGTGCTATTTTTTTTTATCAGTGTCAAATTCAGAAACTTCAGAAAAAGTGATGAAAATAATTATATTTTTTTGTATTTTTGAGATGTCAGTTGAGCTGACCGCAGTCCAGTTGGCAATAGAAAATGTCATATGTTTATGAAAACCACGGATACGATATATATATTTGTATATTTCATACATATCACATCAACATTGCCAAAGCGACATAGTCTATGAGCTTCGTCATAGAAGGTGGAGAGGATGATGGCTGGCGTGACACCACGGCGAAACGCCTGCCAAGCGACAGACCCATGCAGACTGCTGTTCAAGACCAACAAACAGCAGAACTGGTTGGGTTTTTTGATGGGTGTTTTGCTGCATTTCCTGCAGCTGATTAGCCACCAAGTGTGGATGATTTTTGGCGAAACATCTTTTTTCCACTGGGTATAGTGCCACAGCTTTTTTTGGCTTTTTTTTTTTTTACTGAAACATTGCTGCGTTTCTAGTGGAAGTTGTGCCACCAAAACTGGGCATTTTAAGCCCAAACATAATATTTTCCTGATCTAACCAAGTGTTTTTGTGGCTAAACCTAACCAGAGCGTTGTTGAAGAGTAAGAGTTACTGCAGGAGGGACGCCAAAATACTGCTTGATGCTTAAGTTTTAATTTAATTTTTTAAAATTAAAGTGTCTCTGAAAATACACATTAATGTGAATCCAACATATTATTAACAAAGATAAATTGGCCTATTCATAAAACCCTATTTAATTTACAGTATGCATGTAGTATGTGATATGCAGCTAACTGTTACCCATAAATCCTTGTGCAGTAACGTGAGATAGCTAACGGGAAATTGCTGTGGCACCCTTCTTTTTCTTTCACATATTTGTCAATTAGTTGTAATATCATTACAAGTGTACAGAAATTCTTGTTGGCCACAATGGATTGTTTTGTGACACACCGTTCCCCTCAGAAGCCAATGACAAATTTGAAGCGGATGAGGCTAAGGCACCTAGCCATGCTACAACTGCTGCTGACTTTGCAGCTACAAGCAAGTGCAAACCAGAGAATACCTGAAAATATTCTCAGAATCATCTCAAGAGCAACTCAGTTTTATATAATACATGTAGTGTGGGGTTACTGCTCTGTCTGTCTTTGAGCTGAAAGGTGCTTGGCCTAAAAAATGTTTAAGACATTACGTTAATTACAAATGTAACATATCTGTGGTTTGCAGAAATGTACAATGCCAACATTTATTCTGGCAATTTGATGGCTGACTGACATTTTTTCTAGCTGTGGGTTGCTCTTAAATTTGTTGTTTGTTGCATTTAGGGTCAATGGTGTCTATAAACACTCAAAAAGCAAACGATTTTATTTAATATTTATGGCATTTTTATCAATGTGAAAACACTGATCTCAAAATATTATTAGAATTAGTATAGTGGATACAATTGGGACACTGCATGAGTGTTTAGATATGGAAAAGATTTAATGAATGAAAATGTCTCGCTCCTTACTCCATATAATGTATTTAAAATTTATTTTAGTCTAGAGTCTAGTGATGTTGGTGTGAGAAAAAGTGTTTTTTAAAAACACAGCTGTGTTTTTATTCTTTAACTTCGGGGAAATGTGAAGTGTGACTTACGACTGTTTTAAATCTTACACAATATCAACACCCGCTGTGTTGTGGATTGTGTCCAAGCTTCTGTAGTCTGGTGTGGAAGAGTAGAAAAGTTTAGAGACAGAGCTCTAAGCACTCTAACTGAAGCACTTTCACATTAACAAATGAAAAATAAATCTCAGCATCTTCTGACTCCTCAAGTTGATGTATTTTCATCTCAGAGTGTGTGACAGTTGCCTTCATCACTCAAGTCTGCAACTGTGAACTCAAACAGAGTTACTTTAATAGATCAGGTCGTCAGTTAAATGTCACTGTGTCTGTCTGAAGGAGGATAAGCAGAAGTTGCCCTTTGACCTGGGAATCCAGTGGCTAAAGGTTTGGTCACGATCCACTTCTTCTTCTTCCTCGGCCATGTGACTCTTTGTCTTCATCCTCCAAAACATTCCTCATTTCCTCTCATGTCCTACTCACCGTCTGTCTAAGCGATCCCCCTCCTCTTTCAAAAGAAGCAGGATGTGAGGAAATGTTTGTGGATCAGTGAGATAAACCATCCAATTACTTTTAAATATGAAACATGTTATTCTTTACTGCGATATAAGCTGCGTATAAATTTGGTGGAAACTACTGCATGTATATTTCTCAGAGAATAAATTCAGAACATCTTAATCACTGTGTTTTTCAGGGTCAGATATTTTGAAATGGTTATGTTAACACTTAAATTTGTGAGCGTTTGTACAGTTTTTAGTTGAAATTACAGGATAATGTCAAATTAAATTCCTCTGATTTCTACTAATGGTCTCATAATCAAGCCAAGACTGTAAAACAAGATGTCTTTAATTTTTTCAAACAGAAGCATGTATGTTATGAAATGAGAATCAAAGGAATAAGACTGGAATCTGATCTGTACTGAAATGCTAAGATCAGAATTTTAAAGTGTTGATTGGATTACTGAACGGGCACAGGCAAGCCCAAAGTATGAGGGGCCCCCATGGCCTTCACCTGCAAAATGTCATGTAAATACATGTATTTATTTTATTTATTCATTTATTTGTATCCCCAATTATCAATACCAAAGTAGCAACTACTCTTCCTGGGTCCACACAAGCAAACATTACATCATAGTGAAAAAAGAAATACATAATTAAAAATCTCTAAAAAGAAACAATATACAAAAAAAAAAAAAAAGTATCCTTACTATACTGAGATCATCAGAGAAAAAAACAAAACTAAATAATGATAATAATAATAATAATAACTAGTCCATACCCATTGGTAGCTTTGTCACCTTCTACCTATGCCAATTCTCAATGCCTATGTGCAGTTTCACATAGACTGACCACGTCAGTGAGTAGAAAAACGTGGGACAGAG
>NC_065525.1:36066501-36117554 GCF_006386435.1 Epinephelus moara | reverse complement strand
TTTCAATCAGTTGCTATAGCGCCCCCCTTTGGCCAATTGATGTAATATTGCTTCAATCACATCCTCCCATGACCCTCTACCACTGTGCCAAATTTCACATGGATTGACCAAGTCAGTGAGGACATAGTCTCTATATACAGACTCTACATTCAGTGAATGTAGAGTCTGTAGGCAAACCCCGGAGATCTTGCCTCTGGAAGAAGAGCGGAAGAGCCCTGGTTTCCGGTTGTAGGCTATTTGTAGTCCCCGTGATATTGCCCAATCACGTTTGAGCCGGCTGCAGTTGTTGTGAGGTTAAACGGTCCGTGCGGTGAACTAACGAGGCGGAACATAATTGGCGTCACTGCAAACTCTGAATCCATCGCAATGGTTCAGCATATTTACTTATATATAAACAGAAGTCGGAAATGGAAATTCGCCTCCTCCGCCCAAATCAAACCGGAATGCCAAAAAATGCCCCCAGAGGCTGTATCTCCGTCTGCCGGAAGTCAGACGCCGAATACAGCTGATGGGTTCCGAGAATGGTGAGGAGAAAAACGTGGAACAGACACACAGACACACCCACAGACAGACAGACAGACAGACAGAGTTTTCGTCATTATATAGTAAAGAAGATAGTAAGATAAGATAATTTTATACCTCAAGGGTAATTGTAGTACTACTAAAACAACATATACCGTCATTAAAAGTATGAAAAGACCAGAAAAGTTTCATATTAGGGTTAAATTAGCATGTGCCAACCAAAAAGAGACTCTAAAAGACCACAAAGAGATGCAAAAGAACTACAAAGAGACAAATTGACCAAAAAAGACATAAAATGACGTCAAATCGACACAAAATCGCAAAAAAGATGCATAACAGCCACAAAGAGACTGAATCAAAGACAACACAAACAAGCAAAACCAGCATAAAGTCTTTGGGTCTTTCTCCTGTGTAGTAGAGGTGGTGGGGCCACTTGTATATCTGTGCTCTGGGGCCCATTGTCTCATATTCCCCCAGGTTGACAATTACAATAAAATAGTGATTGATCGTTGACCAGAGTTGTCATAATTTTGTATCAGTTAACACTCACAGACACCTGTATCATGCAGACTCAGCATATTTATAATTTGTCCTTCTTACAAGTGTCCATTTGTGCTCATCAGCCACTTAACTTCCATTCAGACCCACAATACCTAAGACCATTCACTCTGTTATCATGGCAAGGGGTCATTCTAGTCCATTTTTTCCAGTAATTAGACCGGCACGATCGCCCAGTTCCCATAACTTGTATGATTAACCCATGAAAAGAAATGGTACGCACAAGAGAGCAGACGTTTTTGTTCCCTTTTTCTTTCTTATAAATGTCTGTGCATTCAAGTATAAATCTAAGCTATCCCTGTCACACATGCCATGCTGCTATTGGCAGTATAGCAGTGAAGGCTGAATAGAACAGGAGAATGTGGGAACTGGAGGTTTTCTGCCCTGTCAGGGTCGCCATCTGCTCTTTATCCACGCTGGCACCAAGCCCTGGTCTGGCCCTTGGCACCTACACCCACACCCACACCCACACACACACACACACACACACACACACAAACACAAACACAGTATAATTGTAACTTTGCGAAGAAAAGCGAATGTGCAGACAAACAATTTACGAAGCAAACAATGCATCTTAACAACAAATATGAGATTATTCTCATGTCATTTTGATCCAAGTGAGTGGGTTTGCATATTTAGTTTCCTACAACGTCTCCGGCTTTTTATTTGAAATGAGTCAGTAAATGGAAGAACAAGAGTAAGTGTTATTTTGTGGATGTTCTGGTGTTTGCGGAAAGGGGGGTGCTTGAGTTTGTGTGAGTGTGTGAGTGTGTATTTGTATGCAAAACAAAGAACATGTCTTAGTGTTTGAGTGGAAAGACAAGAGGGCCATACGTATTTTGTGTGTGTGTGTGTGTGTGTGTGTGTGTGTGTGTGTGTGTGTGTGCCTGGTGATGATGTTGGTTCCCAAAACAAAACCAGCAGCTGTTTTTACAAGCTCACACACACAAACCCATTCATCTGTTGTCATCTTAGACCCCCCTTTTTCCTTCTGTAGCCATTTCTTTACACTTTCAAATAAACAAAAGTAACAGAAAGTGGATAAAATCACCAGAAAGCACAAGATGTTTGTTGTAGCAATAACACAATAATATTGTGTGATGAGGCGTTCTCCAGCACAGAAAATAATCATTAGCTTGAGAGCTGTTACACAACAGCTACTGACCCAAATGTAGTGGCTATAACGAATCCTCTCCAGTTAATTTTTACTGTACATATGTACAAGGGACAGAGTAGAGAAAACAATGGTCTCTCACTAGCTCCATGGTGACAGAAAGAGTTGGCATAGCAACCAACGAAGCACAGCTTGCGGAGGTTTACAGCTGGTACCACATCTGTGACCAATCACATTATTCGGCTAAAACTTCCTGTTGTATAATGGCATTTGAAAACATCACTCATCAGAAACTCACACGTGAGGGCACGAGGAGTTACAGAGGAGTGCGACTTGGAGAATGAGAAGAGCTACGATAGATCTCAATATGTAGATTGGATCTATATAGCAATGTATTGTTACAGTTCTGTCTCACTTCCTACACTCATATCTCAATACTACTGAGGTCAACAAGATTTACATTCACACTGAAACACTTCAGTAAAAGACTGAATCTCTTTTTGGCAAACAAAAAAGCAGCTCATCATAGCTAACATATAATAAGGAGTGGGACAGACAGAGCTCAGATCCTCACCTGTGGCCTCACCGATAATGTTTTCGTTTTAAAACAGCGATCTTTGTATAGTCAGGCGCTTAAGCACACATCCATATTAACATGCCTGAAAACACACATCACATGACTATTTATGCACACTGGGCATTCATGTACTGGTGTTAGCAGATTGTCTTCTCTGCTGTTGGTTGCTTAGTTACAGAAAATACTACGGAGATGAAGAAAAGAAAGTCCAGAGATTTATTTGCTTGGACTAAAGATGAGGTGGAACTGTTACTGGAAGCAGCACGATAATGCCGTCAAGGTGGAGCAAACATAAGCCCCTTTTACACTGCCTGTTCAAAGCACCATTATGCTGCCTTGTCACGCTATATAAAAGTTACTATCGAGTAGTTGTTTGCCGATTTAAAACGGCGGTCAAATTCCTGGCGCGCCGCATGATTGACATCGTGTAACATCAGCAGCGCACACATACGCACATGTGCAACTCACGGCATGGGCGATGTGAGGAAGTGAAACATGGGCGGCTTCTCACCTTAATCATTCACGCACACACATCAAAAGAGAGAAGAATGTTGTTAATTGTCTGTGTTAAACTGAGCTGTGGAGCTTTAACCGCTGCACTGTGCCGCTTGAAACTGACGAGGCGCGTGTCCACGTGCTGAAGATGCGTGTGTCTGCGCGCTTACTGGGTTAAGAAACATGTCACTGTTTTTGTTTGTTTGTTAGAGATGATTATTGAAAAGCTGGTTGTATCTTGGTTAAAATGTTCTAATAAAGGAAAGATAGAAAATATTGCAATATATTGTGCGCTGTAAAGTGGTTTGAAAAAAATTAAATCAGAATCGGCCATCCAAACACTCTGCAAATCGGAAATCGGTATCGGCCCAAAAAATTGTAATCGGTGCAAGTCTACTCCAAACAGAGGGAGACATCCGCTGCCATGTAATAGAGCTGCCATGTCACGCCTGTCACACCTCTTTTGACTCTGCAATGCCAGCATGCAGTCCATAATTACACATAGGAGCAGAATGATACCGCCATTGTTTGGTTTATGTGTAAAAATGCAAATGGGGCATAAAGAAGGGACTTTGTAGCGGCCCTACCGCGCGATCACTGTGTAAAGAGGGCTATAGGGAGTCGTTGCTAAGCATATTGAGCAAGAGCGGTACCAGAAGCAATACCCATCACCGAAGGAGGCCATGACAAAGGAGTACCCAGGATTAAATCATAAAAAGTATGTAGTTACAATGTTTTGGCTTGACACATCGTGACTGATACAACCCAATCAGGAAGCGAACGTTGGATGTCATTGTTTTCAGATGTTCCATATCCACCTGTCCAGACTAAAACACAACCCCAATCGAGGTCAGTAGCATTTTCAAAGGTCTCTGTTTTAGGAGTTCCAAAATGCTGGAGTAGTGTGGATGCTAGGCGTAAGCGCAGCAATAGTTTTGTGTTTTAAAATAGAAACGTATTAGGATGGATGTAGCCTGGGTCATAGCTGGTTTAACCATCTCTTTCTGTCCTGTCCTCCTCTCTGTGGCCACCTACAGTACTCAGTGTTTTGATAGAGCTGACCAAAATTACATATTTCTCCTGTGACTGATGTCAGATGACAGAACAAGTATGAACAAGCTATAAGTATGATCTCTTATATTGAAATATGTAATTACAGGAAATGTTAGACGTGACAAAAGGTTGTCTCCCTCACTTTACTGCCAACTAACCCCCCTAACTATAATTGGGTGTGCTTTTATCACTGATTTTGCAAAATCTCTCGTTATCCACTTTACAGACTGTTTTGGAAAATCTCAGTTTTGGCTTTAAATTTAGACGTCTTAATGTGGACGTACCCTCAGCTGTGGTCGCTGGGAATAATCTCGTTAAGACAGATAATCAGTGTGGTGAAGTGTTAAACCCCTTAACTCCCACTTTACATGCAGTATGTAATCAGATTCCCTGCCTAGCCCCTCCACATGTGTCCAGCATCTTTATCAGCTTTATTGTCTTCTGTGAAGTATCTCATGCAAAGATGTACCATCTAGAACAAAAGTCTTATTTACAGTGATACACGCATGTGGAAAAGGATGAGGAAAGGACATAAAGTCATATTAATGACTGTATTAAAACAAATACAACAAACTTTCATGTTGTCATTATTCTCCATCCAGAATCCTGCTGTTTAATCCAAGTTATGCTTCATAGTTTACTGACCTTGAAAGACAAAACCAGGCCTTTTATTTACATGTAGCTCTCTGACATCAGTGAACCAATCAAACACATGTACTGAAGACCAAAAAAAAAAAAAAAAGGTCAGAGTCTGATCAGAGTCGACTACAGACGCTGACAGACAAACCACATGACTGCATGTCACTGCTGTTGTTGGTCATGGCTTGTGTGTGTGTGTGTGTGTGTGTGTGTTCTTATGTGTATATGGATGTGTGTATTTGTGGCTTAGGAGTCAATCCCTCCAAACAGGGCTGTCATTAACCCTTGTAGCTCTTGGAAGACCACCCAGATGTTGTGTGTGTGTGTGTGTGTGTGTGTGTGTGTGTGTGTGTGTGTGTGTGTGTGTGTGTGTGTGTGTGTGTGTGTGTGTGTGTNCAATCCCATTTAGGGGTGGAATAGATCAGTGTATTATATCACCATGGTAACACACAGCTCTCGAAAATGGAGGGAAAAAGTTTACAAAAAACTTTCAGAAGGATAAACATTAAAGTAAAAGATGATATGAAACTGTGACGTGGCAGTTGCAACCTCCTCTGCCCTTTTGTTTGATTTCATGTCTGTGCCCTAATGTGACACTTCCTTTCTTCATCTTCCTCCTAATGACCCAACAGCAGGACACTTGAGGGCCCTACATGCCCCCTGGTTGGCCTGAAGACCTCTTTGGTTGGCTCAGATGCTCTCTTTTTGGCCAATGTGCCGTCTAATTGGCCCGAATGCCTATCTGGTCAACCTAAATGGCCTTCTTTTCAGCTCAAGTGCTTCTCTGCTTGGGGCAAAAATTAAACCTTTGAGCTGCAAATGCATGAAGTGCCCCTTTTTCATTGTTGTTGCTCTGTCTATGAATGCCGCTGGGAAATTGGGTTGTAACTAGGCCTGTCATGATAATCACTTTATCAATTTATCAAGGACATCATGCCCATGTATTGTACGATACTGCCAATTGTGTTTACATGTGTATTTGTTAACAAAAGAATGTCACCGACATTTTAGCCAACATGATGCCAAAATAAACAGCAGGGATTAGACTTGGGTGCAGTACCAGCATTTATTTTCCCACAGATCTTAAGTTTAAGATTATGGAGGAAAACTATGCTGAGACACATTTTGCTTTCATATCTGGTCGTGCTGCTTCTGTCCTCTCATCTGCTCTCTGTGTCAAGGCCCAGACACACCAAGATGGCATCACAGAACTAGTCGCGATGAAGGCCAACTGCTGCTCACCTCACATCACAAAGACTACAGCCAATGTTCTGCACCTGAATTGATATGACAGTGAAGGCCAACTGCTGCGTCGACTCACATCTCCTGTGTCTCTGCCAAAAGGTTGCACCTGAACACACCGCAAAGACGAGAGCCAACGGCCTTCTAGCACATAGCTTCTGTGCCTGCGTGAGAAGAAGTAACGCCATACTAGCAGGCAGCAGGCAGCGTTTTTTGTCACTCAAAAAGGGAAACTCAAAGACCGGCAGGACGGATTCAAGACGCCAGTTAGCCAGCTAGCATATTAACAGCATGACATGATGCTGAAAGAAAAAAGGATATTTTCCATGCTCCAGCGAATGATAACACAATAAAACAAACCATTTCTGCTAAAAAAAAAAAATCTTACGCAACGTAACAAGTTTGTTTTAAACACTCCCTGTTGACTTTAGCTGTTTGTTTGCTTTCCTCACTTCTGTTTCTCCTCTTGTGCATTGAGCTTAAGTGCCATTCACAGTGATTTTATTCAGCGACAGGCTCCACCATCTTCAATGCTGAGTCAACATGCAGAGTCGCTCACAAAAAAGTCAACAAGGGCCGACAAGGGCCAACAATGTGGGACAGAGTTTCACAGTGTGTGGGACTCAGGCAGCTCCTCCTCACACAAACACACACCTTAATTTCTTATTTATTTTCAATATTTCAATTTAATTTCACACTCCAGTTCCATGTCTGCATATTATTAAGAATTAAAAGTTCATTGCTCTTTAAAGGATGTATGTGCATTATTATATTATCATTATATCAGTGGCATAAAATGGACTTAAAGGGGAACTACTGTTTTTTTCAACCTGGGCCCTATTTTCCATCTCCTTTTGTCTAATAAGTGATAGGATGTTCAATATGTGACATTTCTCCAGTACGAAGCTAGGGCTGACCTGCCTGCAGCCCGTGAGCGCACACTATATTGAATAATAGGGCACTCAGACAGTGTCACAAAAAGGAGAAATGAACGTCTGTGTTTACCATTAGCTAGATTCGGACATGTTCCTCTGCCTGTTGCTGCTCCCTCTCTCTCCTCGTCCGCTCTTCAATTTCAACGAGCTCTGTGTCCGTGTACTCCGTGTTCGAATAAATACAGGCGGTCATCAAATTCAAATGGCTCATCCAGATCCAGTTGGTCAAAATCGGGTAAAAATTCGGACATGTTTGTTGTTGCAAGTCAAAACATTCACTCAGAGAGTAAATTTCTGGCTCTGAAATCTCACGTCTCGCGAGATTCTTCTTCTTCTTCTTTGGTGTTTTACGGCAGTTGGTCTCATGAGATTTGAGTCGTTACAGGAAGTTACCGCTAGAGCGAGCTTACAAATGCGACTGTTTGGAGTAGTCATGGCTGAATTTTTACCCGATTTTGACCAACTGGATCTGGATGAGCCATTTGAATTTGATGACCGCCAGTATTTATTTGAACACGGAGTACACGGATGTACACAGACGCAGAGCTCATTGAAACTGAAGAGCAGACAAGGAGAGAGAGGGAGCAGCAACAGGCAGAGAAACATGTCGGAATCCAGCTAAAGGTAAACACAGACGTTCATTTCTCCTTTCCGTTATGTTGTTGGATAATTATACTAACAATCCGAGCCTATCTGTGTGAAAAAATGCACTTTTAGTGGACGTATTTTGACGTTGTTTGACGCTGTCCCAGTGCCCTATTTTTTAATATAGGCATGGGCTGCAGGCAGGTCAGCCCTAGCTTCATGCTGGAGAAATGTCAAATACTGAACATCCTGTCACTCATTTAGACAAAAGTAGATCGGAAAATAGGGCCCAGGTTGAAAAAAACATTAGTTCCCCTTTAAATTGACAATAACATTGTTTATCGCAATTTTTTCTGTAGCAATACATCCACCAAAAGTAGTTATTGTGACAGGCTTTGTTGCAACAGCAGCAAACCTAAAAGGGAATAAGAAAGAAATTACTACCACAAAAGGATACAAATGGTAGGAATGACAACCAAGCTTACATATGAAAAACTGGCTTTAATGGTCAACTTGTTCACAGGTTTGTCATGTGTCACTTTGAATAACTGTTTAACAGACACAGGAGTAAAATATAACAATAATATTAATATTGTTCATAAATCAGAATGAAAAATGCCGCCACAAAAAAAGAAAACCGCTGCAATCCTGGTACATTAATCTTGATTAGAGGTGCATGAATAGCAGTGACTGCTCAAACAATGTTTGCTGTTTCATAGGATCTTGCAACTGACCTCAAGTGTTTTGAAACTGTGTGACTGAAGTCCTTCAAGCCTCTTAACAAAAGATTATCCTTGCTCAATTTACTGACAGGAGAGATAATACTGTTTACAAAAGGGTTGTTTTATCTGTTACCTAAGAAAGCAGATAGTGATGCAGCAGCCTGAGAGGAAGCCTGTACCTGGGATTTCTGGAGTGGAAACACCCAAGTCTGATTAACTGCTGATTTTGAGCCATTTTGCCTATATACAGTAGTAGTCAGTAGGAAGTGAGGAAAAGGGGAGTATTTCCTGTTCATTCTCCCGACCCTCACCTTGATTTTGTGCTTTCAGATGACAGTCCAGCAGTAACCAGAGCACTACGGGTCTCCTGCAGCTGCTGAAACACACAAAGAGTCCCTTCTTTGTAACTTTATATTCAACACACTGGTCCTCTGCACGGGATATGTTCAAAGATGGAAGGAGAAACAGCATTACATGGGAGTTTCAAAGGGCAAGCTCGGCTGCGAGACCTCAAACGCACTCACACACATACACCTCTCACACACCTGTGCAAACTCTCAGTCGACTTCCTCCAAGTCACACACACACACACACACACACACACTTTTCCTGTGGGCCAATACACTGCACAGTCTGTTCTCCAGGGCGTTGGCTGCTGGGCACTTGGTCAATGTGTGCCCAAGTGTAATGCTTCAGTGCTCTGGGACTGGCATGCAGACAGCACACACACACACACACACATGAATATTACATGGTATATACACATACAGTGGCGTCCGAAGCTTAAACACAGAGACACATTTTTGAGTTGATTGATGGAGCAGCAATGAAACAATGTCTTTAGGGTCAAAGAGCTGACCTTCATCTTTAATTTGAGGATGTTTACACTCACATCAGATGAGCTGTGTGGGATATGTGGCCCTTCTAATATGTATTTCCCAAATTTAAGGAGCAGAATGTATTTAAACAAGTTATGGACTTGGTTATAAGATCAAATATTTAACCAAGTGTTGTAGTATACCTAAACCTAACAACACGTGGTACACAAGATGTGAAGCCCAGTCTCCAGTGCCAAAGTCCTGCCCTTATATGGTGCTGCCTTCCAGCCTATGTGGTGCTAGAAACTTAATGCCAATAGGACTACTTGCAGGGCTAATTGGTGAACTACTGTCAGTGCCCAGCTAACGACTAGCATGCTAGCTGGCCAGGAACATGGCAGCACTAACCTGTCAGAATAGCTGTCCAGATAAGGTCAATTCACAGTTTCTGCATCAGTGGAAAGTGTGTGGGTCTGATTTGGTCCATGTGACTTAAATCTCGTCATCCACTCATGTCCATGGGGGTACACATGGACCCCTATGCTGACTTGTGCGTGCAGCCCATTTTTTTGGACTGTAGGCATAGCAAGCATCCTGACTGTGCATGCTCTAATCTCTTGCTCCACACTCCACTCGAGAACACTGCTTTCAAGCCAGCCGCAGCCACCTCAACACAGTGAAGTTAGTTTTAAGTTGGTTACTTGACAGACATTCACTCCAGGTCCAACAGCATCTTTTAGTTTCGCTTTCACCTGATGTAAGCAGTAGGAGGACGGTAAGCTCACCACCCAGCCCTCCTGGGCAGACCATCAGTTGTACTATAAATAGAACCGCGTGTGTGTCCGCGTGACCACAGCCCTCCTTCACTGTGTAAAGTATGTCCACGCTTTTAGCAAGCTTGTCAGCTTGGTCACTTACAGGATGACACAGTCACACAGTTCAAAAGACATATTTGGACCGTGTGTCTCTTAACACTCCAGTAAATGTGGACGATGCATCACAGAAATATGAAATGGACGCTTCCTCTGTTTTAGACTCTCCAATTCCACACTGTCAGGATGACTTGCTATTTATCAAATGCAGGGATTCTAGTGGCAAAATTCTTAATACTTGAACTTGATGCAGAAGATTTATATGGTACCCTAGCAAGTGATTACACTGATCATATTTATTTTATTGAACTGAACTGTTTTTGCGCAAAATTTTGACCTTTAACACATTTGGCAAAGTCAATACTCAGAAAGCATAGCTGGTATAGGAGATGGGGTTATCTCTGAAAGACTTTTTTTTGCTAGTTTTGGGGACTGGCCAAGAGTCCTAGACCATTCATCTGAAATGGACATGACCATCCACAAAACATCCTCAAAGCTGAAATTTGGCAGTCAGTGTTCCATTCTAGATCCAATGTGCTGCAGTGCAGAGCCTGAACAATGAAAACTTCACACCTATTTGACAAAGTCCTGTTGGGTACAGCGATATGTCCACACAGCTGGATGGCTGGGAGGTCTTTAACACACACTTGATCATGCACACACACACACACACACACACACACACACACCACCTCGACTGTTTACACATCCTTAAGCAAATGTCTGAGGAACGACGCAGGCGTGAAAATCTAAACAAAAACCTTGTGTCGCGGTCGACATCTCACTCAACATCGAGCCAACATCAGTCCACACCACACAGGTGACATGACACACCATTTGCAAACACTCTACGCACAAGCAACACACACACGCACGCACTTGTCACATACAATGGATTCAAAGACAATCATCAACCTATACATACCTATAAATAAGTGCTTAGGGTATTGCACTGCACGAGGCTCAAAATACTGTATTGTTTTTCCTACACATTCTTTACTTCACCGACATTCTTGCTCCACCCAGTATAAAATGTCAAATCTACTTTTCTCTACCTTTTCCCCTTTTTTACCTTTTACTTTGCCGCTTGCTGACTGGAAAGAATCTGTTGTTCCCACAGTTAAGACTATAGGCTATAGATCCTCTAGATATGGCTATTTTAATTTTTTAATTGGTTTAATTATGAAACTAAAACAGTGTATGACATTTATAACTATACAAATGTTATGTAATTCAAAATGATGATTTGGGGATTTAAATAAAAAATCTTAAATACCATTTGTATCATATTTGATACACAAATGTTTAAAAAGATATTATGACAAAATAAAGTATACATTTTTTAATAATTACATGCTGAGATTGTTTACAATAGGTTTTTGGCGGGGTATATTTATCTTTGATGATGTCCAGGTCTCAGAAACTCATATACCATATATGATCCAAATGCAGTTATAGGGTCAATTTCTGGGTTTACTCTGTCAGTAAATATGACTGTGAGTCAAGCTTCCATAGAAAAATACTCATAAACCCTGACAAGGCTGACTCATGGAGTTAAAGCTCTAAGAAATGTATGACTGTTCCCTCTGTTCCTCTGTTTCCCTTAAACCACACACACACAAAAAACACTTACCTACTGATAAAAAAAACTGAAGACAAAAACAAGATTAATCAATTAAGTGTCAGTTTTTGCACCTAATTTACTTGCAACATTTAATAATTCAGACATCAGTCGTTTGTGCTTCCCCCTTAACATCTTTCAAATGTCTTTGTTTTATGATACTTATTCTTTAATGTATATCTTTGACCTACAGTGAGGGTCTTAATCTTCACAACTCCTGCTATGTGACCATAGTATCTTTTACCTTCTCCCTTCCCCCCTTCACATTAGCTCCTCTCACACCGAGATCGTGCTATAGGGGTGCGACTAAGTCCTTTCTTTATGCTGCCTTTGCATTTTTACACAGAACCAAATAGATAACATGCCAGCATCCCAGAAGTAAAAGAGGCGTGACAGGCCTGACACGTAACAACAACAGAGTCGTCCTCTAGCGTGACATATATCATATGCATCATCAGCACTTTGTAAACAATGACAATGGCTTTACCATGGCGATAACAATCATTTACCATCTCTGTTATATGGTGGCTGACCTTGTCCTCTGCTCTGAGGTTAAGCATCATACATGTTCTATGCATTGTCCCGTCCTGCTGACTGTCCCTTTTACACAGGCACCAGTTCGGCACCATTACTACCTCTACTGCCAGGTTAAAGGTGAGACAACTCTGTCCCCCAGTTCGCCATTGTACCTTTCATACAGAATGGCGGGCAGTGCGATATTCCCTCCTTGAGCAGGCTGTGTAAAGGGGGCTTTTCTGTCTCCCACCAGGTTTTAAGAGACTAGACATAACAGAATGGAAGCCAGTTGTTTATGGCTGCTGTCATTACATAAAGCATGAACACTTTTTAATTAAGGGAGTGACTTAAAACGTATTTTCTGTTTGTTTAATATGTGCAATTTACAGTGCTTTAAAATTTAAGTTACACACATAAAAAACCCCAAAACAAATTACTGTGAGATGAGGTTGAAATCTAAAGTAAAGTCTTGATTTACTGAACATTTTAACCTTTGATTACATTTTGTGTGTTAAATCCTCTGCAGCTGTTTCAGACTCACTGTAAAGACAGACAAAGACAGAAAGGAATAAAGTCTTCAGTCTATGTTTAGATGAATAAAACCTTAAATAGCTACAGTCGGCCGCAGATAGGAGGAAGTTTATTTGAGCACATACAATCCTCCACATCCATCTCATGTATTTACCCGCCCGCCGGCCTTTTACTTCCTACTGACCAGGACAATCTCTCCCTCTGACCTGGCCTCTGACCTTTCCCCTTGGTATCACCTGCCATAAACGCCCGGCGTTTAAACAGGGCATTCTTAGTCGGGGTGAGGCAACAATCTGTATCAGGAGGCAACAGCGGCCCTCAGGGAGAGCTGGAGCCGACCCCCTCTCTGCTTTATGGTGCTCATTTAGGACAGCAGGCAACCAGAGTAATGTGTGTGATGATTGTGTGTGCATGTGCGTCTGACAATTGTGTGTGTGTGTGTGTGTGTGTGTGTGTGTGTAGGAGCTGATTTAGGGCTGGAGGCAATGAGTGTAGGCCAGTGCTGGAATCCAGCTGGCTCCACAGCTAGCTAACCATCAACTAGTAATGAGTCCCTGAGACAGTCAGACGGACGAATAAACAGACACACAGACACACAGACGGACAGACAGAGACACGACGGCAGATAACCAGACAGACAGAGAAGCAGAGGGAAAACACAAAGAACAGATGTTTAAAATGTTTTTCAATGTGTTACAAGTGTTTTGTTTGAAAAATGAGAAAAAGGTTTTGGTGAGGTGAAGCTTTTGTACAGAGGTATTCTCCACACCATTATAATGACCCTGAAGATCCAGAGTAAATGATGGTGTGCAGTATGAACGTTTTTCTGCTCTCTTAAAGGGATAGTGCACCCAAAAATGAAAATTCAGCCATTATCTACTCACCCATATGCCGAGGGAGGCTCAGGTGAAGTTTCAGAGTCCTCACATCACTTGCGGAGATCCAAGGGGAGAGGGGGTAGCAACACAACTCCACCTAATGGAGGCTGACGGCGCCCCAGATTCAAACGTCCAAAAACACATAATTGAAACCACAAAATATCTCCATACTGCTCGTCCGTAGTGATCCAAGTGTCCTGAAGCCCCGACATAAAAAGTTGTTTGGAAAAACGTCATTTGAAATCTGTTTTTAGCCTCATTGTAGCCTGTAGCTCTGACTGCCTCTCTGTGCACCGTGTGTGTGTGTGTTTTTGGACGTTTGAATCTGGGGCTCCGTAAGCCTCCATTAGGTGGAGTTGTGTTGCTACCCCCTCTCTCTTTGGATCTCCGCAAGTGATGTGAGGACTCTAAATCTTCACCTGAGCCTCCATCGGCATATGGGTGAGTAGATAATGGCTGAATTTGCATTTTTGGGTGCACTATCCCTTTAAAGTGAGGAAAGCAAAACACAAACTCAATTTGAAAAAGCAGCTGTTTGTATTCTCTGTCCAGAGAGAGCTGAACATTGTTGCTTCCCTCATTCTTTTGGATAACACAAATCATAGACTGGCTGAGTTGGTAAAAACACATAAATATACCCAGATTCCAGGTTATGGGAGTGTTAAATTGTCAACAGTTTGCATCTTGTTGCCATTTGAAGCTCCTTGAGTGCAAAGAAAGTTTGAATGTATTGATATCATGGCTTAAAGGCCCAGACTTGCCAAACTGACATCAAAGAACTAGTGGTGACAAAGACAGACTGTTGCATCCCCTCATATCGCCTGTGTCTCAGCCAGGGAAATCAGAAGACCGATTCAAGATTCAAGATTCAAGATAGATTCAAGAAGCTAGTTAGCCAGTAAGCAAATTAACAACAGTAATACAAACAAACTGTTTCTGCTAAAGAGCGCAATGCCTAAAATATAATTTTTACCTCATATAACAAGTTAATTTCGATCTTTCCTCATTTCCGTTTCTCTTCTCGTCCATGGACCTGAACTGTCGGGGTGATTTTATTCACCACCGCACTCCGCTGTCTCCAACACCCATTCAACATGCTGAATCGGTTGAAAAAAAGCTGACAAGGGCCGACTAGTGCAGGATACGCCACAAAAACTAGGGCAACAGATGCTTACCCATGACCCAACATTGACCGATGGCCACCTTTCAGCTTGCTGTGTCAGGGCCGTACAGGTTTGTGCATCCCAGGGGTTTTGTGCAGCAGAGCAAAGCCATTTAAAGTTAATGTAATATACAGGAATATGCAAAAGTAATTGACCGTAGAAATACTCAAATGTATTAGTAAGGTCATTTTTGCTGTGATAAAATTTACACATTAAGTTATGAAATAACTTTGTAATTGCTATAATCTTTAGTCATTTCCTTGAGATAATTCCCCTGAGTGAACGTCTGCTCTGTGGAAAGGGATGATAATTGTGTGGTTGGATGGGGGAGGAAAGATGTACAATAACTGTGGTAAGGTTTTACCTCCCTCATTTCTGTGCATATCCTCAGTAATTACCGGATTTCCACTGTAACGTTTCACTACGTGCATGACTTAGACAACTGTTTATTCATGGAGTGTTTTCCTTGAGAGTTGTGATAGAGAAAGCCACTGAAATTGTCACCGTCAATAAAACTACTAGCCCTAAACAAAGAGGAGGGGTTTGGTAATTAGTGCTTTAAGGTAAAAGCCCTCGCTGCCCGAGAGGAAGGAAGAGTTGCTGTAAATTTGTTACACACTCAGCAGGGGGACATCTGTTGGAGTGCGGGGTCCAGGTTGGTGGAGGGTCAGACAGGAAACTAGCTAGAGCTCCAGAGCAGGACGGAGGACGCCATGATTTTGGTGTCAGTGGAAAGGGTGCTTGTGTGTGTGTGTGTGACAGTTTATTCTGCATGAGGTCTGTATGTGGTATATTATTTGTATTTATGTGTGTTCATCACATAATATGGTTATGTATATTCATCATGTAGGTTTCTTTTTGATGCTCGTAATTTCTCTGACATCCAACCATCCATCCATTTTCATCCACTTATCCTGTGGCAGCAGGCCAAGCAAAGCACCCAAGACATCCCTCTCCCCAGCAACGCTTTCCAGCTCCTCCTGGGGGACCCCAAGGCGTTCCCAGGCAAGATGAGATATATAATCCCTCCAGCGTGTCCTGAGTCTGCCCTTTGGCCTCCTACCAGTGGGACGTGCCCTGAACATCTCTAACGGGAGGCAGTCAGGAGGCATCCTGATCAGATGCCCGAACCACCTCAACTGACCCCTATTGACACTAAGGAGCAGCAGCTCTACTGATACGTTGAAGTAATTTTGGTGCTTGCACTTTGACTGACGTGCAACTCACAACAGCCACATCATCTGAACATCATCTGATGCCCTGAACACACACCAGTTACATCATACTGACAGAATGAGTTGTCAAAGTACAGTAGACAAGATGAGCCTACATGTTGCATGTTGATGCTGGCGACACCCGGGAGCTGCTTGGCATCCTCCGGGTCCATGTTCTTCATATTATGTTCACAGTCGATGTATAATGTCGTCATCTTGATAGTCTATTTTGAGGGATCCTGGCATTTCTTCAGTGTCTTGGGGGACGGGGGTCTAAGGATAGAAGGGATCATATGCTGTACAGATTGCAAAGCCTCTTGAGGAAAATTTGCAATGTTGATGTTGAGCTATGGTACATAAAATTGTCCTCACTTGAACTCAAAGCATCAGCGTAGTGTGATTAGTCTGCATGGGCTCATATAAAAAAACAACAGGTCAACCTTCAACTGAAGCTCCCTTCGGTGTGTATATTTCATCTTATCTTCAAGGTAACCTCTTTTCTTATATCCTTCTATCCTTGCTTTGATTTAAAAGTACTTGTAAAGCGCAAGTTATACTTTCTACATCTGGGTCTGCATGATCATGTGACCTATGTCCACAAGGCTTGCAGGCATGGTTCACATGATAGTGCACATGCAGCCCAAATTTGCCGAGCACATGACTATGCATACAGATCATTAGCTCTGCAAAGTTTGGAGTACCTCTGGCCCTTAACCCTGCTGCTCTTCTTTCAGTTCCTTCTTTAGTTTATGTTGACACACAGAATATTTACTGGATAAATTTATTCCGGCTACATTAATAGCCTGAGCTAATTTGCAGCAGTTGTCCGCACATGACTATTACATGATTCTTACATAAGGAATTCGAATATTAAATAATGGAAAGAATAAAAGAAAATCTGATACAAGATGTAAGAACATTTAGAATATATAAAGTTAAAGTGCAACATTATATGTTTTGTCGAGAGATAGTTCAGATTTGTTTTGTTAACCTTTGTTGGCTCGTCTTCCCTGTAGGAGCCTTTCAGTATGTATCAGGGTTTGGTTTCCATTTAGTAGCAGATGGTATGCACAGAGCTGGAGAGATGCCTTTAAACATGTAACCGTATACAGCAAATCCACATGGAGACATGGATACTGTTTCAAAATATCTATTGAGCCTTGAAATATCACCATTTGTCTGTTTAAAATGGGCAGGCATTATTGTCTCAGTGTAGAGGATTTCTCAAACAACACAACCTGACTCCTGCCAGGTGTTCTGGGTTAGAAACGTCTGACAGGCAGATTGTTCCAGTTTAACGTCTATGAGATCAAAGTCTGGACTATTGTTTGTAACCAACATTATGTTGAGATGTGCACATGTTGTTATACCTTCACAATTCATAATCGCAGAACACCACTTATTTCCTCAAATGTTTCTGAGTGGCTTTTACTGATTACCTGTTAAGAAGGTCTTTCTGGGAACACTTTTGTGTCCCTGCACGAGTGTTTGTGGTCAAATAGAGATGAGATACAGGGTTTAAACCAGTTCTAATCGTAAATCACACCAACCTGCTCTCATTCCGAAGTCGTCAAATACAGAGGCTGTGTCTCTCGGCATCTCAGTGACTCACAGGTCACCCTCCAGCATCTCTATGTGATGCACAGCTGAAACATTTTGTAACTATGGTGTGAAACAGTCGCGATTTGGTTTAGGCAACAAAACTAGTTTGGGTTTTGAGTGGAAATATCTACGTTCGTCACCTACCTTCACATAAGACACTTAATTGTCATTGTAGATGTACATGAAATTATGTTAGGTTACTCTTAGGCTGACAGCTGCACACAAACGAAATAAAAACATTAAATAAAAGCTGAATTTAAAACAAAAGGGCAGCACGATTGGTGTAGTAGTTAGCATTGTCACCTCACAACAACAGGGTTCCCAGTGTGAACCCTGGGGTGGGGGAGCCCTTCTGTTCTGAGTTTGCATGTTCTCCCCGTGTCAGCGTGGGTTTTCTCCGGGTACTCCGGCTTCCTCCCACAGTCCAAAGACATGCAGGTTAATTGGTGACTCTAAATTGTACATAGATGTGAGTGTGAGTGTGTCAGCCCTGTGATAGTCTGGTGACCTGTCCAGGGTGTACCCCACCTCTCGCCCAGTGTCAGCTGGGATAGGCTCCAGATCTCATGCTCATGACCATAGGTGAGGGTTGGGACATAAATGGACAAGTAAATCGAAAGCTTTGCCTTCTGGCTCAGCTCTCTCTTGGGAACTGCTCATTGGTCCGACAGCCCATTGTTCCAACCATATTAAACCCATTGTTCCGAAATCATCATGATGCCCTGTGGTTAAGGTCTGGTTTGGTTTAGGCACAAAAACCACTTGGTTAGGGTTAGGAAAAGATCACGGTGTGGGTTAAAATGAAAAAGAAAGTGACAAACACATAAGCTGTGAGCCTGCTCCACCTCAAGCCTTTCCCAGCTGACCCACAGCTGGTCAGCACCGCGGACCGTCGGACTAATGGAATGTCGGACCAGTGACATGGACCCCTCTCTCTTTACCACGACGGTCCGGCGCAGCACCTGCATCACTGTAGACGCAGCGCCAAACCGCCAATTCATCTCACGCTACATTCTACCCTCACTTGCGAAGAAGACCCTGAGATATTTGAACTCCTTCGCTCGGTGCAGTAACGAAGCCAACAGAACCACATCGTCTGCAAAAACCAGGAGGATGTAGTCCAATTATCAGGTATTACACTGCTCAGCATCCCTGGGAAAGTTTACTCCAGGGCGCTGGAGAGGAGGCTCGTACCGACTGTCGAACCTCAGATTCAGGAGAAGCAATGCGGATTCCATACTGGTCGTGGAACAGTGGACCAGCTCTTTACCCTGGTTTTGAACAGCCTGGAGGATTTCTCTGCTCAGACTTGCCTAAACTGTTTCACACTGGGCATTTTGCACTGGATTATTAAAGAGAATAAAACCTCTAGCAAACGAAGATGCATCGTTTGTTCAACAAGGTCATTTCCGCAAATCAGCATGTGTTCTGTCATATTTGAACCACAACTAACGTCATAATTGAAAGTTTTAGAGCTTTTAAATTCCTGCTTGAGATATTCAAGGGTGTAATATTGCAAGACACAACAAACATTTTAGCACTTGCATGAACCAAAGACCTTATTATCAGCATAAACTGAAAAACTGTGTTGGACATCTGGCAAGGAAACCTGTGGCTCATTAACGTCCAGGTTTTAGATCTAAACTCTATAATACTCTCCAGCATCTTTCAATTGCTGGAGAATCATTTTAATGTGTTTCAGATGGTGAAAAAACAAGGAGAAAAACTAATTTATATCAAACTGCTTCTCTTTAGAGTAAAAGCCAAATTCCCTGGTAGTTCAAGCGTACTGTAAAAAGTTTTGCCATTTCACATCTGCACAGACAATAGTGCCTGAACTGCTTTTTTTCTGTCTCACAATCCTCCCAACCCCCACTGACTTCCTTCTTTCTTCGTGTGTGTGTGTGTGTGTGTGTGTGTGTGTGTGTGTGTGTGTGTGTGTGTGTGTGCGCGTGCGTGCAAGTGTGTCAATAAGTGTGTGTATTCTCCCCCCACAGCACAAAGCTGCCATTGGTTGGCCAGATTTGTTGGAGGGAAAAAAAGAGCAAGTAGCAGGGAGAGTGAAGCAGGGAGATAGTGCTGACTCAGGCGCTCGGCCCCATTGTTCTCCTCGTCTCGTAACCCTACACCTCCCTGCCTCCAGCCAGACAGCCCATTGGCCGGCCGCAAGTGCTGGAGCCAGCGGGACTGCGGTGTTAAACAGCACCAAAAAATCTTATCTCTTCTTCCATTAGTCCCACAATGAGAGAATTCAGCAGCCATAATCACAATGGACACAGGGCCTTTCAGGTTGCGATATCTCTGCTGCATCTCGACGAGTCAGAGAGATATTTTGGTGATGATGTGTGCATTTTATGTGCGGGGGCTCTACCTGTTTGTTGTGCTGCTTTTGACAAGATGTGCACATTTTGTAAAAAGGGCTTTTCTTCAAGTGTAGGTGCGCCAGTCAGATCTTGTTGTATTAGAGATCTGTTAGACCTTGACAATGAAGTTTAGTAGTTTAGACCAGTGTCTCCTAACATTTTTGGCAGTGATCAAACCAACATTTAATTGTGATACCTTATCACCACTTCTGTGTACCAGTTGCAACTCAGTAGCTCAACCAGTGATTTTTTTTCTTCCTTTTAACAGTTTTTAGAGACCCAAAGCGATACACAAGAAAAAGGTTAGCACTAGAGAACACATTATTTTCTGTGGCAGAATTTCTTCCTGTTTTCCTACCTTGTTAATCATCTAGCAACCTACCATTTTATCTCGCAGCCATGAGTCGGTCATCTCCAAAATCTGGTTGACACATTTTACATTGTTTCATGTTCAAATGTAGATACTTTTGAAATTAATTTTCAATTGCAGACCGCAATCAGCTGAAACTTCTCCCACTTAGAATTCCTTCAGTGTTCATTGTTCAGGAGGTTTTTTATCATGAGCCAAATTATCCGCAGACATCTCTTCCTCTCCAAAACAAACAGACCAGGTCATTAAATCATTGTTTTTCTGACGCCATTTGGCTTGTCAGAGACAGGCCCGCTAGTCCAGCACCTGCTACTGTGTGCTTACCTTATTTATGATCCAGACATTCAGGAGGTTTTTACCGCGAGCCAAATTATCCACAGAGGTCTCTTCTTCTCCAAAACAAATGGACCAGATGATTGGAAATGATAAAAGACATTAAATAAGCAGTTTCACATTAAAAAAATCTGTTTTTCCTGCTATACGGTGGCTGACGTGGAAACGCCAATGGCCCTATGTAGAGCTAACATGGCGACGCTACAGAGTCTACACAGTCTCCGTAAATGAGGACTTGACATAGATGCACATGGCTCATTCTAAGGTAACGAAAACACAGTGACTCTTATTTTCAGGTGATTATACACTAAAGAATATATACTTACTATTTTATATTCCAATTCCTGTCAATTTATCCCGTCAAAATTCTACACTCTGGACCTTTAAGAGAGGCAAGATACTAAAACATGTTGAGCGCTTTCATTTTAAAACAGATATTTGTGCATATTTTTAGCTTATTCTTAATATTTTTTATATTATTTTTTCTTTTCTATATTTATTATTCTTTAATTTTTTAAGTTCTTGCTATTATTTTCTATTTTTTCCTCACTATATTTATTGTAAAAACAAACTCCATGTAAAAATCGACTTGTCAATAATCTGAATCTGACGTTAGTTTGTCCAACTGGTCCACTTTACCAAAAATGTCTCTTTCCCAAGGACTTAACTAAGAATAAAAGGAATAAAACAGCAGTATTTGGCATTTCTTTTGCAGTGCTGCCTCACAGAGGGCTTTCCTGAACCCTTACATCTGATTTCAAACCATCCCCTTTGTTCTGGCGCTGATCACTGGCAGACTTTTAAAACAGTAAACATAGCACATACTGTCACGATACCCCAGGATAAATGATACGGGGGAGTATTCGCCTTAAGGAGACAGATTACTAGGTAACAAATCAAGGCTCAACAGTTGGGGGGGGGGGGGGGGAGTTGCAGCAGCGCCAGTAATGGGATCCTCAGTTAACTAGGCCATTTAGATCCTGGAGGTGATAAATAGGTTGTGCCTGCTGCAGGGGGCTGAGTTGAGTGAGCCAAAACTTGTAAGGAGGAGGCTGAAAACTTGGTTGTATAACTTATTTTGTCACATTGCATCATCTTTCTGTCTGTGTGGCTTTGTATTGAGTTGCCTGCTGCTCCGAGCGTTATGTGTATTAGATGACGATGCTGACATGATTTCCACACTGCAGGCACAACATAAATAAAACTTGTTTTTCTTTTTGTTCAGCCATTGTTGATATATGAATACCGCATGTGTCTTTAATTCACATGACACAAATGTCCAATAAACAGACGAGAAAACACATAAAAAAGGTTTTATGGAGCTTAATACAGATATGGATTATTTCTATTTATTATTTCAAGCATTAAGAGTTTAAAGGTTTTTACTTTTTTTTTTAAAAAAATTCCCTCTTCACATGAGAAACTGTAGGGCTTTTCCCCTTGGCACTTTTGGTTTCACTGAGTCAAAACATGCTGCTGATTTCGGTTTCCATTACCAGTTTGAGTGAGTTATGATGTTATGATGAGTCGGGCCAAAGTGCGCCCAACTGCCTCTGTGGTGATGTCATATTCAAGATTCAAGAAGGTTATTGTCATATGCACAGTAAAAACTCAGCAATTTACACCACATAATGAAAGTCTTAATTGCCAGTCTCCCTTCACACAAAACAATAATAACATTCGAATTAAAGTTAGATTTTAAGAAAAATAAAGAAAATAATCAACAGAAACAAAGAAATAAGTGGAAAAAAAAGAGTTTAAAAGTAAAGTGCACAATTCCTCATGGAAATGTAGCAACAGGTCAGTTCAGATGGGCTTTGTCATCATTATTCATTACGCAAATAAAGACACCGTGAAGGAGTGCATGCAAGTAATTCAATTCCCTGTGCCACTCAAAGGCTACTGGCCACTACCAGCAGCCCTACGGTGGAATGAGCTCTTGCATGTTACCCAAATGCATGAGTTGATGTCCTGAATCAATCAGTGCATCCTAAATGTCAATATGACAACTATGACCGTTCCATTTGGTGTAACTGGGCTCTCTTGCATGGCCTTTGCTCCACTTCAAGCGCTTAAAAAATATACACGAATTTAATGACACACTACACTTACACCTTCTAGGACATTCTAGGACAACAGTCAGAAAGTTGTAGACAGAAAAACGTTTCATAAGTTCACGAGCACAAGCACGTCATCAGTTGAAGACACACCTTCAAGTGGGAAGCTCCGTTATAACTCCTGCTGCGCTGGGCTGACACAGAGTCAAACCAAGTCAAGCCAAGCCAGCACATGTGTGTGGAAAACAGTACATTCCTAATCACATTTCAACAATGGTTGACAGAATATCCCAGCCCTTTATGTCAATAATTAAACAATGGTACAATACTTAGAAATAAAGGTCCTGCACTTAATAGTTTGTCAAAGTACTTGAGTACTAAATAAAGTACACAATAAAGTAAGGGCGACAGTGTAATTTACGTTCATGTTTGCGTAAAACAACTCACAATAAATGGATTCAACCTTCATAAGAGCTAGATGTCATCAAAAACTATCAGGGTGTGTCTCTCCCTCTCTATCAGGGTTGCACTTCCATAAAGTTTGGGCACTCACAAGAGAAAAAAAGATCAATTTGAAACAGTAGGCTGAGATTGAAAGGATTTTTAGTCCTTAGTTTCCAGTCCAACAATGGGCTTTATGCAGTGTCAAGCTCCAAAAATTCTGGATCCAACAACTCCCAAAATACAACCTAAATGTATCTTTTTATTAGACCCTGATCATCAGGGTTGTTTTTCAAACCTTAGGTCCCCTCGGGCCACAGTAACCATTACGTTGTCACGGGATGCTCCTCATGACAAGTACACTGTAAAATCAGCAGTGCCTCTTAAAAGCATCAAAAATATAATTACTCATGATGCAGAATGGCCTCTTTCACAGTGGTAAAAATATGTTGACATGTTTCAGTGTTGTAATTTGTAATAAACGTAGTACATTGTGTCCCTCTGGACAGTTGGATAAAATCTAAAAACTCTAAAGCACAACTACTTAAAAATTGTTCTTAATTACTGCACCTATAAATGCAGTTCTTTTAAAACCCTGCGTTCAATCTCATTGACAGAAAGTCAATCTGAACGTTCACAAAAAATAAAACCAAAATGGCAGCTTCACAGACCCACAGAATGCTCAGTCAAACTTGTGCTTGAGGGTCACACTTACATAAGTAACTTAACTCTGCACAGGACGACCTGAGATTAAGGAAACAGATGAGTTCTTGTGTCGTTCACATAAGACGCGATACTTCCTTCTCGGAGGGCAGTAACAGGCCTGTGATCGCCTGTGGGGATACAGCGGCTAAGTAAGTGTCATCTTAGTCACACGGTTACAGCTGATTAAATTTCTGCTACATTTCTGTTCTTGTACAGCAGTTGGTTAAAGCACTCGGAAACTGTTTCAACGTGTTCAAAGGAACCGAATCATTGATTTTATCCTTTATTAATACAATGGGAAGTGTATCATGTTCTGGCATAGAGAATAAAAAGTTAAATTTCACAGTTTGTGTGATTTTTATACAAACAAACAAAGCAAAAATGTGTCTGAGAGAATCGTGAGAATATTTGAAGATGTAGAAATGTTCGCCTTCGGGCACCGCTCAGCCTACACGCATGTTCACACGGATATATCCACCCTCAGCGGCGTTCTTTACGTTCTCAACGCATCACATACAGAATCACAACAGTTCGTTTCCACGCTCTCATAGCTGAGACATTGTTTGCCCGTGACGCCGGACAATTAGCTGCTTTTCCCATGTGAGACAATTGATTCCCCTGAGCCTACGTTTATTAGATTCCGCCCTGGTTGTATGAATATGGAGGAGGGCTGGCGCTGGGGGCACAATGCCCCGCTCCTGTCCGAAACTGCACATCAAGCTTGGTCATACATCGAAAAATTCTGCCCACGAACACTTCCCTAGACAACAGGGCTCTTTCAGGCAGTGGGGCAGCCCAGACTCTGCCTTGGCAGCGTAATTTTGTGTATTTGTGTGTACACCTCTCCTGGGAATGCTGGACAGTGGGTCATTTAATCATGATCATAATTACTTTCCAAATGCAATAAATGAAGTGAATGTGTAAAGATGACAGGACAGTTTCCTCAGACTGGGGGCTCAGACTCCACGGTGGCAGGGCTGCTGTTTGTTTTTTGGCTCTGCTTTCATGTGAAGTTTAATCAAGAGGGATGAACTGTCAGTGAAAAGACCAAACACAGCTCACTTTGAAGATATTTACCCTTTGAAAGCTCAGCTGAGCTTGCACATATTTGTGAAAATGACTATACACATAAACCAGAGTGTGATGATGTCTGATATGGGTGCAACCAAATAAAAGCTGTCATCAGTGCATTGATGTGGTAGCTGATTTCTTAAACCTCATGTATAACCTGGTGCGCATAATTGGCAGTAGGGAATTAGATAAATCGGCATCCGGTGGCTGGATTCCTCCTGGAGAGAGCAGATGTCTTTGCCTTGTATGAGCATAACTGGGGTTTTAATCAGCTTTTTACAAAAGATTTCAGACAGTATTGCTGAGACAGCAGAGCAACAGGGTGAAAGGAAACTGGCGAATGCACTGTTGGTATGTATACTTACAAAAATTAATGCACCAAAATTTGGACATAACCCACATAATCATGAGCAAGTAATTCATATATAACCAACATAATTGCAAAGGCTATGATCACGTGACCGATGCGCTGACGGGAGTAAAGAAGGAAGTAGTTTAAAGAGCGAAAGTCCATGTAAGGATATAGGTTGGGGTGGTGGAGGGGTTAAACAAACACAGGACTTTACCCCAGCGTTTGAAATTGGTGAAATTAGTGAACATGGAGTTATATTAAGATACGTCAACACCTAGTGACGCCTAACCATGTTTCTTCTCCTAAACCTAATCCACGTAACTTCATTTTAGGTATGTAACCTTGGGTCAAGCACGTAATGTGACGATGCTATTCATGGGGCACTACTTCGGGAGATATCATACAAACTGTTGTATGTGCATTTTTCGTGAGTTATGATATGAACCGTTGTATAAGAAGCGGTGAAGGAGAAGATATTGCATGCATCAATGAAGCTTTGTATTTATTATAATTACATCCAAAGTCTAACTAAAACTGATTAATGCATGTTTATGTGCATGTATGGTGACTACGCCACAAAAGAATTTCTAAATAACCGGATCTGAGTAAAGGCCTTTGCACACCAAGTCTGTGTGTTTCATCTAAAATTTTTGCATGTGTAAAACTAAATTCGACTTTATGTGGTGTCAATTGCATTTACACACCACCTCTGAAACTTTCATCCGTCTTAGTTTTTGGAACACGTTTGATAACCTGCATTTTTTCCAAGCAGCAACCTCCACGCCTGCTCGAGTGACAGGCTGTCTAAATGGCGTCACTACAGTCTGTGAATCAGATCCACCCCTCACCCTTCCACAGCGGCAGCCTCTAATTCAAATTAGGTCACTTCTGGCTCCAAAAAACCAAGATGGTGACGACCAAACTGCCAAACGTGAGGCTTCAAAGTGACATCACGGTAGCTATGTCTTCCACAACAAAGAGAAGGTAACATTAGCCTGTCCAGAAATGCACAACAGCAATGACGATGCTTACAGCAGAGTGCAATTTAACAGCTGAACAGTATCATTTCATTACTCAGGTAGCAACGGTGCTAAATGTGAAATGTGAAAGAGTGCCAACAGCTGGGGAGGTTACAGTGGAGAGAAGCAAGGCAGGAAATGTGTCTTTCCATTTTGCCTCATACTGGGATATTTTCTCAAAGAATAGAACAATAAAACGCACTGGACTCAGTGTGCAAGGTTTCTGTGCATTAACGTTTTTTATCATAAAGAATATGGACTTGGTGTGCAAAGGCCTTTATCCATTGCATGTAAATGCACTGAGTGTTTGAACTCCTGAGTCTCCTGTGGTTTATTTTTCACCCTGTACACTACAGTCACTCCGCTCATTTGTCTTATCTCCCCTCATTCTTCGCTTCGTCTCCCCTTCTCCTTTTCCTCCCCTCACCTCTTGGTTTGGGGTGTACAATCAGCTGTCTGGCCCCCTCTTTTCATCCCCATGTTCCTTCAAAGAGTCAAAGCGGGGCCTCTCTGAGGTATTAAATATCTTTATTAAACTGCTGCTTTGGGGGCTCCCCCTCAGCCCCCCTACCTCTTCCTTTTCTCCTCTCTACACCCCAACTATCCCCACAAACTTGGCCTCTTTCGGCTTCTCTTCAAAGGCTCCCGCCATGCGGCTTCTGCCGGCTACCTGCTGCGCTGCAAGATCATGCACAATAGCCTACGTTGGTCCCTGCTGCGTTAAACCAGGCAAGCTCCACCACACTCGGCTGGGCCACATCTGACGGGGGGACTTTGACCAGGCGGAGTCCACCGGATCAGGGAGTTGAGTGAGAAGGAGGAGGAAGGGGGAGTGAGGATAGTAGGGAGAAGGATTTCGTAGGCCAGCTGTGTCATGGTTTAGTGGCTGCTATCAAAAGACGAGCTCTGGAGTAACCAAGTTGTCCCCCACACACATGCACACGAATCCTTTTGGTGGTTTCACTCATGCACGTAGTGTCACTGTGTGAAACTGTGAGGGTGTTAGGGATGTGATTCGCTCCTATGCTGTCTGAACAAAAATCCACAGTCTTTAACAGATGGTTGCTACAAATTTGTACCCTCACAGGCCTGACAGGACTCTCTCTGAGGGTGACTACACTCTGGGGCGTTCCTGACTTGCATTATGCTAAATCCTTAAACCGTGACTCGGAGCAAGTCATCTGTTATCACAGTGACATCACAGGAAATCACGTGGTTAGCTGCCACGAAGTATCACAATCACACAGCACAGTAGCACCAGAATGGCATGTAAAGATCAGCAAAATTAAAAAAAAGTAATATATTCATTTTATATCCGTCTGAATTGTGGCACAACACTATTGTTCACCGTTGTTGGACACGCTGTCCGTGTGTGCGATTGAGATACGCTGATCAGGTTTTTCAAGTCGGACCTGTCTGATCAAGAGCATCAGGGGTTTTTCTGTTTCCAAGTCAGTGACATCTAACTGCGTACAAATACAAATGACTCTGCCATTTTGTACAAACACCCCAACTTTCCAACTTTCTTACCAATCATCACAGTTTCCAAAGAGTTTCATTATTTATAGCAGTCCTCCACATAATGTCGCCAATCTCACTTCCTTGTTTCTGGTTGTGCGGATGCAGACCTGTGTAACACGAACATATCATATTTACTAACAACAATTACCACTAAAGATTTTGCAGGGCAATTTCCTGGTGTCTGGCCGGAGTAAATGTTCTGCACCTTGCACTACGTTGTGGTGGAACACAAAAGACAAAACATTTTTCTACCGTAAAACACACCTGGAGAATGGCTGAAACACGAGGACAACAGACAAGACAAATCACCATGACAGAGTCTGTTGCATCCAAAACTATTGCATGTGCTAGAAGCACTGGAGAACAACATTCTTCCACCTACGCTCCGCCAGGCATCTATTACACTGTTATTAAAGAAGAATAAGGACCCTCGAGATTGCTCATCTTACAGACCAATCAGCTTGACAAATTGTGACGGTAAAGTGTTCTCAAAGGCCATTGCACTCCGTCTTGAAACAATTCTTCCTCATATCATTTCAGGGGACCAGACTGGGTTTATCCAGGGCAGACAATCCTATTTTAACCTGAGACGATTGTTTAATATCATCTATACTAAATCTAACACTCCATCCCCAGAAGCAGTAATATCGCTTGATGCCGAAAAGGCGTTTGATCGGGTCGAGTGGGAGTATCTTTTTCATACACTTAGCAGGTTTGGTTTTGGCCCTAATTTCATTCAACTTATTAAGCTCATTTACACTGATCCAACTGCCTCAGTTTATACCAACGGTATCTCATCTGAGTACTTTCCTCTTCACAGAGGGACAAAACAAGGGGATCCAGTGAGTCCGTTGCTTTTCGTTTTAGCTATAGAGCCACTTGCCATAGCTCTTAGATGCAATAACAGTATACAAGGTATTTCACGTGGTGGCCTAACTCACACTGTCTCGCTTTATGCAGACGATCTGTTATTATATGTCACCAACCCTGTCACATCTATCCCCGAAATCCTTCGAGTCTTGCAGGAATTTGGAAATATATCTGGGTATAAATTAAATTTTACTAAAAGCGAATATTTCCCCATTAATAGTAATGCTAGAGAATATCCCAATCTGCCATTTAAGTTATCCGCTGAGTCCTTTACATATCTGGGTGTAAAAGTCACCAAATCCTATTACAGTCTATTTAAAAGTAACCTTACTCCTCTGTTAGAACAGTGCAAACAAGATATTAAAAGATGGTCTATTCTGCCACTATCTCTGATCGGGAGAGTAAATTCTGTAAAAATGAATATTGTACCAAAGTTTCTGTATTTGTTTCAGGCGATACCTGTTTTCATACCAAAATCTTTTTTCAAGGCATTTAATCAAATGGTTTCTTCTTTTATATGGAATAATAAATCAGCTCGTATAAGAAAAGAATTTATGGAAAGATCGAAATGTGTAGGTGGGCTTTCACTTCCAAATTTGCGCACGTATTATTGGGCTGCGAATTTTAATGCCATCTCTCTGTGGTTAAAAGACTGGAAGGATAAGATCCCTGCATGGCTCCAGATTGAAAAGGTTACAAGCAGTCCACACTCACTCCCTGCCTTACTCTGTGCATCCCTACCATCGCTAGTTAATAATATTAAGGATAATATAATTGTAACTCAATCACTACGCATCATAAAGCAGTTCAAAAGATGTCTGGGTATTCAGAGTATTTCGGTTCACTCACCAATAATACGTAATCATCTTTTTCAACCATCTTTAGTGGACAATGGCTTCAAAATTTGGTATGACAAGGGAATTCGTAGTATTGAAGATTTGTATGTTAATGATACTTTTGCTAGCTTTGAACAATTATCCAGAAAATTCGGTCTGACCAATAATCATTTTTTTCGATACTTGCAAATTAGAGATTTTACTCGTAAAAAGTTTGCTGATTTCCCTACCCTTCCCTCTCCTTCCTGTTTGGATTCTCTATTAAGGGTCAATATGCTGAATAAGAGGAGAACATCATTTATTTATTCCCATATCATGGATAGCTGTAACCTCTCCATTTCCCATATTCGAGAACAGTGGGAAAGTGATTTGGGGGTCCCGCTGTCCGATGAGGAATGGGATATGGCTCTTACTAGAGTCCACTCTTCTTCCATATGCTCCAGACATGCTTTAATACAGTTTAAAGTGTTGCATCGGTTACACTTCTCGAAAGCTAAACTAGCAAGAATATTTCCGAATATAGACCCATCGTGCGATAGATGTAAACAGACCCCGGCTACCTCCTATCATATGTTCTGGTCTTGTCCGAAACTTGTCCCTTTCTGGTCATCCTTTTTTGAAGTCATCTCTAATGCATATGGTTATAACATTTCACCTTCTCCCTTGGTTGCTGTTTTCGGTTGGTTTTCTGAACCGACGGGATCTCTTCCCCCCGCTCATTTACAGAGGGTCATTGCCTTCTCCTCCTTGTTAGCTAGACGCTTGATTTTATTTAAATGGAAGGCTGTTGCTCCTCCATCACACCACCACTGGATTAGGGACGTTATGCAGAATGTAAAGCTGGAAAAGATCAGATGTACCCTCAACGGTTCCATCCACAGATTCCACAAAACCTGGGACCCTCTAATAACTTATGTGAACAATTTACCTGGTCTGGAACTGGAACTCTGAGCTTTTATACCTGCCCTTGGACTGTCCTGTAATAAGGAATACTAGGTGCACTTGTTGTTGTTTTTTTTTTTTTTTGTCTGTCAGTTGTCTTTGATAAGTTTGTCAGGTTGATTTTCAGTTTGGTCTGTCTTTGTTTTTGTCTCTTTTTGGGATTGTTTTTGCTATGGCTATTTGTAAAACAGAGAATATGATTGTTTTATAGGATATTTGGAAAATTACAAATAAAGTGTTTAAAAAAAAAAAAAAAAACTATTGCATGTGCTGAAAGAATCAAGTGAGTTAGATGTGTGGTTAGTGGTAACGTTAGTGTGGCTAAAATCACAAACTTAGCACAGCTAGTCTCACTGGAACAAGTTGCCCTCAATTTTCAAAGACAAGATACAGGATCCACCCCAAAAAAACTCAATGTATGAACTCATACAGAAGAAATCCCTCTCAGTCATCACTTATGACCCACTAGAAGTGTGTGGTGGTGTATTTTTCTCAGACTCTGCCCTCTGCCTGTATTTTATTCTTAATTTCTTCCATGTTCAGGGCGTTTATGGGCGTGTACCCCCATGGTGCTGGGGTTAGGTCAGCAGCAGGCATCCAAGAGAAAGAGTGCCAGAAAAAATGCATATAAAGCGAGGCAAAACGCCAAAGAAGAGTGAATCTGGGGTTGACTTTTACTTTTTACTTACGCTGGTGTGCAAGTTTACAGCAACAACAGTCACCCACCAACAATTCTGCAAAGTATACCATTGCAAAGAAACACCTTAAAGAGGTGCAATATGTACTACATTACAAATTGCAGCAATGCCCAAAATAATAGCCAGCCAAAGGCCAGAAGGACTGAAAGTAAATGGAGCTTTATAGAAATGGGCTCATATCCTACATAAGACACACCAACATATCTTAGTTCTTAGTCTTTCCTCATCATACTATCTAATGAAAGCTGATGTTCTCTTCGTTTAAGGCTTCTTTTTAGTGATGCTGCTCTGATCCTACGCTGTATTATATATATCCACTTACAAAGTGCTGTGTCAAATAGAATTGAGACGCTCAGTCCGACAATAAAGTCGTGATTTTTTTACACTGCAAATGTTGCTCGAGTTTTTGACTTCCTTCCTCCACGCACTTTGGAAGTAGATGAAGATGTGGCAGAAATCCCAAATCTGCTTTTTCACTCCTGTTAGATTCCAATTAGATTGATTAAATCTCCACTCAGGTTCACAGTGAGCATCTTATACAAATGATAAAGGTGTTAATTACCCCAACCTAACAGGTGCAACAAAACCAACAGGTGAGTCAGAGATATCAATCAAATCAGTGCACACCCACTCAGTCCTGAGAGGAGATCTAATCAGCCTGAAGAGTGAAAACACCTGAGTGGGTTAATCATGCATGAGCAGAGTCTTTATGAAGCTGCTCTTCAGGTCAGGTCTCATCAAGTCACTGATAAAGTGTTTGGACAACTCATACAAACAGCAGTCCTTAATGGCAGTGTGTTTATTATCAACACAGCTGAAGATTTATACGGACAACATATATAATATATTTTAATAAAAATGAAATACACATTTATTTATATATTAAGCAGTACACCTATGAGGGAAACAAACAGACCCTTTCGCATTAAAAGTTGCATGTAAATGTTTAAAATCGTTAAGGTCCTTAAATCTCTTTTTTTTCTCATGTCGACACTAACATCTCAGTCCTCTTCCCTATATCCCAGTGTGTAATCTAACAGCCCAATCAGTGTAACTTTTGGCAGTTTTTTTCCCCCCTGTCGACCGACTTTTTCCAGCATGAAGTGGCTTCTTGTAAAACTACACTTTCAAAGTAGCCTCCCCCCACACTGCCAGTTGCAGCGCACTCTTTGTCCACCACAATGTGAGCTGAGGAAACAAAGGCGCTATTGCGGACCCTGAGGTTTTTTGGGAGCCGTGTGTCACTCAAACCCATTGTTGACGTGTGCAGGGCTCAGAGGACAATGGCACTTTGTGTGAGGAGAGAGCCGGGACACACCCTCCTCCTCCTATATCTCTACCTCTTATCTGTCTCTCTGCCTCACTGACATTTCTCTACAGTTTCTTCTTCATTTGATTTTTTTTATTCAGTTTTATTACTGTTCTAGTGATTTTTAAAAAAATATTTTTTTGTCTTTTTTTCCCCCTCTTATCTCATGGTTTTTTAAATTGAAAAAATTGCTTTGTGTGTTTCTGTTTTAATAGTACAGACTGGAATTGTACATTTCATTCAATAAAGACTTACTGAAGGGAGCTAACAAGTCTACTCGCTAGCTTGGTTACTAATAGGACAATAAATTCACATAGATTCAAATGACTATTTGTAGCATTGATTTGTCTCCTAAGTGTTTGCAAGCCTTTCGTCTTCTGGGGAGCAGTTTATACTCCAACAGTGGAGATCTAAATAAAACTGTGTGGTGTGAGACAGATAACAGCTTCCTGTATTTTGAACTCGTCAGCACTGTCAACTCAGGTTGCTATTGGTTAGTCTAGCCAAACACACATTCTGCCAGCGCTTGAGAAAGGTCTGGCTGAACTCATCACAACGCCACACCAAGATAAAAAAACACTGTGGCTTGTTTGTATTTCCTGAAAAAAAATCACAATCATCTCAAGCAGCACTAAGCCCAGGATGCAGCAGACACTATTTTGCTTTTGCAATAAATAGTGCTTTTGCAAAATAGTGTCAGTGGGGAACTTGTTTTGGTGAAGCATTTACACATGGGGTAGTGAGCCATGGGATTAAAATGGCTAAATCGCCACAAAAGAAAATGTCACATAAAAAATTAAAAGACGTTTTTTGCATGATGGTTGCTAACTTGAAGACTGTTGTTTTTGTAAAACAATAGCCCCTTTTACACTGCCAGATTTTCGGCGAATGTTGGGCCGTTTTGCCCCTCAAGCTGCGAGCGTTTAGACACACAGAGCCGGACTGGCGAGTTGATCCGAGGTGCCCAATTTTACGCCTCGTAGGGTAGTCATATTGGCCGAACCCTTTTAGTTTAAACAGACTGAGGCGGCCTTCCGCAACGGGAGGGGCTGTTGATGACTTGTGGGAGGAGCTGTTGATGACGCCGCATGTGCGACCCACTGGCAGTGGACTAACAGGAAACAGCTGATAGCAGGAATTAGCGAGCAGCTAGTAGCAAGAGGGAAACGCAAACCTGACAGACACTGTAAAGATGAGCGACTGGGGAGAGAAGGAATTGCATGCCCTGCTTGCCCTCGCAAATGAAGAGGCCATTAATCGTCAGATGACGGGGACGGTGAAGGACGGGCCGACTTACAAGAGAATCGCTGAAGGACTGACCAGCCACGGCTTCCCTCCCACGTCACTGTTTACGTCACACGCTAGACATTTTGCAGCACTCCCCGATTTTGTTTTTATACTGCCAATGCTGAAAAAAGACTGATTGGGCTTTCCTGCAAATTTGCACAACTCCTATCTGAAAAGGGCTAAAGTGTAAAGAATGGCCCGATCGCGACATGCAGTACACTTAATGTACAGTAAAGTCGAGTTATGGTTATAGCTCAACTAGGCCATTAATTGGACTCCTGTCCTTGTCCCAGCATACAAGCACGGGAGGGGAATCAATTTACTGACTAAAGTATGTCTGACTCCTTTTTAATAGGTGACAATATGCCCCCTTTTAGCTTGTAAGTATAAGACCTTCTTCAGGTTGACCTATTACATCACAGACCAAACAATCGACAAGCAAGTTAGCTACGATTAGCTAGCAGCAAATTGGTACCATAGTGGACAACTTTACAGCTCTGGATGTAGATTTTGCCATGTTGTTACTGGCTTCTTCTTCTGTTACTCATATAATGCTAATCAACTACCTGATCAAAGCCCAGGGTGGACACTGTGGAGCACTGACTGTACACATGCGGGAGTAGTTAGTCTCCCAGTCGCATTATCTGGGTGTGTTTGTCGACTTTGAGAAATTAGATTTAATATGATTTCAGTCGGACTAACATGTTTACATGTGTTTTGATAGTCCAGTTTTAGTCGGACTAACACAATAAATTGATTTTCTCTAATGTCATGTTAACCTACTGATGGATTTTGAAAACACAGTAACCTGCAGGGAGCTTCTTAGCATCTGGATAAGGTGAACAATGACAATGGCTCATCCCACAGTTTATATCCAGTGTGAGCCAGACTAGTGATTGGTCAACGGTGTAAATTTAGATGTCAAAGTTCACCAAAATTTGACAAAATCTGCACAGATGTACTTTGCAAATCCCCTGATCCATTACAGTAATATTGCTGCAAATTTTACATTTAAATAATATAATTGGGTCTAAAGAGTAGAGGGAAATGTTTTTTTGGTGTTGTTGTCTTAGTTCTATCTCTCTCTTTGTGTTTCTCTCTGTTGTTCTTCTTGCATTCGATCTGTGCGACAAGCACATGCACAAACAAGAGGTAACATCTGCTTGACACAGCGAGGCTTCCACAGCTGAATCACATCTATGTATTTCATCACAGAAGCACTTTTACTTTCAATTGTGACAAAATCATTTGCTATAAAACAAGATGTTGATGGAAACACATCAAATAATGAAAGTTGCTTCTGCTTTGTCGCAGATGAAAACTGACAGTTGATTAAACTCAGTAACAAGACTTTGCTTGACAGTTGAGTAGAAAATGATCCATTCTGTGTTTCTAGCTTCAGCGTCTTTGTTTCTCTACAGTCCTGTAACTGGACCAGTAGGTCAGGACGAATAAAGTTGGGGTTTGTTCGAAGAACACAGGCAGTCTGGCTGTGTAGGCATTACAATCCTGCCCTCTGACCCCGATGACATCATATGACTGGCTTTCGTGCGTCTTTCGTGAACCGAGAAGGTCAAGATTATTCAGTGGACTTTCAAACAAGCGAAGAGTAAGTGTCGAGGAGCAAGGGGCTTTGGACAATTATGTGTGTTTGCTCTGAGAGGCGCTGCTTTCTGTGTATGTGTAGTCAAAGCCATTGACATTGTGTGAGTCAGCGAGTGTGTGAGTGAAAGACAGACATGCATGCTGCAATGTGTGTGTGTGTGTGTGTGTGTGTGTGTGTGTGTGCATGATTTTATCTGTCTTGCAACACTTTGTCTTTTTATGTTTTCGTCTGAAATTCATACTGAAAACCCTGAAATGAACTATTCGTTTCCTTTTTTCTTTGGTCATGGAAATGGCGTCATTCAGTTTGTTATTCAGGTCATTTACATAACATTGTTGAGCCCTGGTTAACTTGCAACTTCTTACAAGAACAAGTATGTTAGTCAGGAAACATGAAATGGTGATAAGGGCGTTAACTTACTTTCCTGTTTACTATCCCCTCTACTCCAATACTCTTTTTCTCTAAAATTCATTCATTTCAGTTTTGTTGTTTGAAACACACCGATTAAAAACAATCAAAATAAAAATAAATTGAAAGGAGTTCTGCTTTGAATATTATTACATGTACAATGTAAACCTCCTTAATTATCTGCATTCTGGTGATTTTTTTTGCACCAATATATTATATTTTGTCAAAATAAAAGTTCTCCGGTACTTTCATGTTTTTATTGGTGGGACAAATGCACATGCACTAAATATTGAATGGGGATTTGTCCCCTGTGTCCCCCACAAAATCTACACCTATACATATGACAACAGCCATGGAAAATCTATTTAAGCAGTAGTTCACAACAGGCCCTGGTATATTGTGATTATATCAAATGGGCATTGTTTGGCTGAACGTGGAGCCCTCCTGCTATGCAACATACTTTGTTTATTAGCCCCTCGGAGGTGTTGGGATCCAGCCACTTCTTCATGACTTTGAAGCCATCCTCTGATATTGGCACATAATGAACTGTCATGTCAAGTCCTTTCTTTCTGAGGATTCATAACCCGGCCTCATTCTGAAGCGCTTGGGCTGTGACTTCCAGCTTCAGACAACAATGGAAGAAGCTATCCTTTCACGTCGGTATGATACGTAGCCGGTCACTGTTATTTTCAGGGGAAAACATGGCGTGTCAACAACGTAAGTTAAGGGGACAAAAGTCCGAGTGGGGTGGGTAGAAGGTTCCAACAACCACCGACTTTCACCCAGGAGGCTGGTGTTCACTTCCCATATGACTGTAAAGCCAAACCTTGTTCTTTTTATCTAAATCTAATCATGTGCATGTGATGGCTGAACATAACCACGTGTGTTTGTTGTTGGAGGAAAACAACTTAAATTGGCAGTGTGGTACTGACGTCCGATTGACAGACTCTTTTTTACGTCCTTTAGATTCAGCATGTGATTTCTCTCGAGGAGATCTGCACTAATCAGTCCACTCCTCTATAGTTAGGCCACCACAGAGGTGCAAGTTGACCTCTAATATTTCCATTTTGGAGCAGTTTGTTAGCTAAACAGTTTGTTGTACACAGTTCTTATACACAGGTAACAACCAATCAGATTGCTTGCTTTGAGCTATTTCATTTTATAAATGACAATAAAGCATTGACGAGAATCAGATGACTTTCTGTTTGTCCTTTGACAAGACCTGTTTTGACACAAACATCTGAGAGTTGAGTTCAAAACAGAAACAACCCTCCAACCAAATCCCATCTTTTGTCTGACTGTGTTTGTGTTGTGTACATGAAATGTATACGTTAGAGATGTGACTCCTGTCCTGGAAACACAACACTCTGCTGTTGTTGCTATCAAACATGAGACTGTGTGAAGTCAAAGAAATGCAGATGAAAAGTACACCATGTATTTGTGATGGCTTGTCAGTGATGCAATGCATTAGTTTCCCTTCGCTGTCATTTCCTCGTCGTTACTTCATTTCATTGCTCACACAGTTGTTTTCTCAGAAATCTTACCACACCTGCAATTCACGTAAATTTGAGCCAAGTCCATTCAGAAGCCAGGGAGGAAGAATTGCCTGAGGTACATGTCATCAGATAATTATGCAATAATTGATTATGCAACTTGTCTCCTAAGCTAAAAATGAAGCAGGTGTCCTTTCTACACAAAATGTGAATGGAGAAATTGTTTTATTTCCAGATTTATCATCCATAATCTCACCTTCTCTTCAGTCCATGTCTCTATTTTGGAAATAACACAAACTATAGCCTTTTGAACACAGAGATCCTGCAATACTGATGCAAGAAAAAAACCCTCATTACTCCAGCTTTGCTTTTTAAGACAGAACCAAAAAATGCCAGCATAATGTCGCATAATTTTATGCATAAAAAAAGCATGACAGGCGTGACGTGTACACAAGAGCCTCGGTGACTAGTGTGACATATAACATACACGTCAGGCAGCACAAAGGTGGAATTACTCTGTCCCCCCATTCTTTTTTCTTTTTACCTTTTTATTGTTGCCAGGCTACCAACCCATCACATCCTTACATTAACCTTCCCGTATAACCAATCTACCTTTTTTTCCCCGGTAATTAATATCTAGTTACTAAAATGTTGAGGCAGAGGGTACTTGCTGTAGCTCTGGTTGAGGCTGTCAGTAAATGGTTTGTTGGTCACAAGGAAATGGAGATCTGTGTGGGTACATGAGACCCTAAAAAAGAGGGTGGATCACAGGGAGTACCACCAGTTGGTCCAGGAGCTTCTCCTCCATGATGGACATTTCCAGGCATACTTCACGATGAGTCAGGGCAGTTTGACAACCTGCTGTCTATCATTGGGCCGTATAGCTCTGGGTATCCAGCAACCTCTACCACCAGTTTCTCCTCTATTGTTTACTAACTGTAAACTTGTTGTCGTGACCACCACAGAAGGCCCGCCTCTCAAATTATCCGAATGGGCAATGGGGAAAAAGGTGATGAAAAAAAGAGATGACATGGGGTGTTTTTCTGCTCTAAGCTGAAGTTTTTTTTAACTCGAGGAGAAAAATGTCAGGTGCCGAGAGAGCAGAAACACAAGGTGCATTGCAACGCAAACACAGCAGGAAGAAAGCTTCATTTTCATTAAAAACAATTATTAATGATTAGGTAAAAAAAAAGTTAAACTAGAATGTTCACAGAGCCTCTGCTGCTTTTGATAATAAAATTTCACCTATTTGAAATTATTATTTAATTATTATATGTTCCGCCAAAAACTTTCTAAGGTGTGTCCTAATTTTAGTTAAATGGCTGTCCTACGGCTTCGTCTTTATTGCCTTACATCACCTCTGCTCACATGCGCATACACACACACACACACACACACACACACACACACACACATAGTTTCTAGAAGCTCTATTTCTGGCCAGAGGCACGAGGAGCTCTCAGTGGCTTCTCCTGGCCTCTTGAGTCAACAGGGGCAGGAGGTCAAAGGTCAAAACTGCTTGAACGATGCCCAAAGACAGAAGAGGAGGGTGGGGGGTTGTAGGAGGAGGAGGAGGAGGAGGAGGGGGAGGAGGAAATGCAGGACACCGGTGGGGGTGGAGGAGGAACAAACAGCAGGGGGAAATTTTGGCGGGAAAACCGAGACAGACCTGGAAAGTCACCTCTTGCAGACAGACGGTGAGTCAGAGTCTGCCTCAGCTGACCGACGTGCAGCCTCTGAATCACACTCTCATACGCGAGCACAGAGCTCGGATATAAAGGCATGCACACACACACACACACACACACACACACACACATTCTGAGACACACAATTCCCCCACACCTTAGCAGCCTTCACACTCAAACAATAGTCGCACCCCTTGCAGTTGCCCCCCTCCTGCACACACACTTTGAGATGATGTCATCGTTCTTTGCCTCTGTGGCACTGCTATACAAGCATGACTCAACATTGTGTGTGTGTGTGTATGTGTGTGTGTGTGTGTTAAGTTGACTCATGAGGTCAAAGTCCACAGTTTGAGCCTGATGTCACTTATCACTGACTAATCCTCTCTGGACCATCTGAAAAAAATAGGACAGAGAGCGGGAAGGAAGGGGAAATGGAGGGAAGAGTGTCACTGTGTTTGTGTGGGTGTTTGCGAGGCACAAAACACAACCTTTGTCCCGTGCCATTCACACATTTGCTGCACACGCACATTACGTCACTCTTTAAGTCTTTAATTATACGCACACCCAGTATGTACTGTGCTAACTTACAGAAACACAAGCGCCTCTCCTCTCTGTCTCTTCCACACAATGACACAGGACCAGTAACAGCTTCCACCGCAGGTATTTAAAAGTGTGCAAACGTCTCTAATCACATGCGTATTAGCTCCCTCGGCAAATACGTGCGCATTTAGCGAGTCCACACACTTCCTCGAAATGAGCAGTGTATAAACACATCGCCATCACCTCCACTTCAGTGAAATGATTAGAGCTCGGGGCCAAATTAAACATCCCCTGGACCCCAGCCTGGGAAATGAACTCATAGCTAAACCCATGACATGGCCCACTAGACATGAAAGCCCTCATAGAGCGGGCCATTCAGCAAAAGGGGGCACTGGCAGAGTGGCACTGGGCCTGTACGGATGTGGCAGGAGGGCGTGATGTCAGCGTGGTCCCTGTGTGCCCTGCCAGGCAGCGGGGCGGCAACGGATCAGGCGTGTAGTTCGATGCCAACGCAGGTGCACTGAAAACACACACTAGTGACAGCTTGGCGGCAGCCTCCAGGGACGTGGAAAGGCAGGATGCATATTTCACACTTGTAAATACAGTTTGTGCATCTGTTTGCGTGGCAGTGCACAAAATAGCCTGTGTTTAAGTAGAGTGTGTTTGTGTTTTTGGTGCCATTCATGAGTGTTGTGTGAAAGTGAGGCCTGAGGCTGATGACAGACTTTGACTGCTGCTCCCAAGAGGAGAAACATTAACATGATAACAGAGGGGAAATGAATATTTGTACAATGTACTGGATGAACATAGTGATAGCCTATATTTTTAAATAATCAGGGCGTCACAGCAGTCTGTTGGTAAACCTTTGGTCCCTTGTGGGAAGAAGTTCATAGTAGGACCACTTAAGTGTGTTGGTTTCATTTCAACAGTGGGGGACAAATATGAAATGGAAGCTTTGGGGTGTCCTCTGCTAGAAAATTCTGAGCATCAAATATTGAATCTCCTGGTGAACGTGTATGCACCAGTTTGTGCCTTTTCTGCATCAGCCAGTTGGGATGATGTGTGTACCTGAGAGATGCCTCTCAGATGCCTTCTCCAAGGGAGGAGACCCTGGGACAGACCCACAACACGGTGGGATTACATATCCTATTTTGCTGGACAGCTCCTAAGGATCCTTCAGGAGGAACTGAAGGACTTCGCTAGGGGACAAGAATGTCTATGCCAAGTTCACACTGCACGACTGTAGCCCTGATTTTCCACTTGCAGACAGTGTTTGGAGTTTCCCAACAAAAGCCCCTGATCAGAGGGAATTCAGTGTTGGCTCGCCTACAAAGTGGTGTTTGATTACTATGTGTGAACTGTTCAAAGATTGCAGAGGCGTTCCAGATAACTAGCAGGCTAAATATCTGGAACTATGGGGGTCTTGTTGGCGAGCTACGGCCAATGAGAGCGCAAGACACAGGTTAAGGACAGAGACAAGGACTTAGAGCTGTGGTGCTCTCAGGTGTGTGTTGTGTGTGTTTTAGAGGGAGGGGAAGGGAAGGTGGAGGTGGATTATTTCACACAATGTTTCTGTAAGTTCTTAATAACACTTTTGACCCGTCCGCCTGAACCCGTGATATTTTCTAGTAGGCCACCCAGTCCCTCTTCTCGCCCCACGCATCTTATAGCCTACTCATCAGAGATTCTTCGTGGTGAAAGATCTTGTAGTGTGTGAGCTCTTGTCACAGGTCAGTCATCTGGTGTAGAAAGCACAACAACTTTAAGACTCCCAATTACAAGACAGCAAGTTGTGTAGTGTGAGAAGTACAACGATCTTACAACTTTGAGAGTCGTGTTGTGTGAATTGAAGCCTGGTCTAGGTGCTATGTCTGAAGGGTTATTTTTGGTTCCAAAGGTACCATACCGAAAATGTTTGGTAGAAATGAGGTTAAAGCCTAGTTCACATTACACGATTTTCATCCTGATTTTGCATCGCAGAGACTATCATAATCTTTTGAGTGTTCACACCTGGCGACGTGTGTTTCTGTCAGCGGGAGTCTCGCCAACTGCGTTACGACCTGTGTGTGCACACCACAAGATTTCTCCACCGAGGCCTCGCCGACAGAGCCCCAGATAACTTGGAGACGACGCATCGTAAAGGCATGGATATTCTTTATTATCCTGGGTCCAAACATAACGCGCTCCCCGTGACCCTGTTGCCCATTGTCGTTGTTGCTTGCCGGCCGGCTTGCTTGTCCTCCTCACATTTCCTCCGTCCTCCTGCGTGCTGACGTGGCACGTATCCCGCCTCTCATTGGCTGATGCTCTTTGTCAGTCGTGTCAGACTTCTCCAGTTTTCTACCATGCCAGATATCCAGTCCCAGTCGCAGACGAGGGGGCGACTTGCTCGTAGGCTTGTTCACGCATGAGGACTCGTCGTGGCAGACTATCTGCTGACTCACCTCCAACCTGAGGTGGCTCTCAAGATCCTCTGCGACGTCAAAATCGTGTAATGTGAACTAGGCTTAAAGGGTATCGATTGTCTATTGACCAATCAGGGGACTGCAGTGTTTCTAGCTCCACCTTTTAGTATCTGATCAGTGTGCTAGTTACCTCAACAGAGGGGTGATGAATAAAATGTACAGAATAGAACCTTTCTTTTGTTAACATCCTCATATTTTATTTTAATGTGTAAAAAACTGAACCGAACCGCTCGGTGGAAACAATGCTTCAGCTTTACACACAGCAATGTGTGTAAAGCCACAGCAATCTAGACCTACATAAGAAGTGAAAAATGTATAGATGGATGGTTAACTGTCTTTGTTGCTCTGAATATATCTCTGTGAATTACACTGGATGGTAATTTCTTCAGACAAGAAAACCATCATATGCTCTCTCAGACAAGCAGCCAATTGTCTCAAAGCAAAACAATAGCTTTATGTCAGACAAGCCTCTGATTTACTGCCTGTTATCTTTCACATAGTGGTTACATCAAAGGTTTTGTGTCTCAGCTGCCTGGATGAGTCACTAGCTGATGATTATTTGAAATTTTATGTTATCCCCATGTGGAAACATGAAAGATACGAGGCTACTGAACAAAAAAAAGGAGTGAACCAAAAAACATACATTAGAAAAGTGAGTAAGGATATAGAAAATACTGACAGGTGAAAGTTGACATTTAGGATACATATTGCATTATATATTAAACCCATTATCATCACAAGCAGTTAAATTTGAATTTACTCAACAGTTTTCTCCAGCGGGCAGAAACAAGAAGCAGCAATAACTCACTGTATCACTGACTGTAGTAAATGTGGGTTTTCTACAATAGTTAATCTATAATTAAAACTAAATTATGACTAAGATATATGACAACTCATGTTTAAAACAACCAATCACTGTACAGATGTAAATACGTCTGGATCCCACTGTTCCCCAGACGTGCTGTGGTTGAAACAAGCCGGTTTGTAAATCCCACACAGACACTTCATCATGTTAACGAGAGGGAGGGAGGTTCTCCTCGAACGCTGTGATATGTGTTTCTCACACAGAGTCAGCGGAAGAGCGTACGTACATTTTCTTTTTCAACACAGTCTGATTCAGACATTCAGGCATGGCTGCTGCTTCTGTCCGCCACGGCTGGAGTGTAGCTTCGCTCTGTGATTCTGTGATGTTACGGTCAAGGCTGAAGCTTAAAATGACTCGGTGAGGTTTCGGGAAAGATCATGGTTTGGGTTAAATAATAACTTTGTTTGGGGAAAATTAGGGTTTGGTTTAAATAGCTACTTTGCAAAGGTTAGAGGAGCTTTGTTGTCATGGTGACAGTAATAAACATGGTTAAGGTTAGGGGATGCTTTAAAACAACATTGATTGTAGGTTTGAGATCAACAGTATCCTGCAGATATGATTCACACAGTCAATTGTAACGCCACTCTGCACAACACAGAAACACTACATAGCACTATGAGTGGTGATATATGCCGTTAAGCTATTTTAAAAGGACCAAGTGTGCCATGAGCGCGCCAACAAATTACGCATGGGCGTTCCAAATCCCACACAGTTGTCTGAACAGTTTTTACCATTTTAAGTGACCCAGATGTTCCCAAACAAACAAATCCTAAACCACAAAACTAGGTAACAGACGTCCAAAGCATACAAAATTGCAAATCGACCGAAAAAATGACATATACAACCAAACAAAGGCCAAAACCTGCAGGAAACTCCAAATGGAAAGAGAGAACGAGCAACACTGACACTGGTCTCTAATTCCCCAGGAGCCCTCAGCCCAGGTGCTCCGAATCAGCCGCTGTACTCCTGTGACGCCTTCAAGAACAGGGGGAGAAACAGTTACTGGGACCCACAACAAACTCAGCACCTCAGGGGCCGTCACATTTTCTTTTTAAAAAAGCTGGTTAAACAAACAGAACCAGTTCTGTCGCACACTGTCACCTCAACCATCTCGTCATCTTTCAAGATTTCACTTTTCTGATGGATTCAAGCTCCCATTCTTCGAACATGTCTCCACGCTGTGTAGCGGGTTGAGCTTCCTGCACCCAAAATACTGTCAAAACCTTTATTTATAATTGTCCACACAGCCTTTGTCATTCTCGACCAGAAGATAAAAAAAGATAATGGTTAATGGACTGCGCTTGTATAGCGCTTTTCTAGTCTTCCAACCACTCAAAGCACTTTTACACTACATGTCACATTCACCCATTCACACACACAGTCACACACTGGTGGCTGAGGCTACCATACATGGTGCCACCTGCTACTCAATAACCATTCACATGCTCTCACACACCGATGGAACAGCCATCTGGAGCAATTTGGGGTTCAGTATCAGTATCTTGCCCAAGGATACTTCGACACTGGGACTGGAGGAGTTGGGGATCAAACTGCCAATCTTCTGAGTTTTTTTATTTTTATTTTTTAATGTTTTTATTGTTAATTCTTTCTTTTAGATTTAACACATATTCATTCAAAGGAAAATCAAAAGAATACAAAATAAACAGGACAGAACAAAACAAAACAGTACAAAGCAAACAGTAATCCAAAAAAAGGGGATGGGGGAGGATGGAAGGGTGACATTCATGTACATCAGATCTCATACATCTATTGTGCATTTACACTGGGGGCTACAGTTTTAAAAGTGTACAGACAGTGTCCCAGTGGTCTTCCAGTTCCTTATCAAAGGCTTTCAACAGGCAGGCTGCTTGTTCCATGTTTCGGCCAAGAGTCTCCTATGGAGCAGGCTGCTTTACGCTCCTTCAAGTTTAGAAGAATTAGTGTGTTAGATAAGCAACCCAGTGTCAATAGGCGCTCGACAGTTACTCCCACATTATTGTCCAACTTCAGGCCCAGCAAGCATACTTTGGGGCAGACTGGGAAATGGACATTGAAAAACTCTGGCATAAGGTGGTCGACCAAGCTTCTGATTAGTCAAGGACCCGCTCTACCCCTGAGCCACCCCGAGAGGACACTTAGGTCCAACTGAAAACGGTAAACTTTAGTTGCGTTTTAGCCGATTGTTTACAAGACAGCTGTGTTTTGGGTGCCTTAAAAAACAGCAACATTTGCGCACATGCGCATTACACTTCCAGTCACTAGGCATGCGCGAGAAAGTCGACCATCACAACAACAATGGCGGACTCCCGAGCACTGCTTGTGCTGCTCACCCTATTGAATTTATCAGCGCTTCCCCATCATAGTGTAGATTTACTGTAGCAACTCCACCTCGTCGTCCGTCCAGACAAACGTCCGTGCGGTTGCCATTTTGTTTGTTTTGTTGTTTGCCGCTCTGTAGAAGGAAGCGTAAGCATCACACCGGCAACTACTGGTCTGGTATGTATACTGCAGTGTTTTGGGGCATTTTTGTGGATCCGTGTGCACGGCGATTGTTATCAAAACGTTGTCATCTAAACGCGGAACTTTTTTCAAAACGAAAATGAGGAACAATTCTGTTTTCAGTGGATTGTTTTCGTGTAAACATGGCCTTAAAAAGGCAGAAAAAAACAAAACAAATCCCAAATCACCAAGATGCCAATTCCCTCTGGACTAATATTATCACATGACCTCTGTGTTTGGTGAAATATTAGGTTATTTGCGGAGGAATTTTTACTTGAAAAATTATAAAATGGCAGATTCCTATGGGATCACAGATGACCTCTGCACACATCACTACCAGGGAGACTTAACAACTAAAAAGTCATGTACAAAAAAAAAATGTTCAGACCAGATTCCTTAGTTGAAATTTTGCAGATTATTCCAAGTATTCCACAAAACATGAAGGCCGTCTTTGCCGTAGCTGTCCACACAATACTCTGAGACTGTCCTTTCAAGAAAGTACAGCAAGGCATTAGCTCAGTGGGCTGATCTAATATCTATTAACAGTCAACACTGATGTCTTTTAACAATCACCAAAATTATTCCCTAAACATGACATTTGTAACAGCGGTGTCCTAAACAACACATACAAACAACACACTTTATCATTTCATTTGGCTGACTTGTTGCTTGAGATCTGACACAGTGATTGCAAGACAACGTTTGACACCAGCTTTGTCATGAAGGTCATGTATTATTATTAGCAACCAGGGACTACTTTCACAGTTTCCAAAGGAAGTGAAAGTAGCGAGCAATGGGGAGAATGAGCATATGTGAAAACCACAGCTCAGCACATAATGTTGTTGGAGGCACCTACACTCCTGCAAAAAATCTATCCTCTTCAGTCTTACAAAATAATTTGTGTTCAGACCCTGTCTAGGCTGAAATCCTGAACACTCGCACAGTTCTTCTACTATTATCTCGCGGCACTAACAGGTGTGGTTTGTGAGCTTAAGGTCAAAGAGGTCACATCATACGGACGTCTGTGTCAGTGTTGTTTACTTCACTTTTTCAGCCAGTTTTTCTCAGTCTTTCTAGTGAAGTGACATGTTTTAAATGCTTGTCCAAAGGTAAAATATCCTCAGAGCCTTATCTCAATTGGTTATCGTCACTGGCCTCAGGTCGTGTCAGTCAGCACCTGGCCACGCCCCCCCCCTGCAATCCTGAAACATATTTATCATTCTCTGAAGTAACGGCTGCCTCAGAGCTACTTTTACTCTCAACTTTTACTCACTTTGTCTTACTAAACACACACATTCTTTCTTCACTCTCTTCCTCTAACATAAACACACAAGCACACACACGCACACACACACACACACACACACACACACACACAAACATTGCAGTACTGGTTTATGCATGAGCTTTCCACAAGGGCAGCTGTGACACAATATGAGGAAGCATTTGACCTTCGACTCGTTAACTGGAAAGTGCACGAATCTGTGAAGCAGCAGCCTCTCCAGGAATCTGCATCTTGTGAACACACACACACACACACACACACGCACACACACATTAACCGTATCATTCGTTTGGACCATATCTTTGGCAACAGTCCTTAATTTAGAGGCATTGTCCGATGCAGAATTGTTTGTTTGTTTGTTTTACCTCAGGTGAGAACAATAGGAGGAAGGGTAGAGAAATGAGTGACCATCGCCACCCTGACCTCAAGTACCCCAATAAGTAATGCCTCCTCCTCCGGTGACCTCCTAGGTTGTTGTGACACCCACACACAGACACACACACACACACATTAGGTCACATAAAGAGGAGTGAGGCGATTTCAGTGATTTCTCTCCTGAACAATAGCAACCTCCCCCTCTGTCTGTGTCTCCCTTTCCCCCGTGTCATCGATAAACTGGTGGGCAATCAGTACATCCTCAGTGTGTGTGTGTGTTTGTGTGTGCATTAGAGGGGGAGAGAGATACACAAATTTATCTCAGAGTTTCTCCACAAGCTTGTTGCACCAAGACAGGGAAGAATTGGGCCTCTACTGCCCCCATTTGGTGTCTGTAACACATGAGGAAATACAATTTTTTTTTTCTTCAGTTTTCACTGTTTTCAATAACACCTCTGCCCAGGATAAGACATTAAACATTATCTTGAAAAAGCTTTATTTGAGAGAAAACACTGACACTGTTCCATTGGTTCGAATGACTTAATAATTGCCAGTGTAACACTGAAGTCTTCTAGTGCACCACAGGTCACATTAATATACCACACTTTTTGCAAAAACTGTCTTTAGGTGGGCATAAAATTGAGCCTATATGAGTTATGTATTTTCCAATGATACATGTATAATGAATCATTATTTACTGGGGTTGACATGGAGTCCTTTCAAGGAGATTTAGATGTACCCTATGATTACTATCACATATTTCATAACTGTTTCAGGGAGATCAACACATTTGTTGAAAGGCTGAAATTACACATTTTCATCTCTTGTTCTTACTGCAGTTGTTTAGTGGAGGGGCCATTCAAGATCCAGCTGGACATTCAGTGAGGCAACATCTCTGGAGAGACAGGATGAAAATGTTGTCCCTCTCAAGGGTAAGTCTCATGTTGGTCTTTACAAAGATAGCACACACAAGCATTAACTTGGTCGACTTTTGGTATAAATACATAGACTTACATTCATTTCCTGGAGACTTGCCCCAACCCCAAACATAACCACTGACCCAAAAGTCAGCTTTTTCCGAATTTGGGACACGTCTTTTGACCCCAGTGCCAGTCCAGTCAACAGGCCTTGAGTCCAGTGTGTGCCCGAAGGTAACTTAGATCAGCTCACACACACAAACACAAACCACTGAGCCTGATCTTTGAAGCAGCCAAGCATCAGTTAAAAAAAGGCTCATTACAGTAACACTGTGTGCTCACATCTTACTGCACAATAATGCATGGTGCTCTTTGTCACTTCACATAAACGACTCCGAACACATGCATGTACACTTCACACACACATGCACACGCACCACATTCACACACAGACACGCGTCAGGAAATGAACCCCATTACCTTCACGTCAAGTATGAAAAGTGCTACCAAAACAGCACAGTCACCATTTTACACAGAGTGGCCTTTCACCGATACCGTCCACACACGATCCATACATGCACACACACACTCAAACAAAGAGGCAGTTCTCTCCAACAAGGGTGTGGCTGACCAGAGGTGGGTCGCTAGACTGAGGTGGGTCTGTAGTCTGTGTGTGTATACATGTATGTGCATATGCTGCTCACACATGTTGAGACAGACCAGGCGGAGTGGTAAAATTATTTAGCGACACTATTATCACCAAACACTGAGACAAAGCTTGAAAAAAAATGGTTGCTGAATTTTGCTATATAAAGAGGAAGGTAAAAGTGTGAAAAACACTGACACATGTTCACAAATATGATAAAGAGCTTCTAAACAGCAGCAACATCAGCCAGCAGGTTTCTGTCACCTCCTCCTCTCTCTGCGGTCACTTATTTTGTGTTTCAGTCCAGACAAACGCACGATACAGGCGTTAACATCAACAACTCTTTATGTTTCAGTATAAAACGACATCCTGACTTTTTGCATAGTGAAAGTTAATTAACATCTGGGTAAAATCTATAGAGCTAGATAGGCAATACCACTATGGGGAGAGTCAGATTACACTACTGGGGACTGGAGTGTTCCAGCTAAACCTCCAGCAGGCTAACATCGCCTCCTGCTGGTGACAGTGCTTAATACATGACTATTAAATTGTCAGCTGAGTTTACAACAGGCCTTTTCCACAGAAAACATTTTCCCTGTCACAGAAAGAAAAGCACAGGTGTAAATAATGAAATTCATTCACCTGCGTTGATTTCAGGTTATGTGTATCCTGCATGCAGCTCGCTGTCACTCTCACTGGGACAATTGAACAGAGCCATCGTTAGTGTTATGAGTAACACCTGTGCTTTACTGCCAAATGTCTGCTGGGATTTGGGTGTATGTCACTGCATGCAAAAGGATGCCAGCAATATAAATACCTTGAATTTTAACTGTGACATGTTATGGGTGAATCTTCTTCTCGATCCCAAAGAGAAAACTGTTTTTCTATCACAGTAGGACTGAGGGTGATTAATATTTGACATAACAAAAATATATATATTTAATCGAAAGAGGCAGAGCATCTGGATGTATAACAACTGGTGAATCAGGAGAGAGTGGAGTCAGACGCATGACTCTGGAGACAGTTCGGGTAAAATACTAGTCAAAAGGTAGGTTCAGCACACAGAAGGACAATCAGTGGAGGCAAACAAATTGAATGGGGATGAGGAACAGGGAAAATCAATCAGCTAAATAAAAAAAAAAAGGCCACAGGGAAACAAAAGGCTGGAACACTAGACTCACAAGGAGCTAAGATGAAATGGCAACGCACTGAATACTCTGGTGAGGGGAAGGATAACGAGACACAGGTGAGGCTAATCAGGGCGGGACAGACAATCAGACACAGGTGAAGTCATCAAACAGGAGGGAAACCACACAGGGGCAGGAAGTGAAGTGATCTGAAATGAGAAAGGAAACAGCATGAATGAATGATATAAAAAACATAACCTATAAGAAACTTGAGCTGTGACAGTATGATGCTAACAAAATGTAAAACAATATCTCTGTGTGGCTAAAATGTGTTGATACACATTGTATGTTAATGTAGCAGAAGAAAAGAGGATTTGTCTAAATGATACAGAAAATGAGTTCCATTTTAGTTTATATTGCCCTCTTTATTGTGAACTGGGTGACGCTTTGCTCAGCAAGATACAAAATGGATAATGATTTTGTAAATGTAGAAGATGCACAAAGACCGAGATGAATATTCACATATGCCATACGCCAGTTATCTGGAGAAAGCCTGGAAGAGGAGAGAAGCTCTTTGTTGAGATATTTGTTTTTCTTTTCCTTTGCAAGACCAGAAGTTGTATGAAAAATAATGTTGTTTTATAATCTCATGTGGGATGGGCCAAATGTTTGCCATGACACAAGATATTAAGAAAAGAAAAAAAAAAAAAAAAAAACAGGAACACAATACAAAAATGCCCACTCACAGTAGAGCAACTACTAATTTCTTTTGTCCCCAGAATTCAAATTTTAATATTTATATTGTGGTATATAAAAACATATGTTACATATATGTATGTACGGAAGCGTATTGCATTCACTTGACAAATAAAAAAAGGAGTAATTTTTTTTCTGTTTTTCGGAGTAATTAATTTATTTTTCTGTTTTTTTGGTGTAATATTTTCTGTTTTTCTGAGTAATTTTTCCCCTGTTTTTCGTGGGGGTTTTTTTCTGTTTTTTTGGTGTAATATTTTCTGTTTTTCTGAGTAATTTTTCCCCTGTTTTTCGTGGGGTTTTTTTTCTGTTTTTCAGGTTGTTGTTTTTTTGTTTGTTTTTTGTGGTAATAAAACTATTACTCAGCATTAATAGAAGAAAACAAGAACAACCCCAGGTTTCTTTTCAGCACTGTAGCCAGGCTGACTGAGAGTCAAAGCTCTATTGAGCCTTGTATTCCTTTAGCCCTTAGCAGTAATGATTTTATGAGCTTTTTTAATGACAAAATTCTAACTATTAGAGGCAAAATTCATGACCTCCTGTCCTCAGATA
>NC_065525.1:36053821-36063966 GCF_006386435.1 Epinephelus moara | reverse complement strand
GGGATCAATAAGGGTAAGGCACGTAATTAGTTACACACAGGGTATGATAATCTAGCTATGTTTTCCACTGCATCCTTCTAGTGTAGGCCTATCGCTCAATGTAACAGGTTAGGTTAGTAACAGGTTTTAACAATGTTACCTGACAACTGAAATCATGCCCATACACGTTTGTCAGCTAACGTTGTTACAACCTGTTACTAACCTAACCTGTGAGATTTTGAAACAGAAAATATTGCTCAGAAAAACAGGGGAAAAAATATTCAGAAAAACAGAAAATATTACTCAGAAAAACAGAAAATATTACTCAGAAAAACGGAAAAAAAATGACTCAGAAAAACAGAAAAAAATACTCAGAAAAACAGAAAATATTACTCAGAAAAACAGAAAATATTACTCAGAAAAACAGGGGAAAAAATATTCAGAAAAACAGAAAATATTACTCAGAAAAACAGAAAATATTACTCAGAAAAACAGGGGAAAAAATATTCAGAAAAACAGAAAATATTACTCAGAAAAACGGAAAAAAAATGACTCAGAAAAACAGAAAAAATCACTCCGAAAAACAGAAAAAATTACACCAAAAAACAGAAAAATAAGTAAATTACTCCGAAAAACAGAAAAAACTACTCAGAAAAACAGAGCTTTTTTATTTGTCAAGTGAATGCAATACGCTTTCGTATGTATGCAACATATATTACACAACTGAAAATAACAGTAAACCCTAAATAAAGATCATTATAGTTGCTAATTACAGACTGTTACGTTGAGTAGAGTGTTTTGTTCATTTACTTTAAAGCTTTGATAAGTACAAGGATGAATGAGTCAGTTGGGTCTTGTCATTGTGCATAGGTGTTCTAATATTATTATGTTATTGTATATCTTTTATGTTTTTTTATTGTGTTGTTGTTTGGCTGTAACTTTTTGTGTGCTGCTGTCTCGGCCAGTTCTCCCTTGTAAAACAGACTGTTGATCTCAATGGCACTTACCTGGTTAAATATGGGTTAAATAAATTAAAATCTAATGTAACTACATGTTGCAGAGAGGCTTGAGTAGTTTAAAAAGTAACCAGACCATTATGCAATAGATTACGGTAACTATGCTGTAATTTTAAAAAGGTAATCTGGGATCAGTTACAGATTATAGTTCAAACTGTTAATCACCTTTTTTACCAGAAATAAAGCGTCATTCTTAATGTGGGGGAGAAAATAATCATCTGCTGAACCAAACAAAGCTCTGAAACCCAACTCTAAAACATGGCTGCTAAAAATAACACATCCTCTAATCAGAAAAAATAAACATCCACAAAATTATTCCTCAGATTAGAAAAGAAATTATCTTAATGGACTATAATAGATGTTTTCATTAGGGTGTAATGAGGCAAAATGAAATGTTTCCAAAATAGATGCAGTGTGCTGTTTGCAGTTTGACATGAAACAATCCTGACAGTCTTTAATCAAACACAGGAAACACTGATAAGCCTTTAGTTCTGCTCCAAGAGACAAAGTGATTAAATCCACAACTAACAGTTTGCCGATTTTATCTTGGCATGGCCAGGAGAAAACACACAACCTCATGTAAACTTACACACGCACAACTTCACACAGACTGTGGGACTTTCTCGCAGGCCAGCCGTGTTGATAGTAGAGGTCTGTATTTGATAACAAACACTAAGTGACACCAGCGTCACCAGACACCAGGATTAATCAGTGGTCGGCAGGAAAGAGCCGACACCTGACACACAGAGAGGTGAGGGAGGGGACAGACAGTGTGGAGGTGGGGATGAGGATGAGCTGTGTGTTTGTTTGTGTGTGTGTGTGTGTGTGTGTGTGTGTGTGTGTGTGTGTGTGTGTGTGCTTTTACTATGATGAACCTCACCTCGTCAGTGACTGTCTTGTGAGGATTTAAGAAATAAGTGTCACTGGATTTCAGAAGGAAACACCGTGAATAGAACAGATGCAAAAAAAATGAATTCAGCAACTTCTTCGGGATTAACTTTATTAAGTGATTATACTGTATGCCAGCTGTTTACAGGTTGTCCTTCTGCCCCAAGTGGCCAAAAAGATGCTTTTGATTTATTAAAACTTGGCTCTTATTGCCATAGATTTGCCTTCATTCCTCTCAGTAACATTAGACTCACAAAGTAAAATGCTGCTCCAATGAACCGATAGACAATCAGAATGATTCCAGGGTAAACTCCAAGTTATAGGTTAGCAACTAATTAAATTATCACTCAAACTATCAGACTGCCAGACTATTTTCCTGGTCCAGCTTTGACCTACTGTACCTGCCACAGTTAAGTGCAAACTATTCTCCTGCATGACAGCCCAACCACCAGAAAAAATGTTGGCATTGTAAGTTTCCACAGAGCACATACGTTACATTTGCACATTATTATGTAGCGGATATGTTGAAACTTTGCACTTCTATAACACTGTTATCATGTGGTTAGGTTTAAGTACGAAAAACACTTGGTAATGTTTAGGAAGGTAAGGGTCTGGCTTACATACCCCTTTTGGGGGTGAAATCCCAGCAGGGAAAGCAGCAATGTCTCTGTAAAAACACATACACTATAAAAAGTAATGGAAGTAGCTACACGGAGGTAACCCATTGGTTTGCGGACTTCCATCGTGAAGCCTTGAGTTCAGCACTCAAAGTGATTATGATTGATTATACCTATAATATTTTCCCTTAATAAAATGTAAATGGGTGAGTTATTAAACAATCCACCTCCCTACAGTTGTCATGAATGTTGGAATTAGCCACATTAGCAGTAGCACTTGGAAAGGTGAGATGAGGTTTATACTGGTAAGCTGTTGAGGATGCCTCACATACAGGACGTAACTTCCTCAAAGTCAAGAGATATCAGGCTAACACGGAGGTGCTGATGCATGCTTTTATCTCTTGCCGTTTAGATTATTGTAATGCCCTGCTCTCTGGTCTTCCCAAAAAGACAATCTCCAATCTACAATTACTTCAAAACTCAGCCGCACATGTGCTGACGAGGACCAGAGGGCGGGCGCACATTATGCCGATTTTAAAATCGCTGCATTGGCTCCCCGTGTGTTTCAGGATCGATTTTAAGGTTCTTTTATTAGTTTTTAAATGTCTCAACGGTCTTGGGCCTTCTTATTTATCTGACCTGCTTTTACCATATCAACCCTCGCGGATCCTGAGGTCCTCCGGCACCGGCCTTTCAATCGTCCCAAAAGTCAGAACAAAGACCCACGGGGAGGCTGCATTCAGCCATTATGGCCCTCACTTGTGGAATAGCCTGCCAGAGAGCATCAGGACTGCAGAGACTGTTGATGTTTTTAAAAGGAGGCTCAAGACTCACCTTTTTAATTTGGCTTTTAACTGATTTCTTCTACTCTTCTTTTATTATATTTTTATTTATTTATTTTTATTTATTTTTTAATGTCTAATGTTCTTAATGATCTACTTTTAAATTCTTATCCATTTTATTATTTTAATTTTTAACGCTTTATTTTTTAAAATGTTTAAATTTTTAAATTTTCTAAATCTTTTTTATGCATTTTATCATTATTCTATCTTATGCTTGTTTTTATCCCATTGTCTTTTAGTTTTTAGTTTTTAGCTCCAGTGTTTCCACATGGGGGGCCTGTACACTGAGAGGTGTGTCCGGTCTGCCCGCAGGGACGTCGTCCTGGAGATCCCTTGGGCCCGGAGGACTGGGGGGCTCTGCACCTTGTGTGGAGTCCACCCCGGTCTGTCTGGGTTGGGGTGGTCTCTGTGGCGGCGCTCCCTGTGGGGGGTGGGAGGGGCGGGTTTTTCATTGTTTGTTTTTTTTTATCTTGTGAAGCACTTTGTGTCATTTTTATGTATGAAAAGCGCCATATAAATAAAGTTTGATTGATTGATTAATATTACCTGCACCAAGGGAGTCATCTAGATTGCTATCTAAGATGAATATAGATTTTTTTGGGTCCACTGATGAACTGATTAGATTTTGGTGATCAAGGTCAAGGTCACTGTGACCTCACAAAGCCATAGACTGTTCAAGATAATGAACGTCACCCAGTGCTTCATGGATCCCCATTCTGAAGCCTTGAGTTTGGTATTTTGGCCGTCGCTGTGTTTTTTAGAAACCAGAAATGACCAAATTTGAATGAAGTGAGGGTGAATCTGTGGTGACGCCTTGCAGACAGTCTTGCCCTTAAAGTGGCCCACCCTTAATTAAGTGTAACTTCAAGCCTTAACAAAATGTAAACAGGTAAGATATATAAAAATTCATTCCCCGTGCAGTTATCACAGAGGGGGAAATTAGCTATAGAGGCCAGAACCATTTTTGTACCAGGCTGTAAACATGTTTATTTCTGCTGTATTTCAACACGCGGGTCTATGGGGATTGACTGGCTTCTTTAACCAGCCTCAAGTGGCTGTTCAAAGAACTGCAGTTTTGGGCACTTCCATGTTAGCTTTATTTTTCAGCCCCAGAGCTTGCAGCTTGGCAAAAAAAACAACTCTTTGTGCCCCTATCCTCCCAGGAAAAACAGTGATGTCTCTGTAAAAAACAACCACATTTCATGCTGAAAAGGCTGCTGAAAAAACAGCGATGGGTCACTATAAAGCACCCACATCTGGGGCCTAAAAAGCCGCTGGGAAAACAGCTACAGATCGGTGAAAAGCCACAGAAAACACGCCGAGGTCCCGCCAAAACACCCACGTTTGGTGTGTAAAAAGCCGCTGCAAACACAGTGCTGACTCGTTAAATCATAACCTGTTTTTTTGTTGCTGTAGTTGTTTGTCTCAAACAGTGGGCTGCAGTTTGGCAGGCATCTCACCTAGGTGTCATGCCATCTGCCACGCCCTTCACCTCCGTATGACTGAGTTAAATTATATATTACGTCACTCTGGAAACGTTAATACAACTGATTATAACCTATAGCAGCAAGGGCCAAAGCCGTTAGAATTAGATCAAAGTTGAAATAATCTAGAATATCTTACCTATACACTCAAACCCAATGAAGTCATGGATTGTCTGAATACATAGTTTTAGTCTCACATCTCTGTGATATGAATATTAAACCTTACAGCCTCTCATCTTTGTCCTTTGACAGGGTTGACCTCACAAAAATAACAAGAAATTGTTCAATATGTTTCGGTGGCAGTCTGGAATAAATTATGGCAATATGGTCAGTTCATCGAGTCCATTAACACAATAAGCTCATTAAAATGTACAATGCAAACATCAGCACAGCTTTCCAAAGCCACTCATACTCTGTCAGTCATCTGTCATCCATTGTTGTTCTCCTAATCCCACCATTGACAGCGAGGTCCATTTCCACCATCGGGGACCCCAGAATTAATCAGCGGACTTAAATTAGCCCAGGGCAATTAAAACACCCACCAAATGGTTAATTAATTGACCTTGGTGGTCATTAAACAATTCATGGAATCAATAAGGGATCAATGGACACCAGCGACCTTTCATGCCCGGAGCAGATGGACTGGGGCCACTTAGATGAAACCATAGCTGCATAACAGCGGAGATGAACTGTGCTTTATTTCCCAGACAGATGGATATGTATAGCCCTCATCCTCCACCATCTCCACCTCCTCCTCCTCCTCACCTCTCATCCACAACTCTCCCCCCAGAGCAAAGGTTTTATTTTTTAACCCTGAGGATCCAGTGAAGTTAAGCCTGAGTGCTTAAGCTGCGTGTTTCCTCCTAATTCATCGGAACTAAAGACTTAACATCATGTTTCTTAAAAAAATGAATAAATAAACGGCGCCCATGAGGGGCACTGGTTGTTATTTGGATTAGGACCGCATCTCTTGATTATTTTCAGTATTGATTAGTGTGAAGATTGTTTGCTTGAAGATTTTTTTCTTTATATTGGATGTCTGAAAAGTGTGAAAAATGCCCATCACATTTTCACAGAGCTTGAAGTTGCATGTTAAGATTTCTTGTTTCATCCAAACAACAGTCCAAAATTCAAAGGTATTTAATTTACAGTGATGAAAATACTCACTTTTAATTAGCTGATACTACAAAATATTTGACTTTTTTTTTAGTGGCTCAAAAGAATAATATATTATGCAAATTTATTTCATTTTCTGTTAATAGATCAAGCAATTAATCAATGTTTCCTCTCAGCTCTCACCCCCGAATCCCCCAATAAGCCACCCCACCAGTCCACACAATGCAACAGGGCATGGCTTGCTATCTCAGATACAGATCCTATACATGTGTTCATATACCCCATGGTTCAGATGTATGCTTACATACACGTGTGAAAGTACAACAATCATAAAAGAAAAGAAATAAGACCTGAAATAAATTATCCACAAGGGGAAAAAATCTAAGATTTTAAGCGTCTAATCACCCTTTAAAGGGCGCATTCACACCAGGATAGTCCAGGGGAATGCCGAAAGATTTCACACCTATATTTGGTTCAGTTCACTTTCACACTGCACTTTTTAAAGTGGACCAAACCGCCCAGACAATGTCACGCAGTTACAACAGCTGCTCATTTGGGGGCGGTATTGCCCGAAATGACCACTGACCAGGAAGAAAAAAGGCATGAGGAAGAAGAAACCCCGGCTCATCAATTGGCATCAATTCCCTTCAGCCGGCTTGGTCACCACAAAAACTCAAACGAAGCGATCTATCCGTGGAAGCGGACCAGGGTTCATTTAAAGTGGACCAAATAGCGCCAGTGTGATTGCACCCTAAGTGATTAGTAGGCTTGATAGTATTATCCAGCCAGTCAGAGGAAAGACAGGAAAGATTCTTAAAGTAGGAAATAAGGGGCTGCCAGTGCCTGAAGAACGTTTCAGTTGAACCCCGCAGTGAGAGCTTAAACTTCTCCAGGTCTAGGAAAAACATTGTATCCCGCAACCAAGAGGCGAAGGAGAAGGTGGAGTCAGCTGTTTCCATAGGAGAAGGATTCTCTTGCGAGCTATTAGGGAGATGAATGAAATTACATTTGCTTGTTTCAATGAGACATAGTTATTTTCTTCTGGTATACCAAAAATGGTGATCATTGGGCATGGCTTGATTGTTAATTCTAATATCTGTGATATAACCTCAAAGAAGTGACTCCAATAGTCAAATGGGTTGGCAGTTGCCAAAGAAATACATGTTGGAGTTTATTTCTTTCCAAACCCTAACATTCAGTCAATATTTGAAAGGTCCAAATATGTTTGTTTTCCTGCTGATGGTGACCGAGCTCAGTGTGACATCAGCCTCTCTTCCTACTTTGTCTCTCCTCATGAACCGAGGTTTGCTCCTCCTGACCCCTGTATGGTCAGACTTCATGAGGACAAAGGAACTCTGCTTTCTAGTACATCCACCTCCCTCCTCCTCCTTCCCTCCTCCACTTCTCCTCATTTAAACTCCACAGACCTCCCCCCCACTTCCATCCCCCAAACACATACAACAACACAACCTCCACCCCACCCCCACACCCCCACACCCCTGCCATCCTCTACAATATCTGCTGAGTATAGTCACCCAGTGATGAGTCGTGTCATGTGGTGAAATAGATGTGGATGCCAAAACTTATCCTGAACTTGCTCCATATACCGTTAATACCACAAGTTGCTTTTCAGCTAATAGGAACTTTTGCATATTTGATGGTCACATGATCTATGGCAGGAAATTGAAGTATTATACAGATTTACAGATTTAAATACCTTTAGTTTTGTTGATCATGACTTAGACTACACCATTTATATTAACCGTTAGATAGGACTACATAAAAATCTGATTTCGATATTGTAAAATATTAACCTAACTTATTTCAAAGGTAATTTTGTACGGTGGTGAAGATGGTGACATGTTTATTTTTGTATATATGAAACTTACGAAAGCGAAGAATGCATAGTGACATGACGCTGATTTTAAACTCCCTTGACTGAAGTTTTTAAGTAGGAGAAGGAAATTATAGTGTAACTGGGTTGTTTATTTATGAAACATATAAAGTGAGAACCAATGTAAAATACAGATGTGTTTCAGTTTTGGGAGTCAAGTTATGGAATGGACTCAGTGCTGATTTGAAACTGTGTTGCTCTCTACTGAGTTTTTAAAAAGCCTTAAAATGTAAAATGATCATGGATTATAATGTGTTTAATTGTTAATTTATTTATTTCCTTTCTTTGGTACTGTTAATAATGTGGGTTATCCTTTGGTTGATATAGGATAGGCAAAAATAAGCCTTGGGCTTCAGTCTATTTCTTTTTCGGTTATGCGAGTATGAGAAAATTTGAGTGAAATAATCTTTGTTCCTTCCGATGTATGTAATTGAAATGAAAATTATTAATTCATTCATTCATTGATGTGCTCTTAATAGGCTTTGGACAACAACTCAGCTTCATGGTATAGAGGTATTCAATAGGGCTTTGGCAACACAGAGAATAAACTTGTTAAACTTTTTTCATACAGCAGTACGAACATGCACACAGATCCACATACACAGGGGTCTGTGTGCACCTTTGACACATGTGCACTAGAAACCTCAGGACCACAGGAAGTGAGCTTCATTGTTTGTTGTATTTGACTGAAAAAGAAAAAGTAAAGAAAAAATGGTGTGTGTGATCACCAAACGAGAACAGGACCAAAGATGTGTAATACAGTACTTAAAAAACAATATGCAGCATCCTTGCTGTCATAAATTGTGGGTGGGTTTTATGTCACATGGACCCACCTGGATGCTAGCAGCCACACAGATACAGCAGCCATGAATAGACCTTAATTTAGATTAACTGACAGCAAGAAAATCAAAAAAAAATTCCAGCCTTATGCTGTAAACCAAAATGAAGGTAACTGATGCACCTGTTGACACCACGCAGCACTCAAAACAGTGTATGTATATGTGTGCATTCATTTAAATGCATCACTTTAGCAGTGATGTCATCGCTGCTTAGTCCACCCCCACCCAACTGCATACACACACATAAACACTCCCTCACCCTCCCAGCACTGGCCAGCTGTCTCTCCTGCTGCTCTCAGCTGACGGAGTACGGGGGAACTGGGGGGGATACGAAGGAAGAGGGGTGGGGGTGGGTGGGTCGACAGCTGAGCAGATGCAGAAGCCCCTCCTGGGTTTGTTGGGGACGGGCTCTTTCCCAGCCACCCCGCAGCCGTGCAGCTGCCCAGGCACCAGCTGTCCTGATGATCACACCAAACAGACCAGGGACTTCCTCACTGTGGTGGTTGGCTGAGGATGGAGTGGAGGTGGTGCGGTGCAGTCGCACTGTATGGACCAGCTGACACTCTCTGAACATCCCCCCACTACTCCAGACTAAAACTATCCCAGACAAAACATGCCTGGAAATGCACAGTGACCCTTCTGACCTCTGACCGCTGGCTCACACACAACAGAACACAAAAGGGTTAAACTTATACGTCACAAATAAAACATCAGCCAGTAGAACAGTACGTTTGTGTGGAAACAAATTCATTTCATATTTTAACTTCTCACAAAGGCAGATAAACAATACCAAACATGTATTTCTCTATGGTATTTTCTAGACAGGTGACATTGATTGTTGCCATGGAAACAGCAGCTTTATGTCCAAGGGTGTGGTGACTTTGCTTTGACTTTTATTGAAGTCTTGCCTTTCAGAATATGAAACAAATTCAGCAGATAAACTCAGTTTTGAAGCTTGAAGATTTACTTTGCAACCAGTGAAATAAGAGTCTATTGACAGTCACTTTGATGATATATGTGTGATGCCGATGATTTAACAGCTTAATCAGTAGCCTACATTTTGTCGTCTTCTGATGTCATATGAACATACCTGGAGTTTTACAGTGAAGTATTCAGGCTTCTTTCCATCCCTTTGTCCTTTTCTCACAACCATTCATATTTATTTAACTCTGTTATTTGAGGAAATATGTTCTCTCGTTGTGGTGCAAAGTTTGGTCAGACAATTCTTAATATCGGCTAACTAACAGTTAACATAATTGACCTATGGCTAAGCCAAGCCCCCCTCCATTCACTCGGACAAACTATCAACATTCAGTGACCGGCGCTATGGCAGGTGTCACAGTACACGGCATTTCACAGGAGGTAATTGATGATTTTTGGGGACATAACGATCAGATGTCATTGAGAAGTAACCAAAAGGACCTAAACTACGCATTGGAGGGATATATTCATCATTTTATTGTTGAGAAG